>NC_141879.1:512605875-512940458 GCF_056163025.1 Triticum urartu
AAACACGAGTCTTGTGCATTGAAGCATTTGCCATGAAGAATATAGAAGACCAAAGTCTTCATTGCACCTTCCAGCTCTGCATGTGGAGAATGTCCTTTGATGGGCCAGAGAGTTCGCCTTATAATGTGATAGATAGTCCTTGGCAGATACTCCAGGTCTTCAACAAAGAACTCCTTAAGATATGCAGCGTCTTGTGGCAAAGGCTTCATCATACTAAGCATCTGACTCATGTTCAGTTCAGGCTTCTGAAAGATGCTCTCCATAGCTTCACTGTGAAGCTGACAGCCAGGTTCATAGAGATCTCCAGGAGTGGGCAGACTAGTGAGCTCAATGATATCAAAGGCTTTGGCTTCATGATGAACATTTCCTGTCATCCACTCAAGGACCCAAGTCTTCAGATCTCTGTTGTAACCACGTATGTGAAGTGTGGCATAAAATTGGAGCAGCAACTCTTCGTTCCAGTGCTCTTGGTTGGTGACGAAAGGCAACAATCCAACCTCTTTGAAGCAATCCAGAGCTTCTTCCAAGCAGGGCAGACCAGTTATTGCTTCGGTGTCAAGACGCATATGAGGGAAGATGCGACCTTGATTGTACAGAATGCATGAGTAATAACTTCGCTGCGGATAGCTCCAGAACCGATCATAAGATATTCTTTCCCTTGAGTAGGGGTTCTTGGAGCTGTTGAAGAAGGTGTTGTTTGCTTTGAAGCCGTTGACATTAAAGGATCCAGGTGCTGATGTAGGACCTGGAAACCTGGGCAACCTTGGCATTGGCTTCTGTACCTGAGGCCTATGCTCAATATGATAGTCAAACTGAGGACCAGCAGCAGGCGCAGGAACAGGAGCAGTAGCATCATTGGCTTCGCTGACTTCTGGTTCATGGGTTGGTGTAGGCTCCACATTTGCTTCAGCCATGACAACGTCAGTGGCTTCATTGGTGTTGGTGGTGGCAGCCTCAAGATTTTCTACCTCCACTTGATGAGCTGGAGGGTCGGGCACAGACAGGTTCTCCTCGAGAATAGCTTCTTCAGTAGTTGGGGGAGTAGGGACATGTTCTTCTTCTTGGGTGTCATCGGCTGATGCAGCCGGAATGTCTTCAGCAGTTTTAGCCTCAGACTCGGAGACTTGAGAGCTTGGTCCTTTGTGAAGCCTGCGTAACGCTGGCGACGCCTTTGGAGATGGAGTTGGCTGGGCCTCAAAGTCATCTTCTTCTTCTTGCCGGGGTGGTGTGACTTGTTGTTGTGGGTGATCAGCCCATGATGCATCCTGAGCAATTGGTGTCAGAGGACGACCAATGCTGATGAGTTCGCTGTGCGTAAGCACAGGCGATGATACCTGTTGGTGCTCGATCTGAGGAAGAACTACATCATCGTCAACATTGTCATGGTGACCAATGTCTTCAGCAGCGGTGGGATCAGCTGCTGGAATGTCTTCAGCTTCATGAGCCTCTGTGGAAGCAGGCTCATGGACTGTCAGTTGGCGCTCTTGATGTTCAGCGGCAGGGCGAACCATGGAGATAGGATCAACAACTAAGGGCTGTGGGAGCAGCCCGATCCTTCTTGGTCTTGCGCTTCTTCTTGGAGGGAGCAGTAGCAGAGGCTTCAGGATGTTTCCTCTTTCTGGCTTCAGCCTCAGCAGTCCTCGTCTTCTTCAGTTCTGAAGCGGTAGACCTGGATTTTGGCTTCGAGCCAGTCATGCTGGTTGGGAAGACAATGGGATGTGCTTCCTACCTTGGTGCGTCGGGTGCGGCCACAGCTGGCTTCTTCTTCTGCTTTGCAGCCATCCTGGGGTCGATGCCAGGACGACCAAGGGCCTTGCGCTTCTCAGCCTCATTGTAGGCTTGCACACTCTTGTCAGCCAGGATCTTCATGCGCTCATGAGAACCTTGAGCTTCTGCATGTTTCTTGAGAAAGGCTTCTTTGAGCTCGTGCAGCATAGTCTTGAAGTTTTTCACCTCTTGCACGCTGAGCTTGGCCATATGCTTCTTGAACTGAGCTTTCTCAAAGTTAATCTTTTGCTTCAGTTCGACGATGCGCTGAGCAAGAGCTAGCTCTAAAGCAATGGCGCCATGGAAGGCGACATTGAGGCCAATGGGAAGTTGCAGGTCTTCAAAGCTAAGGTTGGGCGTGTCAAACCACTCATCGATGAAGTCGTGGATGATTGCCACGTCAAAGAGAGGCAAATTGTTGAAGATTTCTGCTTCTTCTTTGCTCTTGATTAGTTGCTCAAGAGCGTCATCTGCAAGATCTTCATCACTGGATAGATCAATGGCATCGTTGCGCAGAATAGCAGCAGCAGTCAGTTCTTGGCTGGTGTGTGGCAGAGGCATCCTGACTCTCGGGGGCTTGGAGATGCGTGACAGATCTTCAGACAGCACACTGTCTTCAGGAGGTGCAGTAGCCAATGGCTTCGCCCATGAGATTTTTGGTGCTGAGGCAGGCTTTGAAGCTTTAGGCTGCTTCAATTTCTTTGGCCTCGGCGCTGCAGGTGCTTCATCAGATTCAGCGTCATCTGCAGGCTCATCCACAGCTGTCCCTTGAACCACGATATGAGTGATGAGACCTTCCAGGTTGTAGAAGGGCCCAACAAGATTGGGTTCAGCTTCGCGGGTGCCATCGGCACGGGGAGCAGAGGGACCAGGGTTGAAGTCTAGTCCCAATGACTTCTTGTTCTGCTTCGCCGAATTCTGAGCAAACTGGAAGTTGCTCTTGAACAGATTGTCGTCACGACACCATAGCAGTGACGATGGGTCAGCATCCGCAGGCTGTGGTCCACGGACCATGCAGGGATAGAAGCCTTGTTCAATGGCTTCATCTTTGGACCTGGGTTGAAGATTTCTGTATAGGATGTCTCCCCATGGTCGCTTGATGGCATTCTTATCAGCATATTCCTTTGTCACAAACCTGTACTTGAACCACTGTTCTGCCCAATATCATCGAATCCATTGGATTCGTGTCTTGCGCTGATTGTAATCCTCTTCTGGATCTGTCATGTACAGTTCTGAGAGGTCATCGGGCAGATCTCTTGATGTTTCACCTCGACGCTTTCTGCCACCCTTCCTTGCTGATTTCTCTGCAGCCATGAACTTTAAACTGAATGGCTTCAATACGTTCAAAGGCTTCAAGGGCTTTCGCTTGCCGGACAAACAGGAACTGGCTTTGGGAGAATTTATATGATGCTGTAAGAATTCTGCAAATGAATGCAGACTATGAGAACCAAGGGATTCTCCCACGGACATGTACCTGTGACAGCATTAAGGTGCGAGGGAAGGGGAAGAGGTCATATGCATTCTCAGAAGATTTTGAAGATAAATCAGTTTAGAAGACATTGACCTCATCGTGCAAAGACATTCACTCATAGATAACGAGTTGGTTCCAGATTTGTACGAATCCACGGATCAGTACAAGTGAGGAATCTAACTACTTTGTGAAGCATAAGTGAACATACTGGGCATATTATGAGATGCAGTATGAGATAGATCCAGCACTTGGCGCCAAATACTCTGAAGTAACTGACATTTGGCTTCTTGCCAGTAAGGAGCTCATAGGATGTCTTGTTCAGAAGCTTGTGGGGATAAACACGGTTGATGATATGGCATGCAGTGTTAGTGGCTTCAGGCCAGAATTTTCTTGGAGTCTTGTATTCATCAAGCATCGTCCGAGCCATCTCAATAAGTGTTCTGTTCTTGCGTTCGACGACGCCATTCTGTTGTGGCGTGTACGGAGCTGAGAATTCGTGTGTGATGCCCAAAGTATCAAGATATGTATCTAGGCCAGTGTTCTTGAATTCAGTGCCATTGTCACTTCTGATGTGCTTTATCTTGGTGCCATAGTTGTTCATTGCTCGATTGGTGAAGCGTCTGAAGACATCCTGCACTTCAGTCTTGTAAAGGATTATATGCACCCAAGTATATCTTGAATAATCATCAACAATGACAAAGCCATAGAGACAAGCAGTAGTAGTAAGAGTTGAGTAATGAGTGGGACCGAAAAGATCCATGTGTAGCAGTTCAAAGGGTTGAGTCGTTGTCATGATTGTCTTCGAGGGATGCTTGGCCCTTGTCATCTTTCCTGCTTCACAGGCACCGCATAAGTGATCCTTCTTGAACTTGACGCCCTCGATGCCTATGACATGCTTCTTCCTTGCAAGGGTGTGGAGGTTCCTCATGCCAGCATGCCCTAGCCTTCGATGCCAGAGCCAGCATTCAGAAGCTTTTGCTAGAAGACATACTGCAAGTTGTGGTCTTGCTGAGAAATCTACAACATACAAATCATCTTTTCGATACCCTTCAAACACTAGAGACTTGTCAGATTCCATTAGTACAAGGCAACGATATTTTCCAAACATCACAATCATGTTTAAATCGCAAAGCATTGAGACAGACATTAAGTTGAAACCAAGGGATTCAAGAAGCATGACTTTATCCATGTGTTGATCCTTTGAGATTGCAACTCTACCTAGACCCAATACCTTGCTTTTACCAGTGTCAGCAAATGTGATGTGACTTTTGTCTGATGGACGTAAAGTTGAGTCCATGAGAAGGCTTCGCTTGCCAGTCATGTGATTTGTACACCCACTATCAATAATCCATTCTGAAGCAGATGGTGTCATACCCTACAGTGCAGTTAGGGGGATAGGCTTCACGAAGAGAATTGTGAAGCAAAAACATTTGACAAACCAGTGGATTAGTAAAGCTTAGATCGAGATTAGGACTGATAGGGCAAGTTGCAACTGATTCAGAAACAAAGTACATAGTAAGACCATTTGGGCATTTGATCTTGCGCCCTACAAGATGTTTAAGGTCCCGAGCAATAGTGTCAGACGATTTTGGTTTTTGGCTAGAGACCTTTCCCTGCAAAAGAGAGTTAAGCTTTCTAAGCCACCCACATCTTCAGGGGTGGCTTCGAAGCAATAAGTCTAAGTGCAGCATCTGAGAACTTTGGCTTTGGAGCCCTAGCAAAAAGTCTTGCAGGTGGACAATAGTATTCATAAGAATAAGTAGAATAGTTCTTGGTCTTAAGAACATGGCGGTTTGATGAACCGCGCTCATATTCATAGGCCTGAGTATGGCTTCCCTGCAAAACATTTGCGTTAGTGTGACTCAGGTGAGACCTCTATCTGTATGAAGCCTTTGGACCGTATGAAGCCTGTGGTCTGGGGTTTTTCTTCTTCACCTATGGTGTCATGATGACATTCACAGGAAGATTCTCCAAACACCTTTTCGGCACACAGATCTTCTTCATAAGTGGTCCATTCCTGCAGTTAGTACCAATATACCTGGCAAACACTTCACCATTGTGATTCTTAAACAGTTTATAGTTTGCATCAAAGGATTCATCAATAACAATGGGGTTAGCACAAGTGAAGCCAGATAGAGTGGATGGATCTGCTGAAGGTCCCTTTGCAGCAACCCATGTGGTTTTGGGGTACTTCTCAGGTTTCCAGTAAGAGCCATCAGCATTCATTTTCCTTACAAACCCAACACCCTCTTTTCTAGGGTTTCGGTTCAGGATCTGCCTTTTGAGGACATCACATAGTGTCTGATGCCCTTTGAGACTTTTGTACATCCCTATTTCAAGCAGTGTCTTCAACCTAGCATTCTCATCAGCAATAGCAGTGGTATCCTTAGCAGAGGGGTTAGTTACCACATCGACAGCTGAAGATAGTGCAACATTGGCAGCAGTAGAACAATTAGCAACGGGAGTAGAGTTATCACGCTCAAGGCATTTAAGACATGGTGGTTCAAATCCTTCCTGAGCTGAACTGATCTGTTTGGCGCGAAGTGACTCGTTTTTCCTTTTGAAGATTTTCATGAGCCGCTCTCAATTTCTCGAGTTCTTCATGAGTTGTTGAGAGCGTTTCATGACGACTTTCAAGTTCCTCATACTTAATATGAAGATTTTTGATGTCTTCAATTAAGGACTGAGATCGAGTCATTTCAGCGTCCAACAGGTCAACGCTTTTGTCTAACAGTTTTTGAATATGTTCCATAGCTTTCTGTTGTTTAGTGACAAGGGAAGCAAGTTTTGGATAGCTGGGTCCAAATTCATCACCAGATTCATCATCACTGGATTTAGATAGATAGCATTCAATTACCTTAGCATCATTTGCCATAAGGCATGATGCAGAAGATGATGATTCTGGTTCGAATGTCATCGCTTTGAGTGACTCCTTAAAGTCCTCGAACCGAGGATCATGACGAGTTTGATGACCCTCATAGACCTCAGAGAGACGGTCCCAGATGAGCTTTGCATGATCGAGATGCATGACATTCCTAAACTAATTTTGAGATAGACAGGAGCAGATGACGTCCTTCGCCGTGAGGTTGAGAAGAGTGTACTTGCGAATGTCATTAGCTTCCGCCATCTTGCATAGATCGGTCAGACCAATCTCAGTGACGGTCCACAACTCGCTGTTTGTTGCCATGAGGTGCTGCTTCATCATGGCCTTCCACTTGGGATACTCGTGACCGTCAAAGATGGGGCATGACACAGTCTTCATACCTGTGGTCGACATAACTAAAACTCCAGGTGATGCGGAGCATCTCAAGGTCATCCCCATGGACCTACCATCGTCTCACCAAGTGCCTACCGGGCCCATGACTCGATCACGCGCAAGAGCCCTTGAAACCGAGGTGACATCTCTCCTCTCACAATTCCACTTCGATGCACATGAAGCATGGCTACTACCTGATATGGATACATTGTGCATACTCAGGTACAATGGAGAATCTAAGGAGCAAGGACAAGAAGAAGAGGAAGATGGACGAGAAGACGGAGAAGAAGAAGAGCTGCAGGAAATTTCCCAGCCACCGGACGACCGGCCGGGACCGGACGTCCGGCGCCTGAAGCGTCAGCCGAGCTCCAGCCAGCGGACGTCCGGCCCAGACCGGACGACCGGCGCACCAGCACCCGAAGCAACATCAGCGGAAGTCCGGAGCCCCGGGATGTCCGGCGCCGCCATCACAGAGCAGAACCAGCGGACGACCGGAAGCCACCGGACATCCAGCAACTCCTGAGACACCGGACGACCGGTCCCCAGCGGACGTCCGGTACCTGGCTGCGTCCAGATTCGGGCCCGAGGCCCATGTACCCCTTCACTTCGCCCTTTTTGCACTTAGACTATAAATAGACCCCCCATTCATCCTAGCTAGGGTTAGCGTTGGTTTAGCTCATACTTCGAGATAGAGCTTCGCTCATCCATCCCGATCTCCTCCTCGAGAGAGACTGCGGCCCCTCTTCGGAGAAGATCAACTTGGATTCAAGACCCCCCTCTTGGGCGGCCCCATCAAGATCTCCTTCTAGGAGAAGAACCAATTACTTGTATCGTCCTTTGTTGACCGTGGATCATCGTGTATCTCTTTGTGTTTCGAGGATCTAGCACATGTGTAATCGAATCTTGTTGGTTTGAGTGATTCTCTCGTGTTTTCCCTCGTGAATCCCCCTCATGTTCGTTGTGTTTCTCTTTGGGATCCGCTCCTTTCGTGAAAGATAGGCCATCTAGGGTTCCACCCTACATCATCTTGGTATCATGAGCAAGGTTGATCACGATTTCGGAGCCCCCTCTTCGTTTTTCTAGCTTGATTTTGTTGTTTTTCGTCCTAATCCGAAAATCCCCACAAAAATAGCCCCAAAATTTTTCTTGTGTTTTGTGAGTTTTGATGATGTTTTGTTGGTTTTGATCCGTGAATTTGTTGCGTTGCAAGTAGATTTAGCCTTCCCCCACCATCTCCACCTCGAAATCCCTCCCAAATCCCCCATATTCCCCCAAAATCACCTCCCGGATCTACAAACTCACGTTGACTCCGACCACCGGACGACCGGCACATCACCGGACATCCGGCGACCCAGGAAGCACCGGATGTCTGACCCGACCGGACGACCGGTGACCGGACATCCGTCCACTACCGGACGACCGCTACTTCCACCATTTCATCCGCTACACCACCTTCGACTTCCCGCACTCTTTGACATTATCCCAACTCACACCTCCACCTAACCGCCACCTACTCCGATGATTTTGGTCGCCTTTGGTTTTGAGAATTTGAGTTGCGGTACCGTATCCTTTTGTGTTGCGGCTATCTAGGTACGGTTCGACATCGACATCACCGCCGCTCATTTTTCGCCACGGACGCGTCATCAACACCGGTCATCCACAATGACCACCTCGACTATGACTTGGTATTCGTGCCACCATTTTGACACCCTACCGGAAGCAAGACCGGTAACCTCATCTTGGTATTGGACATATCATTCTTGCCATCACATTGTTAAGCATCATCGCATGACTCCTTTGCGTTGCTTACCCATCGAGACTAGCCATTGAGTATTGCCGGCAACGAGACTTGTGCACTTTAGTGATCATACTTCCCCATAGCATACATACATGCATCATTGTTGATTATATTGTTATCATCTCTTGTGTCACAAAGTTGTCATCGCATACTCACTTGCTACCTTGGTTCGTCAAGCGTCGCTTAAGAAAAGAGCTCAAACATCAAAGAGCCAACCAAGATTTTAAGCAAAGAGGAAAGATAAGCAAAGAGCTTTTAAGCAAGAACCATAGCAGCATACAACATTCAGATTGTCATACTCGATCACCTTGGATCATACCATAGCAACACCTTGCATAAAACATATTTGGGATACAAGCCGTTGCATTATTGCTAAGTAGGTTGTGCACAAGTTCTTGTATCCGCCTATCATGCAATCATGCTAGCGTCTCTCTAGTGTTGTGCAACAAGAGCATTTTTGTGGATTCCACATTTTGGCTCACCCTTGGTTGCTCAACCCCCACTTATCTTTTTGCGTGTGTGTTTCCGTGTACCGTATATGCTTGGTCTACTTGTTACATTGCATCTTGCGAATCTTTTCCAACATTCTTGAATCTTGCTTACATTCACATTAAAAATTGTGCCACCATCCTAACCAAGCTCCACCAAAAGCTTTTACTTGTGTAGGTGTGAGAACCGACAAGAATCGGTACCAATTGTGCTATTTCCTTGTTACACATTGGAGTCCTCTTTGATCCATTGTCAACATCGGTCAAGGTACATTTGATATTGGTTCTTTGAAATCACAAGTGCTCCCTATGTGGTTTTGGTAATTGATGACAACATATCTCTTGTTGGACTAATGTTTCTATCTAGTATGTTTCAGATAAGTTCAACAATGGAGTGGCATGGACTAAAGGTTGTGGGAACTCCTTCAAGATGCTAAGGACAAAGGATTGGCTAAAGCTTAAAGCTCAAGACTCTTCATTTTACATTTTAGTGATCCAAGATCACATTGAGTCCATAGGAAAAGCCAATACTATCAAGGAGGGATGAGGTGTTGCTTAATGAGCCTCTTGCTTCATGTGCTTAATGATATGCTCCAAAATCCTCAGCTACTTTCCCACTTCCACAAATGACCTAAACCCTAAGCCAAACTCGGTCATACCGATTCTTTCTATCCGGCGCCACCGAGTCTCACTTGTCATAAGCCACTGCCAAACCCTAGCAATTCGGTTCTACCGATAGGGATCTCGGTCTCACCGAGATGGGATTGCAAACTCTCTGTTTCCCTTTCGTAGCTTTTCGGTCTCACCGAAAGAGCGAATCGGTCCCACCGAGATTGCAGTGTAAACTCTATGTTTCCTTTTTGTAACTTTTCGGTCTCACCGAAAGAGCAAATCGGTCCCACCAAGTTTACCTGACCAACTCTCTGGTTAGCTTATTACCAAACTCGGTCTCACCGAGTTTGTGTAATCGGTCTCACCGAGATTACGTTATGCCCAAACCCTAACCATATCGGTCCTACCGAGTTGCATGTCAGTCCCACCAAAAATCTCTAACGGTCACTAGGTTTACCTTTTCGGTCCGATCGAGTTTGTTGATTCGGTCCCACCGAGATTGGAAAACTGTATGTAACGGTTGGATTTTATGTGGAGGCTATATATACCCCTCCACCTCCTCTTCATTCGTAGAGAGAGCCATCAGACTAAGCCTACACTTCCAGCATCCTATTTCTGAGAGAGAACTACCTACTCATGTGTTGAGGCCAAGATATTCCATTCCTACCATATGAATCTTGATCTCTAGCTTTCCCCAAGTTGCTTTCCACTCAAACCTTCTTTCCACCAGATCCAAATCCTATGAGAGAGAGTTGAGTGTTGGGGAGACTATCATTTGAAGCACAAGAGCAAGGAGTTCATTACCTACACACCATTTGTTACTTCTTGGAGAGTGGTGTCTCCTAGATTGGCTAGGTGTTACTTGGGAGCCTCCGACAAGGTTGTGGAGTTGAACCAAGGAGTTTGTAAGGGCAAGGAGATCGCCTACTTCGTGAAGATCTACCGCTATTGAGGCAAGTCCTTCGTGGGTGATGGCCATGGTGGGATAGACAAGGTTGCTTCTTCGTGGACCCTTCGTGGGTGGTTGCTTCTTCGTGGACCCTTCATGGGTGGAGCCCTCCGTGGACTCGCGCAACCATTATCCTTTGTGGGTGGAGCCCTCCGTGGACTCGCGCAACCGTTACCCTTCGTGGGTTGAAGTCTCCATCAACGTGGATGTAGGATAGCACCACCTATCCGAACCACGGGAAAAACATCTGTGTCTCCAATTTCGTTTGAATTCTCCAAACCCTTCCCCTTACATTCTTGCAAGTTGCATGCTTTACATTCCGCTGCTCATATACTCTTTGCATGCTTGCTTGATATGTATTGTGTATGTTGAAATTGTGCCTAAAACTCCACTCAAACCAAAAAGGCCTAAAAATTGCAACTTTAGCACTAAGTGTCTAATCACCCCCCCCCCCTCTAGACACATCTACTTCTAGACCCTACAAGTGGTATCAGAGCTTTGGTCTCCATTGCCTTGGTTTAATCACCATTGGAGGAAGATGGATGTGTCTACCTTAGGGAGTCTTAGACATAGAGTGCCTATTCTTGATGGAGAGTATTTTCATGAGTGGAAAAATGAGATGCTTGTAATTTTCAATCAATATCATTTGAACAAGTATATTGCTAGCCCTTGTGCACCTCATATTGATCCTTTGCATCCTACCCTAGATGAAGATATTGACATGATTCTCAATCTTAGAACTATTGAGCTCATCATTAGAGGGTTGCCCAAAAATTTGATTGCTAGTTTGCCTCCTCTTAATTGTGCCTATACCATATGGAAATTTCTTGAGGAACGATTTCCCGATCATTCCTTGAAAACTTTGGATGAAATTCTCCATAAATCTATTGCCTTGAGTAAGATGAACTCTAGTGATCCTAGTTTTGGTAATTGTCTATTTGAACTTACCAATCTTAAGCATGCTAAAGGAGATGTTGGAATCATTAGTGATATCATATTCGAAGCTATAAGAATTCATAAAAGTGACCACTTTGATGATCATTTATCTAATGAATTACCCTCTCTAGGAAATGATGAGTCACAAGATCATGATGAACATGGATACTATGATGATGATGATAGTGACTTCGATCTTGATGATGCAATGAGACATTTTGGTCTGATGGCAAATCTTTGGGGATATGAATCAGGAGGAAAGGAATGGGTTCTTGATAGTGGATGTACTAATCATATGACCGGAGATGAAGAGATGTTTCGTGAGCTTGCTGAAAATGACGGCCCTCGAAAATATGTCACCTTTGGTGATAATTCAAAGGGTAAAGTGGTTGGCCTTGGTAAGGTGGCCATCTCACATGATAGTTCCATTCAAAATGTCATGCTCGTTGAATCTCTCGGCTACAACTTACTTTCAGTATCTAGACTTGCTGATTTCGGTTTGAATGTCCTATTTACTGAGGTAGATTGCCAAGTATTTCATCGAGACAATCATAAAATGGTCTTTACCGGTATGCGTAGAGGTGATCTTTACATTGTCGATTTCTCTAAAAAGGCACAACCTAAAACTTGCTTTGTTGCTAAATCCTCAAAAGGTTGGTTGTGGCATAGACGACTAGGTCACGTTGGCATGAGAAACCTTGACAAGCTTATTAAAGGAAATCATATCCTTGGAGTTAACGATGTCATATTTGATAAGGATAGACTTTGCAGTGCTTGTCAAGCAGGTAAACAGGTTGGAGGAAGGCATCCCGTGAAGAACATCATGACCACAAGAAGGCCACTCGAGCTACTTCATATGGATCTTTTTGGTCCCAACGCCTACAAGAGTCTCGGTGGAAATTCTTTTGGTCTAGTTATAGTTGATGATCTTTCAAGATTTACGTGGGTGTTCTTTCTTAATGACAAGTCGCAGGTCCAGAAGATCTTCAGAAACTTCGCTAGGAAGGCCCAAAATCAGTTTGACGTGAAGATCAAGAAGGTTCGGAGTGACAACGGAACGGAGTTCAAGAACACAAATGTGGACACCTTTCTTGACGAAGAAGGGATTTCACACGAGTTCTCGGCTACGTACACACCTCAACAAAATGGAGTTGTTGAGAGGAAGAACCGGACGCTCATCGAAATGGCAAGAACGATGCTTGATGAATACAAGACACCAAAGCACTTTTGGGCAGAAGCGGTTGAGACAGCTTGTCACGCAACAAATCGCTTATATCTTCACAAGCTACTCGGCAAGACGGCATACGAGCTTCTCACAGGTAACAAACCCCAAGTTGGATACTTTCGAGTATTCGGCTCAAAGTGCTACTTTCTTGATAAGCATCGCCGTTCAAAGTTTGCTCCTAAATCTCATGAAGGTTTTCTACTTGGTTATGGCTCAAACTCTCACACTTACCGTGTCTACAACAATTTCACCCGAAAGGTTGAAGAGACGGTAGATGTGAAGTTTGATGAATTTAATGGCTCGCAAGTAGAGCAATTGCCAATTGATGTAGGAGACAAAGACCCTTCAGAAGCAATCCAAGACTTGTCCATTGGCAAAATTCGTCCAACGGAGGTGAAGGAGAGTACTTCATCCGTCCAAGTGGAAGCTTCTACTTCATGACAAGGTGAACCAAGAATCGACACGGAAGCATCCACAAGTGGGACACACCAAGATGAAGAAGACAAGGAAATGCATCAAGACGAACATCAACAACCTCTTTCTCCACCACGACAAGAGAACGACGACGTCAACAATGAAGAAGGCCAAGAAGAAGAACAAGATGAAGAAGATGTTCAACGAAGACCCAAGCAAAATCTCTCATGAGTTCGAGCAAGAATTGCCAAAGATCATCCCGTCGAGCAAATCCTCAATGATATACAAACCGGGAGAATCACTCGCTCAAAAACTCATTTAGCTAACTTTTGTGAAAACTATTCATTCATCTCTAGCATTGAACCTATGAAGGTTGAAGAAGCATTGGAAGATCCGGATTGGATAAACGCTATGCATGAAGAGCTACACAATTTTGAGAGACCAAGTTTGGACATTGGTTGAGAAGCCCGAAAACAACCACAACATCATTGGTACCAAATGGGTGTTTCGCGACAAGCAAGATGAAGATGGACAAGTGGTTCGCAACAAAGCACGTCTTGTCGCCCAAGGGTACACACAAGTTGAAGCTATGGACTATGGTGAGACATATGCTCCCGTTGCTAGACTTGAGTCCATTCGCATCTTACTTGCCTATGCTAATCACCATAATATCACCTTGTACCAAATGGACATCAAAAGTGCTTTTCTAAATGGTGAAATAGAGGAGGAAGTTTATGTCAAACAACCTCCCAGTTTTATCAATCCTAAGAAACCAAATCATGTTTACAAACTTCACAAAGCTCTTTATGGTCTTAAACAAGCTCCTAGAGCATGGTATAAATGCTTGACCAAGTTCCTTACTACAAGTGGTTTTGAAATTGGTAAAATTGATTCTACTCTTTTTACTAAAAGGGTTAATGGAGAACTATTTGTATGCCAAATTTATGTTGATGATATCATATTTGGTTCAACTAACCCTCTCTTTAGTGAAAAGTTTGGAAAGCTAATGTCAGAGAAGTTTGAGATGTCTATGATGAGTGAACTCAAATTCTTTCTCGGTTTGCAAATCAAGCAAACTAAGGAAGGTACATTTTTCTCTCAAACAAAGTACACCAAGGACTTATTCAAGAAGTTCAATATGCAAGAATGCAAAGGTATGTCTACACCCATGCCTACTAGTGGACATAATGATTTAACCAAGGATGGTGAACCGGTTGATCAAAAGGTTTATCGCTCTATGATTGGTTCATTGTTATACCTATGTGCTTCACGTCCCGATATTGTGCTAAGTGTGTGCATGTGTGCACGATATCAAGCTGCTCCTAAAGAATGTCATCTTAAGGCTGTGAAAAGGATAGTGAGATACTTAATCCATACGCCAAACTTTGGCATTTGGTATCCTAAGAGATCTTCTTTTGATCTCGTTGGCTATTCCGACTCGGATTATGCCGGAGACAAGGTTGATAGAAAGTCCACTTCGGGTACTTGTCAATTTCTTGGTAGATCTCTTGTGTCTTGGTCTTCCAAGAAACAAAACTCGGTATCCTTATCCACCGCCGAAGCGGAATACATTGCCGCTGGTTCATGTTGTGCTCAATTACTTTGGATGACCCAAACTCTTAAAGATTATGGGATCTATGTGAAACATGTTCCACTACTTTGTGACAATGAAAGTGCTATCAAAATTGGTCATAATCCTGTACAACATTCTCGAACTAAGCATATTGAAGTTCGTCATCATTTCATTCGAGATCATGTTGCTAAGGGTGACATTGATCTTAAGCATGTTCGCACCGATAAGCAATTAGCGGATATATTTACTAAACCTCTTGATGAGAAAGTGTTTTGCAGGTTGAGAGGAGAATTGAACATCATTGATGCTTCGAACTTGGAGTAGAAACTCCATTGGATACATGCAAGACATGAGCTTATGACTAATCCATGATATATCTCTTATGATAACTATCTTATGTCTTGGATATATTTGCACCTTGCATGTTGTCTAACCCATGTAGGTGCTTGGTTGAATCTAATTCCATGAGATTGTGACTCACTCACATCTTGAGCAATCTCTACATCACCAAGACTCTACACAATGGTGGTTGAAGACAAGGAAGCACAAAACCATTCAAACATATCCTTTGACAAATTCTATGTTGAGCTTCATGATTGTCATTTTTGGATACACAAGTGCTCTTCCTTGCAAGAACTAACCCATGTAGGTAGATGAACTCAAACTCCAAGTGGTGCTCCCAACTCTTGATGAGCTACATCAACCTTGAGCACCCACACAAGTTCAACTACATGAGCAAGAACCACACCACCACCCAAGGTATGTTATTCCATCTTAGAGAAGCTTTACTCCAAGACATGAGTCAAAGCAACTCAACAAGATGTGAATACATCAAGATGCTTAAACGAAAAATGGTAACCCCATTTTGAGCTTAAACGATGAGTATGACCTATGATCAAGTGTTCTCACTTGACTCCTAAGTCAATATACTCTAACACAGGTGACTATGTCACCGCCCAACTCTAGATGAAGTTCTCCTGTGTTCTTTTCTGTTTTATTGCATTTGTCTCATGCATGTTTATTTTCTTTCTCTTTTTCAAAAAAAAACTTCATCTAGATCTTTCAGTTTCTTCTCTTTTCTCTTTGTTTTTGTTCTTCATTTTCTGCATTCAATTCCTTGCAAATCCTTCAGGTAATTCATTGAAAATCTTTGTGAGATCCTACATGTCTAGTGAGCTGAGGTGACAAATGTTTTTCTCTGTGTAAACTCGGTTTCACCGACTTGTAATTTTCGGTCCAACCGAATCCTTTCAGTACCACCGAAACATTCCATTCGGTGCCACCGACTTCGCAACAGGAAAAACAATTTGCCACTTGTTCTATATTTCTTCTGATCTAGCTCTACTCAATGAATCTTGTCCTCTTCAAGAATCACAATTTTATCCATTGCTTTGTGCTGAGTCTCAAGGACCAAACCTATACGACGGATTCCAGAAAGCCCTTCTTGGAAATTGATGTCAAAGGGGGAGAGAGAGATCACATCAAAGCTTGTAGGAGAGAGAGATCACATCAAGGGAGAGAAAAAGTCTCAAGAACTAAAGAACTAAACCTACAAGAGAGAAAGTATTATGGGGGAGAAAGAGATTTCCAGGGGGAGAGAATACTCAAGGATCCCAGATGCTTGATGTTCAAGAGGAGAGATGTCACATGCCTTTTTGGGGGAAAGACATGTATTTGCATTAAGTTCTATCCATTTGTATCTTTCAGCTCTGATTTTCTGTTCCCTATCTTCTCCCAATATCCCATGTAAGATTCAGGGGGAGCAAGACACCTAAGAGAAAGAAATCAGTCAAATTCATTGCATATATTTACTCTTGGGGACATGCTGAATCCAATGTGGTACCTTGTACTCACTCTCTACATATCATCCCAGTCTTGGCATTCTTGTGGTTTCTTTTGTGTGCTCTGGCTAGTGGATGTACCTGTGTTATCTAACTTTGTTTGAGCAGGTTCATTCCATCCTAAGCCAACTCAAAGACTACACGGTAAGTGTATGCATCAAAATCATGAGTATGAGGAGTTCTTGCTTACGTACATACTGTTTGCAAGAAGGACTCATGAGCATGAAGGTATTTTCCTTGATAATCTTTTACTCTGATGCATATGGCCAAGATACATGTAACACTTTGCCTACTCTGTCATGATTATGCTCTCACATGCTTCTATATTTTATATTCATATGATTGCATTCATGTAAGGGGAGCCTATGCTTGTTGCATGTCCTTCCAAAGCTTTACTTGCTGTTCTTTATATCCTTATCTAAAGCTTTGATGTATGTTGCCATCAATTACCAAAAAGGGGGAGATTGAAAGCACAAGTGCTCCCTATGTGGTTTTGGTAATTGATGACAACATATCTCTTGTTGGACTAATGTTTCTATCTAGTATGTTTCAGATAAGTTCAACAATGGAGTGGCATGGACTAAAGGTTGTGGGAACTCCTTCAAGATGCTAAGGACAAAGGATTGGCTAAAGCTTAAAGCTCAAGACTCTTCATTTTACATTTTAGTGATCCAAGATCACATTGAGTCCATAGGAAAAGCCAATACTATCAAGGAGGGATGAGGTGTTGCTTAATGAGCCTCTTGCTTCATGTGCTTAATGATATGCTCCAAAATCCTCAGCTACTTTCCCACTTCCACAAATGACCTAAACCCTAAGCCAAACTCGGTCATACCGATTCTTTCTATCCGGCGCCACCGAGTTTCACTTATCATAAGCCACTTCCAAACCCTAGCAATTCGGTTCTACCGATAGGGATCTCGATCTCACCGAGATGGGATTGCAAACTCTCTGTTTCCCTTTCGTAACTTTTCGGTCTCACCAAAAGAGCGAATCGGTCCCACCGAGATTGCAGTGTAAACTCTATCTTTCCTTTTTGTAACTTTTCGGTCTCACCGAAAGAGCAAATCGGTCCCACCGAGTTTACCTGACCAACTCTCTGGTTAGCTTATTACCAAACTCGGTCTCACCGAGTTTGTGTAATCGGTCTCACCGAGATTACGTTATGCCCAAACCCTAACCATATCGGTCCTACCGAGTTGCATGTCAGTCCCACCAAAAATCTCTAACGGTCACTAGGTTTACCTTTTCGGTCCGACCGAGTTTGTTGATTCGGTCCCACCGAGATTGGAAAACTGTGTGTAACGGTTGGATTTTGTGTGGAGGCTATATATACCCCTCCACCTCCTCTTCATTCGTAGAGAGAGCCATCAGACTAAGCCTACACTTCCAGCATCCTATTTCTGAGAGAGAACTACCTATTCATGTGTTGAGGCCAAGATATTCCATTCCTACCATATGAATCTTGATCTCTAGCTTTCCCCAAGTTGCTTTCCACTCAAACCTTCTTTCCACCAGATCCAAATCCTATGAGAGAGAGTTGAGTGTTGGGGAGACTACCATTTGAAGCACAAGAGCAAGGAGTTCATTACCTACACACCATTTGTTACTTCTTGGAGAGTGGTGTCTCCTAGATTGGCTAGGTGTTACTTGGGAGCCTCCGACAAGGTTGTGGAGTTGAACCAAGGAGTTTGTAAGGGCAAGGAGATCGCCTACTTCGTGAAGATCTACCGCTAGTGAGGCAAGTCCTTCGTGGGCGATGGCCATGGTGGGATAGACAAGGTTGCTTCTTCGTGGACCCTTCATGGGTGGTTGCTTCTTCGTGGACCCTTCGTGGGTGGAGCCCTCCGTGGACTCACGCAACCATTACCCTTCGTGGGTGGAGCCCTCCATGGACTCGCGCAACCGTTACCCTTCGTGGGTTGAAGTCTCCATCAACGTGGATGTAGGATAGCACCACCTATCCGAACCACGGGAAAAACATCCGTGTCTCCAATTGCGTTTGAATTCTCCAAACCCTTCCCCTTACATTCTTGCAAGTTGCATGCTTTACATTCCGCTGCTCATATACTCTTTGCATGCTTGCTTGATATGTATTGTGTATGTTGAAATTGTGCCTAAAACTCCACTCAAACCAAAAAGGCCTAAAAATTGCAACTTTAGCACTAAGTGTCTAATCACCCCCCCTCTAGACACATCTACTTCTAGATCCTACATTCTTCCCTTTCTTCCACTCACACTTGTCTTGGAATGATGGATAGGCCAAGTACTTCTACCAACCCACTCTTCATGGAACAAGACGACGACATGAACTCCTTCGTCACCAAGAGTCACCTCTTTGGTGCACAACGTGCTTTTCATCAAGAGCAACAAGCTATGAGTGAACGCATCGACAACCTTGCCGCCGACTTGCGACTTTCCGAGCAACATACAAGGGACTACTTTGACAACAAGCTCGACGATCACAAGCAAGAGAATGACGCAAGGATGGACGAGATTCGCGCTTTGTTGCTCAACCGCTCTTCTTCCACTTCAAGAAGGAGCCGTTCAAGTCGACACTCCGACGACACCATCTCCGGTTCAAGTACACCGACATCAAACACTCTTCGACGAGCCGCGCGCAACGAGCGTCAAGCAAACCTCAATCCACTTCGAGACACCGACTCACAAGAACATCGACGACGTCAAGCCGAAGAAGCCTTTGCGCTAGCTCAAGAACGGCATCGCCAACGTCAACACGAACAAGAGGAGCGAGCGCGACTACATCAAGATGCACAAGACGCCGAGGCGGAACGCCAACAACAACAACTACGTGCAGCTCAAGCACTTGAAGCGCAACGGGCCCTTCATGAATCAAGTCGTGCTGTAGCCGACCGAGGCTGACAAGCTCGACTACATCGAGAAGCACTTCGCGATGAAGCTCAAGAAAGAATGTACCAAAGACGTGTGCGTCAACAAGCTCCTCGTCAAGATAGACAAGCGCCTCGTCAAGATAGAAAATCTCCCCATCAAGCTCGCCAAGACCATCAAGTTCACCAAGAGCATGAAAACAATGGGATTCCTCCGCGGTAAGAGCAACACGAGGTTGACAACCCTCCGCGTCAAGAGTACCACGAGTTGGACAATCATCCACAACATGGGTGTCATAATCCCCGACCCCAACATAATGGAGAACAACGCTACGGCAAGCTCAAGTTCACCATGCCCAAGTTCAATGGAAGCAATGATCCCGAAGAATACCTTTCATGGGCATTGAAAGTTGACAAGATCTTTTGTTTGCACAATTATGAAGAAGAGAAGAAGATCGCGATGGCATCCCTTGAGTTCCAAGATTATGTCCTCATTTGGTGGGAACAAGTCATTGAGCGCCGCGAGGCAAGAGGTGATCCACCCATCACTACTTGGGCACAAATGAAGGATGTTATGCGAGCACGCTTCATGCCTACCTACTACAACCGCGACCTCTTCAAGAAACTCCAACAACTCAAGAAAGGTACCAAGAGCGTTGAAGAGTACTACAAGGAAATGGAGATTGCCATGATACGAGCCAATGTCAAAGAAGATGATGAGCAAAATATGGCAAGGTTCTTGAATGGGTTCTTGAATGGACTCAATCATCCTATCAAGAAGATCGCTGACTTCCAACCTTACTCGAACCTCATCGAACTAGTGCATCAAGCTACCAAAGCGGAACGGCAAGTACAAGACGACTTCAAGTATGCCAAGTTCTCATCCAAGTCCTATGGCCTCTCCAACAATCTAGCTTCGATGACTCCAACACCTTCGACCTTAACCAAGCCTTCTACAAGCAATGGCGACAAGTCAAGTTACAAGAAAGCTTCGACTAGCTCAAGTCGTCCTCCTACTACAAGCAACTTCACGAAAGCTCCATCATCATCTACTCCACCCGATGAGACCATCAAAACAAGTTCTATCAAATGCTTCACATGCGGCGGCCGAGGCCACAAGTCCTTCGAGTGCACCAACAAACGCACAATGATCTTCAACGACGATGGCACTTATGATTCCATGAGCGAAGGAGAAATGGAAGCCCTTGAGCAAGTGGCCATGCACCGCCAAGTGAACAATGAAGAAGAACAAGTCTTTTGTGATGAAGACTCAAGTCCCGCACTTGTTGTCTCAAAAGTTTTGACTCTCCAACATCAACAAGAAGAAGACCAAAGATGCACCATATTCCACACCAAGGCTGGCATCAATGGACGATCCGTCAAGGTCATCATCGATGGAGGGAGTTGCCACAATTTAGCAAGTGAAGAACTATGCTCCAAGCTAAAATTGGTCAAGATGAAGCACCCTCACCCCTACAAGGTTCAATGGCTAAGCGACACCGACACCATACAAGTCGAGCATAGAGTACAAGTCTCTTTCAAGATCGGCGCCTATGAAGACACACTGGAATGTGATGTCCTTCCGATGACCGTTTACCACCTCCTCCTTGGACGGCCATGGCAATTTGACCGAGGTGTCATTCACAATGGGCGTACAAATCACTATAGCTTCAAGATGAAAGGAAAAGAGTTCGTGCTACGTCCTATGTCTCCAAGCCAAGTGATAGCTGACAAGCAAGCCACCATCGTGGAGAAAATAGTGAGAGAGCGATCCACCAAAAAGAGAGTGAGCGCCACAAGCCCAAATTTAGTGACTCCACGATGAGCGACAAGAAAAACCTAGTTCTCTTTGCCACCAAACGTGAGATGAGAGAAGTGTGTGAGAACCCAACAAGTGTCCTACACTATGTCCTATTATGCAAGGACGAGGTCACAAACACTAACAACTCTCAAGATCTACCTTTGGTGTTATCTTCTCTATTGCAGGAATTCCAAGATGTTTTCCCCGATGAGCTACCTCCGGGTCTACCTCCACTACGAGGCATCGAGCACCGAATTGATCTCATCCCCGGAGCGCCGCTTCCCAACAAAGCTCCATACCGCGTCAACCCCAAAGAAACCAGAGAAATACAAAGGCAAGTAAAGCATCTCATAGACCATGGTCATGTGCGTGAAAGTTTGAGTCCTTGTGCCGTACCGGTCATTCTTGTGCTAAAACGTGACGGTACCTTTCGCATGTGCTCCGATTGTAGACCTATCAATGCTATCACCGTTAGATATAGGTACCCCATTCCACGCCTTGATGATATGCTTGATGAACTTAGCGGTGCCACTATATTTTCCAAAATTGATCTTACAAGTGGTTACTATCAAATCCGCATACAAGAGGGTGATGAATGGAAAACCGCCTTCAAAACCAAGTTTGGTTTGTATGAGTGGTTAGTCATGCCTATGGGTCTCTCGGAAGCACCGGGCACTTTTATGCGCCTTATGAATCATGTCTTTCGCCCTTACATTGGTATATTTGTTGTGGTTTACTTCGATGACATTCTTGTGTTTAGCAAATCTATCAAAGAGCATGTCACCCATGTCCGCACCGTTTTGCAAACTCTTAGGAAAGAGCGTCTCTATGCTAATATGGAGAAATGCCTTTTTGGTGCTGATAAGCTCGTTTTCTTAGGCTTTGTTGTATCTTCTAAGGGTGTTCATGTTGATGAAACTAAGATCAATGCTATTAAAACTTGGCCCCAACCAACAAATTTGCAACAAGTGCGTAGTTTTCTTGGTTTAGCCGGTTTCTACCGCCGATTTGTGAAGGATTTTAGCACCATTGCTTCACCTTTGCATGCTTTGAGCAAGAAGAACGCGCCTTTTGTTTGGGGACAATCTCAAGATATTGCTTTCAATGAGCTTAAGAATTTGTTTACTCATGCTCCCGTGCTTGCTTTACCCAACTTTGACAAGCCTTTTGAGATTCATTGCGATGCTAGCGGTAATGGCATAGGAGGCGTGTTAACGCAAGAGAAGCGCCCCATAGCTTACTTTAGTGAGAAACTTTCCGGAGCGCAACTCAATTACCCCATCTATGACAAAGAGCTATATGCTTTAGTGCGAGTTTTGCATGAATGGGAACATTACCTTCGCCCACATGAGTTCATCATCCATACTGACCATGAAACACTTAAATACCTTAAGGGTCAAACTAAGTTGAACAAGCGTCATGCTAAATGGAGTAAATTCATTAAGTCTTTTCCTTATGTCATCAAGTACATTAAGGGTAAAGAAAATGTTGTGGCGGATGCGCTTTCCCGTATATGCATGCTTGTCACTAACCTTGAGTTGAATGTCATTGGTTTTGAGCATATCAAAGACTTGTATGAACATGATCCTACATTCGCCATACCTTATGCCAAGTGTTTGATGCATACTTCTTGGGATCGATACTACATCAAAGATGGATATCTTATGAGAGCTAACAAACTTTGCATCCCCGAGTCCTCTCTTCGTTTGTTGCTTTTGCAGGAATCTCATGGAGGCGGACTCATGGGACACTTTGGACGAGACAAAACATTTGCTACGCTCTCCAAGAACTACTTTTGGCCCAAGATGCATTGCGACGTCAATCGCTTCACGAACCGTTGTTCTACATGTCGCAAAGCTAAGTCTAAAGCCCAATCTCATGGCCTCTATATGCCACTTCCAATTC
Organism: Triticum urartu; assembly: GCF_056163025.1. NCBI lineage: Eukaryota > Viridiplantae > Streptophyta > Magnoliopsida > Poales > Poaceae > Triticum > Triticum urartu. Next base: position 512,628,761 of record NC_141879.1, read on the forward strand.
CATATCAACCATGGGAAGATATTAGCATGGACTTTGTGCTTGGTTTGCCTAGAACTCGAAATGGAAAGGATTCCGTTTTTTTTGTCGTGGACCGTTTCTCCAAAATGGCTCATTTCATTCCTTGCAACAAGATAGACGATGCTTCACATATTGCAAATCTGTTTTGTAGGGAAATCTTGCGCCTTCATGGAGTGCCAAAGACTATCGTCTCGGACCGCGATGTCAAGTTCCTTAGCTAATTCTGGAAGACTCTATGTGCCAAGCTCGGAATCAAGCTACTCTTCTCCACGGCATACCATCCTCAAACCGACGGCCAAACGGAGGTGACAAACCGCACACTCTCCGCTCTACTTCGAGTACTCATCAAGAAGAACATCAAGGAGTGGGAGGAGTGTCTACCAATCGCCGAGTTCGCATACAACCGAGCAAGACACTCAACAACCGGCAAGTCCCCTTTCGAGGTCGTCTACGGATTCAACCCTTTGTCACCATTGGATATTCTTCCTCTACCACTCCAAGAGCGCATCAATTTGGACGCAAGTGCGCATGTTACACATCTCAAGAAGATGCATGAAGATACAAGAAACACCATCGAGCGCCAAGTTCAACGCCTCGCGACCAAGCTTAACTTGAACAAATAACCTATGGTCTTCAACATTGGTGATCAAGTGTGGCTACACCTTCGCAAGGACCGCTTCCCACAAGAACGCAAATCCAAGCTTCGTCCACGAGTGGATGGACCCTTCAAGGTGCTTGCTCGCTACAACGACAACGCTTACAAGATCGACCTTCCACGTGACAAGTACAACATGAGCGACGTCAAAGATCTCTCTTCTTTCCATGGTGATGAAGATTTTGATCCGAGGACGGATCTTCCCCAAGGGAGGGGAGATGATGCGGAGCATCTCAAGGTCATCCCCATGGACCTACCATCATCTCACCAAGTGCCTACCGGGCCCATGACTCGATCACGCGCAAGAGCCCTTGAAATCGAGGTGACATCTCTCCTCTCACAATTCCACTCCGATGCACATGAAGCATGGCTACTACCTGATATGGATACATTGTGCATACTCAGGTACAATGGAGAATCTAAGGAGCAAGGACAAGAAGAAGAGGAAGATGGACGAGAAGACGGAGAAGAAGAAGAGCTGCAGGAAATTTCCCAGCCACCGGACGACCGGCCGGGACTGGACGTCCGGCGCCTGAAGCGTCAGCCGAGCTCCAGCCAGCGGACGTCCGGCCCAGACCGGACGACCGGCGCACCAGCACCCGAAGCAACATCAGCGGAAGTCCGGAGCCCCGGGATGTCCGGCGCCCCCATCACAGAGCAGAACCAGCGGACGACCGGAAGCCACCGGACGTCCGGCAGCTCCTGAGACACCGGACGACCGGTCCCCAGCGGACGTCCGGTACCTGGCTGCGTCCAGATTCGGGCCCGAGGCCCATGTACCCCTTCACTTCGCCCTTTTTGCACTTAGACTATAAATAGACCCCCCATTCATCCTAGCTAGGTTAGTGTTGGTTTAGCTCATACTTCGAGATAGAGCTTCGCTCATCCATCCCGATCTCCTCCTCGAGAGAGACTGCGGCCCCTCTTCGGAGAAGATCAACTTGGATTCAAGACCCCCCTCTTGGGTGGCCCCATCAAGACCTCCTTCTAGGAGAAGAACCGGTTACTTGTATCGTCCTTTGTTGACCGTGGATCATCGTGTATCTCTTTGTGTTTCGAGGATCTAGCGCATGTGTAATCGAATCTTGTTGGTTTGAGTGATTCTCTCGTGTTTTCCCTCGTGAATCCCCCTCGTGTTCGTCGTGTTTCTCTTTGGGATCCGCTCCTTTCATGAAAGATTGGCCATCTAGGGTTCCACCCTACATCACCAGGCAGTTAAACCAAAATCACACAGAACAAGGGAGTACCTTGCTCTGATACCAATTGAAAGTGTGTTATATCGACTAGAGGGGGGCGAATAGGCGATTTTTATGAAAGTCTTCAAAACATGGAAGTTTCGAAGACAAATGATAGAAATGAACCTATTTCCATGCAGCGGAAGGTAGACTACACTAGACAGACGATAGTCAAGCATTCAATGAAGTGAAACCACAATGACTAATAGTAGCTAGGCAGTAAGGATCAGGTACACAGTGAAGACAAATAGATAAAGCAAATAGGCCACTGACTTTACAAGAGCCAACTGTAAATAAAGAGATGAGAAGGATAGAACCAGTGTGCGTGACGAAGACAAAGGTTTGGTTGACCAGTTCCAACTGCTATGACAGTTGTACGTCTGGTTAGGGCGGATAGGTATTTAAACATGAGGACACTTAGTCCCGGACACTTAGTCCTGAGCACGCATCTCAGAACACTTAGTCCTCACCGTATTCCCCTTGAGCTAAGGTCACACAGACCTCGCCCAATCACTCTGGTAAGTCTTCAAGGTAAACTTCCAAACCTTCACAGACTTCGTTCACCGGCGATCCACAATGACTCTTGGATGCTCAGAACGCGACGCCTAACCGGCTGGAGGATTCATAGTCCTCAAGTGTAATAAGTCTTCAGATCACACAGACAAGAAGACTTAAGTGATGCCTAACACTCTTTGGCTCTGGGTGGTTAGGGCTTTATCCTCTCAAGGAATTCTCTCTCAAAGGCTTTGAGGTGGGTTGCTCTCAAACGACAAAAGCCGTATTTTAACTCTGAGCAGCCAACCGTTTATGGTTGTAGGAGGTGGGCTATTTATAGCCACTAGGCAACCCAACCTGATTTGTCCGAAATGACCCTGGGTTACTAAGGAACTGACACGTGTTCCAACGGTCAGATTTCAAACACACTCGGCAACTTTACTTGGGCTACAAGCAAAGCTGACTTGTCCAACTCTGAACAAGATTCGCTCTCATAGTATTCACTCGAAGACATAGGATTTTGGTTAAGCATTCAGTCATTCTGACTAGTTTTCTTGGACCCCACTTAACAATATGGTGGTTCCTATGACTCAACAAAGAAGAAAAAGAACTATGAAAGATCTAAGTCTTCGCGCTCCATAGTCTTCATGCGATGTCTTCTCTTGTCATAGTCTACAAGGTGAATGTCCTCACATACCACCTTTGAGTTCAATGTCTTCATACATTTTTAGGGGTCATCTCTGGTAGGAAAACCGAATCAATGAGGGACTTCTACCTGTGTTATCCTGCAATTCTCACAAACACATTAGTCCCTCAACTAGGTTTGTCATCAATACTCCAAAACCAACTATGGGTGGCACTAGATGCACTTACATCATGAAATTTGGCAGGCTATCATGGAGCGGCATCAACATGCCGTGGTAAAATTTTTGTCCCATTCGGGGCATGTTTGGGTATATGCGCCTCACAAACCAGAGCTTCTCACAACAAGGATGATGGTTTCGGTTGGGGACGAAGCGATATCCCGTGGAGGGCTTGATGAATAGGACCCCGTGGAGGGCTGGTTGAACAGTAGTCGGTGGAGGGCTAGATGAACAGTAGCCCACGGAGGGGTGGTTGAACAGGACCCCGTGGAGAGGGCTGGTTGAACAGTAGCCGGTAGAGGGCTGGTTGAATAGTAGCTTTCAAAAAATTTCTCGTGTCAACATAGAACAACAGAAGTGTTGTGTCAATTGTTGTGATTTTTTGGGGTTCATTTGGACTTTTTTATGCATTAACTCAGTTTTCAATGCATTTGTGTGCATAATTCAAATTTGAACTACATGCACATGCTCCAGTGCATATAAATTGGTTGAAAAATCAAATATGTGTCCTTGGGTGCATGCTTAGGCCCCATGCAAGAAATGGGAATGAATTTCAAACAAGAGGGCACCGTTAATTGCCGACAAAACATTGAGATACTTCGTTTTTAAATTCTAGTAAATCCAAAACTCATCTAAAATTCATGAAACTTGGCATGCTATGATGGAATGGCACCCGACATGCTGTGGTATTTTTCATTTCCATTTTGAGAGAAGGCGCACTCGAATAACAACCAACAGAGGCATTTTGAAAAAATAGCTTTCACTTTAATATCGCAAACGTTTGTATAATTCAAACTGTGTGTGTTCTGTTAACCATTCATGTGACGCCACGTGTCTTGGTTTTAATGGCTATAGGAGGTCCCGTGTGGACAACTGCTTGACCTTGACTGAATGGGAGGCCTGCGAGCGTAGTCCGGTGCGCAAGCTGATCGAGAGGCGTGCAAGCTGTCCTCCAATGCGCAGGCTCACCGGGAAGCGTGCGAGCTGTACGCTGCGCATGCTCACTTGGAAGTGAGACCTTTGACTTCCATGGCCGCCCGCCTTCCTCTCCATTAATGGCGCCTGAGCCGCTGCTTAATACGGGCGGCCTTACTGTTCACCTCCCTCCTGCAGACCTCCACCAACGCCGTGGCGCAGAAGGATCATCTGCCACTAGTCTTCAAGTTTGGTGAAGTCGACTCCGAGCTGGGGGAGATAGAAAGTAAGGAGGAATGGGGCCTCATGGACATATCCCAAAATGAGCTGCCCGCGGTGGTTGCTGCCCCTGCTCCCATCCTAGCTCCAATCCCCGCGCCCGCGCCAGCGATCATCCCCGTAGCATTGACAGGCTGGTCACCGAGCACTATTGCAGAGCTGGTAGCCGCGGGCATCAGCGAGGTCTCCGCGGACCCGCGTGAGCTTGTGTACATGCCAGCGCGAGCGCCCATGCCCGTGCCTTTGTGCGCCCCTCCACCATCGTGGCCCCGGTCCCCGTGCGTTTCGCTGCACCCGCCGTGCCTGTGCACGTGCACGCGCCCCCTCAGCAGCATGGGACGCTGCTATCGACCGCTACCTCTCAGTGCCACTAGTTGCCGTCCTCCCGCGCCCCGCCCGTCAATCGCGCGATGACATGATGTTTAATTTACAAGTGAAGAACATTCTGTGTTGCATTGAAGACTTCAACAATGGCGTCCCGGAGGACGACAACGACAACGACGGCGCGGCACGCCGCCTCCGCTGGAAATATTTTTTTCTTCGGTTTAATATTGTATCTCGATCATATGAATATAAATTTGCAGTATGACTGAATGAAAGATATGGTTTGAGCAAACTTGCGTTTTTCTCTCTTAATGTACAGACTTATCAAACGATTTTCTTTTGAAAAAAACGTCAATGGTTTTTAAATATAAAACACTCATCGCAAACGTTTTAGGTAGAACACCTGTATGCAAACCGACAGCTTCCCCAGGAAACCAAGGGAAAATGTGTCGAGCGGGATTTTTGCGGCTCTTGATTGCAAATGTTTTAGATAGAACACCCGTATGCAAAATGAGAGCAGGATTTGTGCATCTCTTCAACACAAACGGTTCTTTTGGATGACCCGTGTGCAACCACTTACAAACAATTTAGTAAGATTTGCATCTGTCATATTGGGCATGTTGCCATTTGTCAAACTGGAAAGATTAACATTTGTTGATCTAGTAACATTTCCATTTGTTAAGCTTGTAACACTGCGGTTTGTCAAAATATGAAGCTAAAAATTACTAGCAGTATCTAATTTTTGCAACTAAAATTCAGTATTTAAGCATAGATTTCATTCATAGATTAAGCAGTCATTCTTAATTTATACAAACAGTTCAACTCGACAGCTGAACCGACCAAAGTTTTCCCCAATTGTTGCCAACCACGTACTGAAATAGCAAGTTCAACTATATATACTAGCTAATTTTAAGTACGTTGTACAGTTCCACCACATCTATAGTCAGATGAACTGAACAAAATAGCCCCTAAATACTACTACTATGGAGGGGCTTTGTACTACTTCTGGCTGCCTCTCCTCTGCCGAGCGCGCTCAGTAAGAGGCAGAGGAGGAGGAGCCTACTGACGAGCTGGACAATTGCAATATTGTGCCCGCCGCTGCTGCAGCTTCAGCGACGCTCACCTCCAACGCCCTCTGCTGCTCTAGACGACCCCTCTCGAAGCAGTGGTTCTCCTCGTAGATCTCTTGATTCCTCGCCTCTGAGGTGGCGTGTGCCGCAGCCACGGCGGCGGTAAGGCTCTTTGCGTGCTCGATGAGGCGCTCCTCCTCCTCCCGCAAGAACTCGGTCTAGCGCGCAACATGCTGACACACGTGCGGGCATCCACCTCCGCCTTCCCGCCTTCGGGTGGCGGTGGAGGAGCGGGTGATGACCCCGGAGGTCAACGGTGGGCTGGCGGCCACGGCGGCCGACGATGGGATGGCGGCCACGACCACCACCTCCCACCTTCGGGTCGCGGTGGCGGAGTGTGTGATGGCCAGGGTGGGCGGCAGTGGGGTGGCGGCCACAACGGCCACCTCCCGCCTTCAGGCCACGGCAGTGGAGCGGGCTATGGCCCTGACTTTTAACGGTGGTGTGACAGCAACGGCGGCCGGCAACAACTGCCGACGGGCAGCGACGGCGGAGCATGTGGTGGGTGTTCCGCGCACACCCAACAGGGACGCCACGTGCACTACACTACGCCGGGGACTACGCTGCCTCCGCGGTGTAGCCTCCCAGCTGGAGCCATCCTCTGATGACGGCGGAGCGGCTGAGCGACGACGACGGACCGGTGCCATTGGCGATTGTGGAAGAAGCAGACGAGATAAGCTACAGGGAGGGAGGGGAAAATGCGACGCAAGACTCGTCGGCCGTGAGGGTTTATATAGCAGGTCGGTAAGCATTGGGATTTGGGGGAATTTCACCGAGTCAGGTGGGAAGCTTGTGCGGGAGCCTGCGAGGTTTCCTGATAATGGGCTCATCGACGATTCACTGGCGCCACCGTTTGGCCAAAAGAACGCCCCCGCGCGCTGCGCAAGCTTGCGTTGTAAGCCGTCTGCGGCAGCGGGGTGACAAGACGTGCGAGAGAAGTACAAAAGGCCACATACACATACGGTTAATAAAAAAATGTCTGCGGTTTAATTACCTACTATACCCCGTCCTGGTTTATAAGTATGATTTAACTAATAAAATACGAATGCATGCCGCCAAAGATTATATAGTTGGATTCGTATTTGAACATAGTTTCCAATTATATAATTTTTATAACATGCATTAACATTTTGCTGGTTAGATTTGAGGGCAAAGTATGACACGGAACATACAGGGGACTATAGACTAGACGGAGGTAGTAGCACACGGCCGCTCTCTACGCATCGACGCAACTGTCGGCCGACTTGTAGGTGACCATTTCCTGTGTGTTCAACTACTCTATGCGTGTGGTTGCTTGTGGTTCAGGCCGCCACGGCGTGCTCTGCTCGCGTCCCGCCACGCATGTTCGTGTGCATGTGGTTGCACCGGGCGCGGCGCGACAATGCACTTACCCGCTGCAAAAACTGCCATGCGGACGTGCAGAGAATCCAGGCCGCCCGACCCTGGTACATCTCCAATGAATCTAATTTTCCAAACACTTTTGCCCTTGTTTTGGACTCTAACTTGCATGATTTGAATGGAACTAACCCGGACCGACGCTGTTTTCAGCAGAACTACCATGGTGTTATTTTTGTGTAGAAATAAAAGTTCTTGGAATGACCTGAAAATCCACGGAGACACGTTTTGGAATTAATGAAAAATACTGGCGAAAGAATCAGCATCAGGGGGCCCACACCCTGTCCACTAGGGTGCAGGGCGCCCCCCTGGGGCGCGCTCCCTGCCACGTGGCCCCCTGAGACTCCACCGACATCAACCCCAACTCCATATATTCACTTCCGGGGAGAAAAAAATCAACGAGAAGGACTCATCGCGTTTTACGATACTGAGCCACCGCCCAGCCTTAATCTTCCTCGGGAGGGCTGATCTGGAGTCTGTTCGGGGCTCCGGAGAGGGGAATCCGTCACCATCGTCATCATCAACCATCCTCCATCACCAATTTCATGATGCTCACTGTTGTGCGTGAGTAATCTCATCGTAGGCTTGCTGGACGGTGATGGGTTGGATGAAATTTACCATGTAATTGAGTTAGTTTTGTTAGGGTTTGATGATCTGGCAACCCTGAAGTGACAAAAATCGGGACCACTCCCGGTGATGACCGTAGTTTGAGGAGTTCATGTATTCACTAAGTGTTAATGCTTTGGTCCGATACTCTATTAAAAGGAGGTCTTAATATCCATTAGTTTCCAATAGGACCCCGCTGCCACGGGAGGGTAGGACAAAAGATGCCATGCAAGTTATTTTCCATAAGCATGTATGACTATATTCGGAATACATGTCTACATTACATTGATGATCTGGAGCTAGTTCTCTGTCACCCTATGTTATAACTGTTGCATGAGGAATCGCATCCGACATAATTATCCATCATTGATCCATTGCCTACGAGATTTTCACATATTGATCTTTGCTTAGTTACTTTTTCATTGCCACTGTTACGACTTCTACAAAAACTACTACTGTTACTTTTGCCACTGTTACCGTTACTTCCATACTAATTTCTTACTAAATACTTTGCTGCAGATATTAAGTCTTTTAGGTGTGGTTGAATTGACAACTCAACTACTAATACTTGAGAATATTATTTGGCTCCCCTTGTGTCGAATCAATAAATTTGGGTTGAATACTCTACCCTCGAAAACTGTTGCGATCCCCTATACTTGTGGGCTATCAAGACTATTTTCTGGCACCGTTGCGGGGGAGCATTGTAACGCCCCGAGACCGTTGCGCCAGGTGTCTTCCAGTTTTTCGCTGTTGTTGCCTTGTCATTTGTTTGCGTGTCATGCATCACATATCATGTCATCATGTGCATCTCATTTGCATACGTGTTCGTCTCATGCATCCGAGCATTTTCCCCGTTGTCCGTTTCTCAATCCGACACTCTTATGTCCTCCGGCGCCCCCTTTTGCCTCTTTTTGTGTGCGGGTGTTAAACGTCCTCGGATTGGACCGATATTTGCCAAGCGGCCTTGGTTCACTACCGGTAGACCGCCTGTCAAGTTTCGTGCCATTTGGAGTCCATTTGATACTCCAACGGTTAACCGAGGAACCGTAAAGGCCTCGTGTGTGTTGCAGCCCAACACCCCTCCAAAGTGGCCCAAAACCCATCCAAACCCCCTCCATCCTCTCGGTCGTTCGATCACGATCGCGTGGCCAAAAACCGCACTTCATTTGGACTATCCTAGCTCCCTCTACCTATATATATGTCCTCTCCCCGAATTTTCCGCACATGAAACCCTAGAAAACCTCCCTCTCGCCGCCGGACACGTCCTAGTCCACCGTACAAAACCCGCCGCCGCGCCCGCACCAGTCACATGGCGCCACATGGCCCTGGCCACCGCGCGCCGCCGCCGGCCCATGGGACCCAACCCGCCGCCGCCCGGCTCCCGGCCTCCCGCGCCCAAGCGCTCGCCGCCCGTAGCTCAGCGCGCCGCCCGATCCGCGGCTCCGCTAGCCGGCGACCGCGCCCGCCGCCGCCTGTCTCCTCCGCCGGCGACCCCGCGCCTTCAGCTCACCGTCGCCTGCCCACGCCTCGTCGTTGCTCCGCCGCCTTCGCCCGCTCCTCCGCCGTCCGGCCGCGGCCTCGCTTCCTTCGGCCCCGTCGCCTCGTCCTCGCGTTGCCGGAGTTCACCTCGCCGGAGAAGGCCCGCCTCGCCGGAGTTTGAGTCCGGCCAGATCTGGGTCGGGTTGGATGAGATCCAACCGCCCCCCGAACCAAACGCCTCCGCTCGAACCGCACCACTTCGTCCCGGGTCAACCCCGTCCAGTTTTCTCGGAGGTCTATTTTTTCTCTAAGTCTCCAGATCCATACATTCTGAGGCCCTATTCATTGCATCATAACTCCTCATCCGTAGCTTCGTTTCCTGCGCATGATATATCAAATTGTTCGTTAGGATGTCCTCTTCATTTCATTCCATTGCACCATGCTTGTTTGAGTCCATCTTGATGCCTAAAATGCTGTTGCAAGAGTGCTATAGAATGTTAGTTTTTGTTTCTTAACAGATTATGGGCATTTGTCATTTTTGCCATGATTATTGTGTGCCTCCTATGAACTTGAGCCCTACATGTGTTTTGGGCTATGCCATGCCATCTTTACAGGGGAGTATGCCATGTATTTTTGTGATCAATGTGGTGACTAGCACAAGCATGCAAAGTAGCTCTCGTGATGTTGCTGATTTCAGGGACTTCGAATTCTTCTAAGTCATTTCCCTGATGTTATTTTTATGCCTTGTATTCATGTTGCTACAGAGTGATCCATACCTCTTTTGAGCATGTTCAGTAAGGATGATTTTGAGATATTGTTATGTTCTATCCATCCATGTCTTTGTTTGCAATTATGGAGTACCCTAGCATGACTCAATCTTGCTCTACTTTTGCCATAAAATATCCCTGGCGGATTGTTTACGTGTTAATCAATTTTGCCGAGGTTATTGTAGTTGATCCATGCATGCTATGAGATTGTTCTTGCCATGTTTAGCTTCTTGATCATGTCTTCTTGCTGTTAGTATGCTTAGTTTGTCATGCAATGCCTTGTGTTGAGTGCATCGAGCTCGCAAACATGCCTTCATAATTCTGTTGTTGCCATGTCCAGTTTTCTGCTAAGTCTGAGTCTGTTAACGAAACTTGCTATGTTTACATGGGTGCCATCATATTTTCTGATCCCTTTTGGCTTATGGTCAGTAAGGGACTTTTGTTATATGCTCTGAGTAGTTTCATTCCATGCCTTGTCTTGCCATGATATGTTCCTGTAGCATGTTGTTATCTTGCTCTAAACATTGCTTCTTGATGTTAATTCCTGACATGTTATTTTCACTAAGTCTGTGAACCTGTTATCTTTTGCACTTTTGCCATGCTTGTTTGAACCTGCTATTGTGAGATTTAGCCGTAGATCAGTGTTCATTTTTTGTCAAGCATCTTGAGTATATTATTTCCATGTGCTTTGTTGCTTTGTTAGAGTGCAGTAGCTTAGTTTCTTGTTGCATTCTAGATGGCATCGTGCTGTTAATCGCAGATTTGTGCCATTATTGTTTTGCTTGCCATTTGCAAACCGTGCATCCGATTCCGGCGATCTTTATATCGATTTCGACCGAAATACTCTCATCTTTCCAGAGGTGCACTTGGTTTTCCAAGTTGATGCCTTGTTCAATCTTTTCCTTTCGGAGCACGCATATGCATTGCATATCACATCCCGCATATCATGCCATGCTTTGCATCATGTTGCTTGCGCATTGCACGTGGTTGATTATCGTTTCCTTTGCTCATGTTCTTGCTTTGGGTAGAGCCAGGAGACGAGTACGTGATCGAGGACCCGTTGAGTACGCTTACGAGGATCAATCTTTCGTCTTCTCGGAGAACTTTGCAGGCAAGATGACCATACCCTCGAAATCACTTCTATCTTTGCTTGCTAGTTGCTCGCTCTTTTGCTATGCCGCGACACCTACCACTTGCTATACCATGCCTCCCATATTGCCATGTCAAGCCTCTAACCCACCTTGTCCTAGCAAACCATTGTTTGGCTATGTTACCGCTTTGCTCAGCCCCTCTTATAGCGTTGCTAGTTGCAGGTGAAGATTGGAGTTTGTTCCATGTTGGAACATGATTATTTGTTGGGATATAACAATATCTCTTATTTAATTAATGCACCTATATACTTGGTAAAGGGTGGAAGGCTCGTCCTTATGCCTGGTGTTTTGTTCCACTCTTGCCGCCCTAGTTTCCGTCATACCGGTGTTATGTTCCTTGATTTTGCGTTCCTTACGCGGTTGGGTTATAATGAGAACCCCTTGACAGTTCGCCTTGAATAAAACTCCTCCAGCAAGGCCTAACCTTGGTTTTACAATTGCACTAACAACCTAGCCTTTTTCCCTTGGGTTTCCGGAGCCCGAGGGTCATCTTTATTTTAACCCCCCCCCCCCAGGCCAGTGCTTCTCTAAGTGTTGGTCCAACCTGAGCGATGTCTGGCGCCCCCTGGACAACCAGGGTCTATGCCAACCCGATGTATGGCTCATCCGGTGTGCCCTGAGAACGAGATATGTGCAGCTCCTATCGGGATTTGTCGGCACATCCGGGCGGCTTTGTTGGTCTTGTTTTACCATTGTCGAAATTTCTTGTAACCGGGATTCCGAGTCTGATCGGGTCTTCCTGGGAGAAGGAATATCCTTCGTTGACCGTGAGAGCTTGTGATGGGCTAAGTTGGGACACCCTTGCAGGGATTTGAACTTTCGAAAGTCGTGCCCGCGGTTATGGGCAGATGGGAATTTGTTAATGTCCGGTTGTAGAGAACTTAAAACTTAACTTAATTAAAATGAATCAACAGCGTGTGTAGCCGTGATGGTCTCTTTCCGGCGGAGTCCGGGAAGTGAACATGGTCTCGTGTGATGCTTGAATGTAAGTAGTTTCAGGATCACTTCTAGTTCACGACCGTGCTTTGCTTCTCTTCTCGCTCTCTTTTGCGTAAGATAGCCACCATATATGCTAGTGCTTGCTGCAGCTCCACCTCACTACCCCCTTTTCCTACCCATAAGCTTAAATAGTCTTGATCGCGAGGGTGTGAGATTGCTGAGTCCTCGTGACTCACAGATTACTTCCAAAACCAGTTGCAGGTGCCGATGATACTGTGCAGGTGACGCAACCGAGCTCAAGGAGGAGCTCATTGAAGATCGTGTTCGGTGTGTTGTTTCGTTTCGAGTTGATCAGTAGTGGAGCCTAGTTGGGGCGATCGGGGATCTTTCGCATTAGGGGTTGTCTTTCTTTATTTGGTTCCGTAGTCGGACTTTGATTGTATTCTGGATGATGTAATGCTATTTGTATGTATTGTGTGAAGTGGTGATTGTAAGCCAACTCTTTATCCCTTTCTTATTCAGTACATGGGATGTGTAAAGATTACCCCTCTTGCGACATGCCTACAATGCGGTTATGCCTCTAAGTCGTGCTCCGACACATGGGAGATATAGCCGCACTGTGGGTGTTACAAGCATAGCTCTATTCTTTGAGTCACTTGGGATTTATATCTGTTGATCACTATGAGGAACTTGAAAGATGAAAGAACCAAGATTTTTCCCTCAAATACGAGGGGGGGTAAGGAACTGCCATCTAGCTCTACACTTGACTCACCATCTGTTATGAGTAAATTTGCAACACCTACACCTATTATTGATTCTGATATGTCGCATGTTATTGATGATGCCACTTTTGCTATGCATGATGCTTATGATGAAACTACTTCTATGATTGATAATACCATGCCATTAGGTGAATTTCTTGATGAACAACTTGCTAGGGTTAGAGAAAATGAAATTATTGAAACAGATAATATTGATGAAAGTGATGATGAAGATTCTCCCCCTAGATATGAATTGCCTGATGTGCCGGAGGGTTATGTTATGGATGAAGAAACTACTAGAGACCTTTTTGCTTGCAAAGATAGATATGATCTTAAGAAACTGTTAGCTAAGCTGAAAGAAAAGTCTTTGAATGCTAGAATGAAATATGACCCTGCTTTTGCTACTTCACCTATCTGTATTTCTGATAAGGATTATGATTTCTCTGTCGTTCCTGAGTTAATTACTTTGGTTGAATCTAATCCTTTTTATGGCTATGAATCTGAAACTGTTGTGGCACATCTTACTAAATTGAATGATATAGACACCATATTCACTCATGAGGAAAAAATCCGTTACTACAATATCCTTAAGTTATTTCCGTTCTCATTAAAGGGTGATGCTAAAACATGGTTTAATTCTCTTGCTCTTGGTTGTGTGCGTAGTCCCCAGGATATGATTTCTTACTTCTTTGCTAAATATTTCCCCACTCATAAGAAACAAGCTTCCTTAAGGGGAATATATAATTTTGTGCAAATTGAAGAAGAGAGTCTCCCACAAGCTTGGGGGAGGCTTCTCTGATTACTTAATGCTTTGCATGATCATCCTCTCAAGAAAAATGAAATACTTGATACCTTTTATAATGGACTAACTGATGCTTCTAGAGACCACCTGGATAGTTGTGCTGGTTGTGTTTTCAGGGAAAGAACTGTTGGGCAAGCTGAATTGCTATTGAATAATATATTGAGTAATGAACATATTCCAGAGGCAAAGAAATCTATGAAAGAAAAGGGTATTAAAGCTGAAGATGTTAAGAATTTACCACCTATTGAAGAAATACATGGTCTTAATAACCTAACACAGGTAGTAAAGGTAAATTCTCTCTATAGATTTGATGAAGGTGATATTCCTCGTAATAAGTCTGCTAGCCAATGCTTGGATGAGTTTGATAATTTTATGGTTAAACAAGAAAACTTCAATGCTTATGTTGGTAGACAATTGAAACGTAATTCTTATATGGTTGAACACTTGAGTGATTATATGTCTAGAGTTAAAGGTGACCTTAAACTTATTAGTAAACATGCTTTTATGGTTACCACTTAGGTAGAACAAGTGCTTAAAGCACAAGATGATTTGCTTAATGAATTAAATAATAATAAAAATGATAATGCTGTTAGAGTTATGACTAGAGGGGGTAAAATGACTCATGAATCTTTGTATCCCGAGGGCCACCCTAAGAGAGTTGAGCAAGATTCTCAGAGAACTAATGTTGATGCACCTAGTCCTTCTAAGAAGAAGAAAAAGAAAAATGATAGGACTTTGCATGCTTCTAGTGAACCTGTTGTTGACACACCTGAGAATCCCAATGATATATTTCTATTTCTGATGCCGAAACACAATCTGGTAATGAACATGAACCTAGTGATAATGATGATGTTCATGTTGATGCTCAACCAAGCAATAACAATGATGTAGAGATTGAACCTGCTGTTGATCTTGATAACCCACAGTCAAAGAACCAACATATGATAAGAGAGACTTTGTTGCTAGCAAGCACGGTAAAGAAAGAGAATCATGGGTTCTGAAACCCATGCCTTTTCCTCCTAAACCATCCAAGAAAAGGGATGATGAGGATTTTGAGCGCTTTGCTGAAATGATTAGACCTATCTTTTTGCATATGCGTTTGACTGATATGCTTAAAATGGATCCTTATGCTAAGTATATGAAAGATATTGTTACAAATAAAAGAAAGATACTGGAAGCTGAAATTTCCACCATGCTTGCCAATAATACTTTTAAAGGTGGAACACCAAAGAAACTAGGAGATCCCGGAGTACCAACTATACCATGCTCCATTAAAAGAAACTATGTTAAAACTGTTGTATGTGATCTTGGAGCCGGTGTTAGTGTTATGCCTCTCTCTTTATATCGTAGAATTGATTTCAATAAGTTGACACCTATTGAAATATCTTTGCAAAGGCCGATAAATCAACTGCTATACATGTCGGTATCTGTGAGGATGTGCGTGTTGTGGTTGCAAACGTTACTATTTTAATAGACTTTGTTATTCTTCATATTCCCGAGGACGATAGTGTTGGAAATATGCCCTAGAGGAAATAATAAAATGATTATTATTATATTTCCTTGTTCATGATAATTGTCTATTATTCATGCTATAATTGTGTTATCCGGAAATCATAATACATGTGTGAATACATAGACCATAACATGTCCCTAGTGAGCCTCTAGTTAACTAGCTCGTTGATCAATAGATAGTCATGGTTTCCTGATTATGGACATTGGATGTCATTGATAATGGGATCACATCATTAGGAGAATGATGTGATGGACAAGACCCAATCCTAAGCATAGCACAAGATCGTGTAGTTCGTTTGCTAGAGCATTCTAATGTCAAGTATCATTTCCGTAGACCATGAGATCGTGTAACTCCCGGATGCCGTAGGAGTGCTTTGGGTGTACCAAACGTCACAACGTAACTGGGTGACTATAAAGGTATACTACAGGTATCCCCGAAAGTATATGTTGGGTTGACACGGATCGAGACTGGGATTTGTCACTCCGTGTGACGGAGAGGTACCTCTGGGCCCACTCGGTAATGCATCATCATAATGAGCTCAATGTGACCAAGTGTTTGGTCACGGGATCATGCATTATGGTACGAGTAAAGTGACTTGCCAGGAACGAGATTGAACAAGGTATTGGGATACCGACGATCGAATCTCGGGCAAGTAACGTACCGATTGACAAAGGGAATTGTATACAAGATTACTTGAATCCTCGACATCGTGGTTCATCCGATGAGATCATCGAGGAGCATGTGGGAGCCAACATGGGTATCTAGATCCCGCTGTTGGTTATTGACCGGAGAGTCGTCTCGGTCATGTCTCCGTGTCTCCCGAACCCGTAGGGTCTACACACTTAAGGTTCGCTGACGCTAGGGTTGTAGAGATATTAGTATGCGGTAACCCGAAAGTTGTTTGGAGTCCCGGATGAGATCCCGGACGTCACGAGGAGTTCCGGAATGGTGCGAAGGTGAATATTTATATATAGGTAGTCCAGTTTCGGCCATCGGGAAAGTTTCGGGGGTAATCGGTATTGTACCGGGACCACCGGAAGGGTCCCGGGGGTCCATCGGGTGGGGCCACCTATCCCGGAGGGCCCCATGGGCTGAAGTGGGAGGGGAACCAGCCCCTGGTGGGCTGGTGCGCCCCCCATGGGCCTCCCCCTGCGCCTAGGGTTGGAAACCCTAGGGATGGGGGGCGCCCCACCTAACTTGGGGGGCAAGTCCCCCCTTGGCCGCCGCCCCCTTGGAGATTGGATATCCTAGGGCCGGCGCCCCCCCTAGGGGCCCTATATATAGTGGGGGGGAGGGAGGGCAGCCGCAGCCAAGTCCCTGGCGCCTCCCTCTCCCCTCGTAACACCTCTCCCTCTCGTTGGAGCTTGGCGAAGCCCTGCCGAGATCACCGCTGCTTCCACCACCACGCCGTCGTGCTGCTGGATCTCCATCAACCTCTCCTTCCCCTTGCTGGATCAAGAAGGAGGAGACGTCTTCCCCAACCGTACGTGTGTTGAACACGGAGGTGCCGTCCGTTCGGCACTAGGATCTTCGGTGATTTGGATCACGACGAGTATGACAACTGGCAGGAGCCATAGGAGTTGTCTTAATTTATTTATGACCTGCGTGTCAACATAAACGTCATGTAATTACTTTACTTTATCGCTAACCGTTAGCCATAGTAGTAGAAGTAATAGTTGACGAGACAACTTCATGAAGACACGATGATGGAGATCATGATGATGGAGATCATGGTGTCATGCCGGTGACGACGATGATCATGGCGCCCCGAAGATGGAGATCAAAAGGAGCAAAATGATATTGGCCATATCATGTCACTATTTGATTGCATGTGATGTTTATCATGTTCTACATCTTATTTGCTTAGAACGACAGTAGCTTAAATAAGATGATCCCTCACAATAATTTCAAGAAAGTGTTCCCCCTAACTGTGCACCGCTGCGAAGGTTCGTTGTTTCGAAGCACCACGTGATGATCGGGTGTGATAGATTCTAACATTCGAATACAACGGGTGTAAGCCAGATTTAGACACGCAATACACTTAGGTTGACTTGACGAGCTTAGCATGTACAAACATGGCCTCGGAACATGAAAGACCGAAAGGTCAAACATGAGTCATATAGAAGATACGATCAACATGAAGATGTTCACCGATGATGACTAGTCCGTCTCACGTGATGATTGGACACGGCCTAGTTGACTCGGATCATGTATCACTTAGATGACTAGAGGGATGTATGTCTGAGTGGGAGTTCATTAAATAATTTGATTAGATGAACTTAATTATCATGAACTTAATCTAAAAACCTTTGCAAAATGTCTTGTAGATCAAATGGCCAATGCTCATGTCAACCTCAACTTCAACGCATTCCTAGAGAAAACCAAGCTGAAAGATGATGGCAGCAACTATACAGACTGGGTCCGGAACCTGAGGATCATCCTCATAGCTGCCAGGAAAGCATTTGTCCTGGAAGCACCGCTAGGTGAAGCACCCATCCCAGAGAACCAAGACGTTATGAACGCTTGGCAATCACGTGCTGATGATTACTCCCTTGTTCAGTGCGGCATGCTTTACAGCTTAGAACCGGGGCTCCAAAAGCATTTCGAGCAACACGGAGCATATGAGATCTTCAAAGAGTTGAAAATGGTTTTCCAAGCTCATGCCCGGGTCGAGGGATATGAAGTCTCCGACAAGTTCTACAGTTGTAAGATGGAGGAAAATAGTTCTGTCAATGAGCACATACTCAAAATGTCTGGGTTGCACAACCGCTTGTCCTAGCTAGACATTAACCTCCCGGATGAGGCGGTCATTGACAGAATCCTTCAGTCGCTCCCACCTAGCTACAAGAGCTTTGTGATGAACTACAATATGCAGGGGATGGTGAAAACTATTCCTGAAGTATTTTCAATGCTGAAATCAGCGGAGGTGGAAATCAAAAAGGAACATCAAGTGTTGATGGTCAATAAAACCACTAGTTTCAAGAAAGGCAAGGGTAAGAAGAACTTCAAGAAGGACGGCAAGGGAGTTGCCGCGGTCGGTAAATCAGTTGCCAGGAAGAAGCCAAAGAATGGACCCAAACCTGAGACTGAGTGCTTTTATTGCAAGGGAAAGGGACACTGGAAGCGGAACTGCCCCAAATACTTAGCGGACAAGAAGGCCGGCAACACTAAAGGTATATGTGATATACATGTAATTGATGTGTACCTTACCAGTACTCGTAGTAGCTCCTGGGTATTTGATACCGGTGCGGTTGCTCATATTTGTAACTCAAAACAGGAGCTGCAGAATAAGCGCAGACTGGCGAAGGACGAGGTGACGATGCGCGTCGGGAATGGTTCCAAGCTCGATGTGATCGCCGTCGGCACGCTACCTCTACATTTACCTACGAGATTAGTTTTAAACCTCAATAATTGTTATTTAGTGCCAGCTTTGAGCATGAACATTGTATCTGGATCTCGTTTAATACGAGATGGCTACTCATTTAAATCCGAGAATAATGGTTGTTCTATTTATATGAGAGATATGTTTTATGGTCATGCCCCGCTGGTTAATGGTTTATTCTTAATGAATCTCGAACGTGATGTTACACATATTCATAGTGTGAATACCAAAAGATGTAAGATTGATAATGATAGTCCCACATATCGGTGGCACTGCCGCCTTGGTCACATCGGTGTCAAACGCATGAAGAAGCTCCATACAGATGGACTTTTGGAGTCTCTTGATTTCGAATCATTTGACACGTGCCAACCATGCCTCATGGGTAAAATGACCAAGACTCCGTTCTCCGGAACAATGGAACGAGCAACCAACTTATTGAAAATTATACATACTGATGTGTGCGGTCCAATGAGCGTTGAGGCTTGCGGTGGCTATCGTTATGTTCTCACTCTCACTGATGACTTAAGTAGATATGTGTATGTCTATTTGATGAAACACAAGTCTGAGACCTTTGAAAAGTTCAAGGAATTTCAGAATGAGGTAGAGAATCAACGTGACCGAAAGATAAAATTCTTACGATCAGATCGTGGGGGAGAATATTTAAGTCACGAATTTGGTACGCACTTAAGGAAATGTGGAATCGTTTCACAACTCACGCCGCCTGGAACACCTCAGCGTAACGGTGTGTCCAAACGTCGTAATCGCACTCTATTGGATATGGTGCGATCTATGATATCACTCACTGATTTACCGCTATCATTTTGGGGATACGCTCTAGAGATAGCTACATTCACTTTAAATAGGGCACCGTCTAAATCCGTTGAGACGACACCGTATGAATTATGGTTTGGGAAGAAACCTAAGTTGTCGTTTCTAAAAGTTTGGGGATGCGATGCTTATGTCAAGAAACTTCAACCTGAAAAGCTCGAACCCAAGTCGGAAAAATGTGTCTTCATAGGATACCCTAAGGAAACCATTGGGTATACCTTCTACTCATATCCGAAGGCAAGATCTTTGTTGCCAAGAACGGGTCCTTTCTGGAGAAAGAGTTTCTCTCGAGAGAAGTAAGTTGGAGGAAAGTAGAACTCGATGAAGTACTGCCTCTTGAACCGGAAAGTAGCGCAGCTCAGGAAGATGTTCCTGTGGTGCCTGCACCGACTAGAGAGGAAGTTAATGATAATGATCAAGGTACTTCAGATCAATTTGCTACTGAACTTCGAAGGTCCACAAGGACACATTCCACACCAGAATGGTATGGCAACCCTGTCCTGGAAATCATGTTGTTAGACAATGGTGAACCTTCGAACTATGAAGAAGCAATGGCGGTCCCAGATTCCAACAAATGGCTTGAAGCCATGCAATCCGAGCTAGGATCCATGTATGAAAACAAAGTATGGACTTTGACAGACTTGCCCGATGATCGGCGAGCGATAGAGAATAAATGGATCTTTAAGAAGAAGACGGACGCGGATGGTAATGTTACCATCTATAAGGCTCGACTTGTCGCTAAGGTTTATCGACAAGTTCAAGGGGTTGACTACGATGAGACCTTCTCACCCGTAGCGAAGCTTAAGTCCGTCCGAATCATGTTAGCAATTGCCGCATACTATGATTATGAGATATGGCAAATGGACGTCAAAACGGCATTCATTAACGGCATTCTTAAGGAAGAATTGTATATGATGCAGCCAGAAGGTTTTGTCGATCCTGAGAATGCTAACAAGGTATGCAAGCTCCAGTGCTCCATCTATGGGCTGGTGCAAGCATCTCGGAGTTGGAACATTCGTTTTAATGAAATGATCAAAGCGTTTGGGTTTATGCAGACTTATGGAGAAGCCTACGTTTACAAGAAAGTGAGTGGGAGCTCTATAGCATTTCTCATATTATATGTGGATGACATACTTTTGATGGGAAATGATATAGAAATTTTGGACAGTATTAAGGCCTACTTGAATAAGTGTTTTTCAATGAAGGACCTTGGAGAAGCTGCTTACATATTAGGCATCAAGATCTATAAAGATAGATCGAGACGCCTCATAGGTCTTTCAAAAAGCACATACCTTGATAAGATATTGAAGAAGTTCAATATGGATCAGTCCAAGAAGGGGTTCTTGCCTGTGTTGCAAGGTCTGAAATTGAGCTCAGCTCAATGTCCGACCACGGCAGAAGATAGAGAAAAGATGAGTGTCGTCCCCTATGCCTCAGCCATAGGGTCTATCATGTATGCCATGCTGTGTACCAGACCTGATGTAAACCTTGCCGTAAGTTTGGTAGGTAGGTACCAAAGTAATCCCGGCATGGAATACTAGACAGCGGTCAAGAACATCCTGAAGTACCTAAAAAGGACAAAGGATATGTTTCTCATATATGGAGGTGACGAGGAGCTCGTCGTAAAGGGTTACGTCGACGCTAGCTTCGACACAGATCTGGATGACTCTAAGTCACAAACTAGATACGTGTATATTTTGAATGGTGGGGCAGTAAGCTGGTGCAGTTGCAAGCAAAGCGTCGTGGCGGGATCTACATGTGAAGCAGAGTACATGGCAGCCTCGGAGGCAGCGCATGAAGCAATCTGGATGAAGGAGTTCATCACCGACCTAGGAGTCATACCCAATGCGTCGGGGCCGATCACTCTCTTCTGTGACAACACTGGAGCTATTTCCCTTGTCAAGGAGCCCAGGTTTCACATGGAGACCAAGCACATCAAGCGTCGCTTCAACTCCATTCGTGAAAATGTTCAAGATGGAGACATAGATATTTGCAAAGTACATACGGATCTGAATGTCGCAGATCCGTTGACTAAACCTCTTCCGCGAGCAAAACATGATCAACACCAGAACTCTATGGGTGTTCGATTCATCACAATGTAACTAGATTATTGACTCTAGTGCAAGTGGGAGACTGTTGGAAATATGCCCTAGAGGCAATAATAAAATGATTATTATTATATTTCCTTGTTCATGATAATTGTCTATTATTCATGCTATAATTGTGTTATCCGGAAATCATAATACATGTGTGAATACATAGACCATAACATGTCCCTAGTGAGCCTCTAGTTAACTAGCTATTTGATCAATAGATAGTCATGGTTTCCTGACTATGGACATTGGATGTCATTGATAACGGGATCACATCATTAGGAGAATGATGTGATGGAAAAGACCCAATCCTAAGCATAGCACAAGATCGTGTAGTTCGTTTGCTAGAGCTTTTCTAATGTCAAGTATCATTTCCTTAGACCATGAGATCGTGTAACTCCTGGATGTCGTAGGAGTGCTTTGGGTGTACCAAACATCACAACGTAACTGGGTGACTATAAAGGTATACTACAGGTATCCCTGAAAGTATTTGTTGGGTTGACACGGATCGAGACTGGGATTTGTCACTCCGTATGACGGAGAGATATCTCTGGGCCCACTCGGTAATGCATCATCATAATGAGCTCAATGTGACCAAGTGTTTGGTCACGGGATCATGCATTACGGTATGAGTAAAGTGACTTGCCGGGAACGAGATTGAACGAGGTATTGGGATACCGACGATCGAATCTCGGGCAAGTAACATACCGATTGACAAAGGGAATTGTATACGAGATTACTTGAATCCTTGACATCGTGGTTCATCCAATGAGATCATCGAGGAGCATGTGGGAGCCAACATGGGTATCCAGATCCCGCTGTTGGTTATTAACCGGAGAGTCGTCTCGGTCATGTCTGCGTGTCTCCCGAACCCGTAGGGTCTACACACTTAAGGTTCGGTGACGCTAGGGTTGTAGAGATATTAGTATGCGGTAACCCGAAAGTTGTTTGGAGTCCCGGATGAGATCCCGGACGTCACGAGGAGTTCCGGAATGGTCCGGAGGTGAAGATTTATATATAGGAAGTCCAGTTTCGGCCATCAAGAAAGTTTCGGGGGTAATCGGTATTGTACCGGGACAACCGGAAGGGTCCCGGGGGTCCACCGGGTGGGGCCACCTATCCCGGAGGGCCCCATGGGCTGAAGTGGGAGGGGAACCAGCCCCTGGTGGGCTGGTGCGCCCCCCATGGGCCTCCCCCTGCGCCTAGGGTTGGAAACCCTAGGGGTGGGGCGCCCCACCTGACTTGGGGGGCAAGTCCCCCCTTGGCCGCCGCCCCCCCTTGGAGATTGGATCTCCTAGGGCTGGCGCCCCCCTAGGGGCCCTATATATAGTGGGGGGAGGGAGGGCAGCCGCACCCAAGTCCCTAGCGCCTCCCTCTCCCCTCGTAACACCTCTCCCTCTCTTTGGAGCTTGGCGAAGCCCTGCCGAGATCACCGCTGCTTCCACCACAACGCCGTCGTGCTACTGGATCTCCATCAACCTCTCCTTCCCCTTGCTGGATCAAGAAGGAGGAGATGTCTTCCCCAACCGTACGTGTGTTGAACGCGGAGGTGCCGTCCGTTCGGCACTAGGATCTTCGGTGATTTGGATAACGACGAGTACGACTCCCTCAACCCTGTTCTCTTGAACGCTTCCGCTCGCGATCTACAAGGGTATGTAGATGCACTCCTCTCCCTCGTTGCTAGATGACTCCATAGATTGATCTTGGTGATGTGTAGAAAATTTTAAAATTCTGCTACGTTCCCCAACAGATAGTATGTCGATTATCCTTGGTAGACCCTTTTTGAATACTGCAGGGGCTGTTATTGATTGCAACAAAGGCAATGTCACTTTTCATGTTAATGGTAATGAGCATACGGTACACTTTTCGAGGAAACAACCTCAAGTCCAAGTATCAATTCTATTGGAAAATTTTCAACGATTACTATTGGAGGTTTTGAATTCCCTATTCCTACTGTCAAGAAGAAATTTGATATTCTTATTGTTGGGGACATGCATATCCCCATTGAGGTAACCTAGCGTTATTCAAAAATTCTCTAGTTTCATGTTATACGGAAAGAGTTTGTTAACAAGACTTGATCAACCTTGTTAGTGGATTCCTTTTGATGAGCACGAGATGGATGAAGTTAGAAAGCACAACTCTCTGTACCCTCCTTTTACTTTTTGTTATTTAGATTAAATAAAGCAAAAAAAGTATTTCTTGTCTGTTTTTTGAATTATCCTTGCAATAAAAATACCCTGAAAATAAAAGTTCTGCAAATGTCCTGAAAATGAAATATGTTTTTTGTAGAATATTTAAGAATTTCTGGCACTGAGAACACACCAGGGGGGCCCACCATTTGGCCATGAGGGCACAGGACGCGCCCCCTACCTCTTGGACCCCATGTGGACCCCCTCCACTTACTCCAGCACCCACTCCCTTTGTCTTCCTCCAGAAAAAAAATCCTCCCATAGCTCAAACCCGTGCTCTAGCTCATCTTGCTGCCATTTTCGATCTCTTTGCTCAAAGCTCCATTCACAAAACTGTTTTGGGGGATTGTTCTTCGGTATGTGACTCCTCCAATGGTTCAATTAGTTTTTGTTCTAGTGATTTATTTATTGCAAATTTTTGCTACTAAGGTGACCCTGTTCTTGAGCTTGCATGTCAAATTTATGTGGTTCAAAGTAGTTTTAATGCATGATATAGCCTCTAGGCACCTGTGGGAGTAGTTGCTATCAATCTCGTTGAGTTTGATTCACTTTTATTTTGAGTCACTAAAAAATTTCAGAAATTTTTCAGAGAAAAAATGATGAAGAGATTGTTGAGGGGCTCTTCGAGCCGAAGCTCGAAGGATAAGCAGAATGAGGAGAATGAAAAGCGCAAATACAATCTTCCTCGCACTGCGGAGGTTCGGCCGTGCGAATGGCCTTATGATGCGTTCTTGAGAGCCGCCGGAATCTACGATGATTTTTATTACTTGGCTGACAATGCAGACCTCACCGACTTCCTCCACGACCAGCGCGAACAGTATCTCCTACTCACTAATATTTTCGTGCAAATTTTTTAATTCCATGCTAAAAAAATCACCACCTTCAGTGGAGTTTCACTTATATGATGAGGTTAAGGAGATGTCACTCCATGATTTTTGTCGGGTTTGCAAGATACCCTTTGTGGGCAGCTTCGAGGAACCACATCATAGTGATGTGGATGGATTTATTGATAGAATTGTTGCAGGGGAAACGAGGAAAGTTTCCGATGCAAGAGTTACTCGTATACATTTTCCTATTCTACGTTACTTTCCGATATTTGCTAGTAGATGCTTAATTGGTTGCGGGAACAGTGGAAATCTTAGTGCTCCTGATCTTGTCACTTTACTCCATGCTTTGTTTCATGATACAACTTTCAGCTTAGGCGCTATTGTTGCTAAACGATTAAGTCTGAACCATACAAAGGGCCCCATCTTCGGAGGCATCTTTGCTTCATGCCTTGCTAAACACTTCGAGATACCTATTAGGCATTATGAGAAAGAGGAAAAGTTGCTGCCCCCTATTTTTCTAGATTATTAGAGTATGGTAGCACATGAATTTATTGTTAAAAATAAGAAGATGCTTAAGTATAATTTGATATTTGATAAAACTCACCGTGAGACTATTGCCTTGCCTGCACCCTCTTTGTTTAACATACTTTCAGACACGTACCTCATCTTACCCAAGGCCATTTATGCATAATAGAGGCTGACACAAGTCCCACAGCCTAAGCCTGAGCCACCACTTGACCCTTATCGATAGTATGTTTATCAGTGGGATCCGGAGAAGATCGCCAACCAGTGGCACCCTGAGGACCCTCCTCAGTACACCGGAGAGAGTAGCTTCGATCCGTGGGCATAGACCAACTTAGGCCAAAAGCCTAAGCTTGGGGGAGTACGTATTCCTCACCGACATTACATTCATGTTCACACACTCATTCTAGTTCTCGGTGCTCATACTTTTTCATTGTACTATCCATGCTAGTTTATTTTCTTTTCTAAGCCTTATTCTTGTGTGTTTGAAAAACCTTAAGAAAAAAAATAGTTGTAGCTTTTAGCTAGTTTACTTTCCATGCATGTAGTAGTAGTAATTAAAAGAAAACCCAAAAAGATTTCTCGTTCTTCTTTTGCTTGTTGGGAGCTTTCCCGTGTAAATAGTTTTATTTGCTTTCTTATTCTTTGAGAGTCGAGAGGAGAAGACCATGATGAAAATGTTGAGTGGCTCTCATATGCATTATTGTTGATTCAACCAAGAGCCCATATTACCGTGTCTTCTCCCTTGTATAAAATGCTTGCAGATTCCAGCTTAGTCCAATGCACGTGCACTATTATTATTATCCACACCATTCGGTCGTGTGAGTGAAAGGCAATAATGACGATATATGATGGACTGAGTGAGATGAGAGAAGCTGGTATGAACTCGACCTATCTTGTTTTTGTAAATATGATTAGTTCATCGTTCTTGATTCAGCATATTATGAATGAAACATGTTTGCAATGACAATTAGAGATTATAGTTGCCCATGCCATGCTTAATTAGCTAGGAGTTTATAATGGTTTACCTTGCGTGCCAACATGCTATTAAAATAGTTGTGATGTGGTATGATAGGGTGGTATCCTCCTTTGAACGATTCGAGTGGCTTGACTTGGCACATGTTCACGCATGTTGTTGAAACAAAATCAACATAGCCTCCACGATATTTATGTTCGCGGTGATTTATATCCTACTCATTCTTGCACTCATTGTTGATTAATCTTAATGCATGTTCATGACTGTTGTCGCTCTCTAGTTGGTCGCTTCCCAATCTCTTTCTAGCCTTCACTTGTACTAAGAGGGAATACTGCTTGTGCACCCACTTCCATAAACCCCAAAGTTATTCCATATGAGTCCACCATACCTTCCTATATGCGGTATTTACTTGTCGTTCCAAGTAAATTTGTATGCGCCAAACTCTAAACCTTCAAATGAAACTCCGTTTTGTATGCTCGAATAGCTCATGTATCAACTAGGGATGTCTATATCTTCCATGATAGGTGGGTTATTCTCACGATGAGTAGACTCCGCTCATCATTCATGAGAAAATGGCCGGTAACCGGGATGCCCAGTCCCATGCTCAAATCAAATCAAAATAATTGCAAACAAAACTCCCCCATGATTGTCGTTAGTTGGACGGCACCCGTTGTTTCGGACAAGCCATGGATTGATGTTTGTTGGTGGTGGGGGAGTATAAACTTTACCATTCTGTTTGGGAACCGCCTATAATGTGTGTAGCATGGAAGATATCGTGATCTCTTGGTTGTTATGTTGACAATGTAAGTATGCCACTCAAAATATTATTTATCTCTGTTTCAAAAATCGAGCTCTAGCACCTCTGCAAATCCCTGCTTCCCTCTGCGAAGGGCCTATCTATTTACTTTTATGTTGAGTCATCATCCTCTTATTAAAAAGCACCAGTTGGAGAGCACCGTCGTCATTCGCATGCATTGCTATTAATTTACATTGAGTATGATTGTGACTAGATCTCTTTTACCATCAATTACATTGTCTAGTCAGTCCTTAATCTTCAGGGGTACTCTGCATTTATGTTTTGCGGTCTCAGAAAGGGCTAGCGAGATACCATCTTGTTATATCATGTTATGATTGTTTTGAGAAAGTGTTGCCATCCGAGATTTATTATTATTGCTCGCTAGTTGATTATGCCATTGATATGAGTAAACATGAGACCTAAATGTTATTGTGAATATGGTTAGTTCATAATCTTTGCTGAAAACTTGAATGTTGGCTTTACATATTTGCAACAACAAGATCAAACAGAGTTTGTAAAAGTTTTTTTCTTTATCACTTTCGGTTTGTCAACTGAATTGCTTGAGGACAAGCAAATGTTTAAGCTTGGGGGAGTTGATACGTCTCCAACGTATCTACTTTTCCAAACACTTTTGCCCTTGTTTTGGACTCTAACTTGCATGATTTGAATGGAACTAACCCGGACTGACGTTGTTTTCAGCAGAACTGCCATGGTGTTATTTTTGTGCAGAAATAAAAGTTCTCGGAATGACCTGAAAATCCACGGAGACACGTTTTGGAATTAATGAAAAATACTGGCGAAAGAATCAGCATCATAGGGCCCACACCCTGTCCACGAGGGTGCAGGGCGCGCCCACGTGCCTCGTGGGCCCCCTGGGACTCCACCGACCTCAACCCCAACTCCATATATTCACTTTCAGGGAGAAAAAAATCAGGGAGAAGGATTCATCGCGTTTCATGATATGGAGCCACTGCCAAGCCTAATCTTCCTTGGGAGGGCTGTTCTGGAGTCCGTTTGGGGCTCCAGAGAAGGGAATCCGTCGCCATCGTCATCATCAACCATCCTCCATCACCAATTTCATGATGCTCACTGTCGTGCGTGAAGGAAATATGCCCTAGAGGCAATAATAAAGTTATTATTTATTTCCTTATATCATGATAAATGTTTATTATTCATGCTAGAATTGTATTTACCGGAAACATAATACATGTGTGAATACATAGACAAACAGAGTGTCACTAGTATGCCTCTACTTGACTAGCTCGTTGATCAAAGATGGTTAAGTTTCCTAACCATTGACATGGGTTGTCATTTGATTAACGGGATCACACCATTAGGAGAATGATGTGATTGACTTGACCCATTCCATTAGCTTAGCACCCGATCGTTTAGTATGTTGTTATTTCTTTCTTCATGACTTATACATGTTCCTGTGACTATGAGATTATGCAACTCCTGTTTACCGGAGGAACACTTTGTGTGCTACCAAACGTCACAACGTAACTGGGTGATTATAAAGGTGCTCTACACGTGTCTCCAAAGGTACTTGTTGGGTTGGCGTATTTCGAGATTAGGATTTGTCACTCCGATTGTCAGAGAGGTATCTCTGGGCCCTCTCGGTAATGCACATCACTTAAGCCTTGCAAGCATTGCAACTAATGAGTTAGTTGTGGGATGATGTATTACGGAACGAGTAAAGAGACTTGTCGGTAACGAGATTGAACTAGGTATTGAGATACCGACGATCGAATCTCGGGCAAGTAACATACCGATGACAAAGGGAACAACATATGTTGTTATGCGGTCTGACCGATAAAGATCTTCGTAGAATTTGTGGGAGCCAATATGAACATCCAGGTTCCGTTATTGGTTATTGACCGGAGACGTGTCTCGGTCATGTCTACATAGTTCTCGAACCCATAGGGTCCGCACGCTTAATGTTTCGATGACAGTTATATTATGAGTTTATATGTTTTGATGTACCGAAGGTTGTTCAGAGTCCCGAATGTGATCACGGACATGACGAGGAGTCTCTAAATAGTCTAGACATGAAGTTTGATATATTGGAAGCCTATGTTTGGATATCGGAAGTGTTCCGGGTGAAATCGGGATTTTACCGGAGTACCGGGGGGTTACCGGAACCCCCCGGGGACTTAATGGGCCTTAGTGGGCCTTGGTGGAAAGAGAGGAGAGGCGGCCAGGGCATGGGTCGCGCCCCCTCCCCCCTAGTCCGAATAGGACAAGGAGAAGGGGGCGGCGCCCCCCCTTCCTTCTTCTTCTCCACCTCTTTCCCCTCTCTCTCCTAGTCCAACAAGGAAAAGGGGGGGAGTCCTACTCCCGGTAGGATTAGGGCTCCTCCTGGCATGCCCCTCTCTAGGCCAACAGCACCCCCACTTGCTCCTTTATATACAAGGGCAGGGGCACCCCATAGACACAACAATTGACCGTTTGATCTTTTAGTCGTGTGCGGTGCCCCCCTCTACCATAGTCCACCTCGATAATACTGTAGCAGTGCTTAGGCGAAGCCCTGCGTTGGTAGAACATCATCATCGTCACCACGTCGTCGTGCTGACGAAACTCTCCCTCGACACTCAGCTGGATCGGAGTTCGAGGGACGTCATCGGGCTGAATGTGTGCTGAACTCAGAGGTGTCGTACGTTCGGTACTTGATCGGTAGGATCGTGAAGACGTACGACTACATCAACCGCGTTGTGCTAAAGCTTCCGCTTTCGGTCTACGAGGGTACATAGACAACACTCTCCCCTCTCGTTGCTATGCATCACCATAATCTTGCGTGTGCGTAGGATTTTTTTTGAAATTACTATGTTCCCCAACAGTGGCATCCGAGCCAGGTTTTATGCATAGATGTCATATGCACGAGTAGAACACAAGTGAGTTGTGGGCGATATGTCATACTGCGTACCAGCATGTCATACTTTGGTTCGGCGGTATTGTTGGATGAAGAGGCCCGGACCGACATTACGCGTACGCTTACGCGAGACTAGTTCTACCGACGTGCTTTGCACACAGGTGGCTGGCGGGTGTCAGTTTCTCCAACTTTAGTTGAACCGAGTGTGGCTACGCCCGGTCATTGTGAAGGTTAAAACATCACCAACTTGACAAACTATCGTTGTGGTTTTGATGCGTAGGTAAGAAAGGTTCTTGCTAAAGCCCGTAGCAGCCACGTAAAATTTGCAACAACAAAGTAGAGGACGTCTAACTTGTTTTTGTAGGGCATGTTGTGATGTGATATGGTTAAGACATGATGCTAAATTTTATTGTATGAGATGATCATGTTTTGTAACCGAGTTATCGGCAACTGGCAGGAGCCATATGGTTGTCGCTTTATTGTATGCAATGCAATCGCCCTGTAATGCTTTACTTTATCACTAAGCGGTAGCGATAGTCGTGGAAGCATAAGATTGGCGAGACGACAACGATGCTACGATGGAGATCAAGGTGTCGCGCCGGTGACGATGGTGATCATGACAGTGCTTCGGAGATGGAGATCACAAGCACAAGATGATGATGGCCATATCATATCACTTATATTGATTGCATGTGATGTTTATCTTTTATGCATCTTATCTTGCTTTGATTGATGGTAGCATTATAAGATGATCCCTCACTGAATTATCAAAGTATAAGTGTTCTCCCTGAGTATGCACTGTTGCGAAAGTTCTTCATGCTGAGACACCACGTGATGATCGGGTGTGATAGGCTCTACGTTCAAATACAACAGGTGCAAAACAGTTGCACACGCGGAATACTCAGGTTAAACTTGACGAGCCTAGCATATAATAGATATGGCCTCGGAACACGGAGACCGAAAGGTCGAGCGTGAATCATATAGTAGATATGATCAACATAGTGATGTTCACCGTTGATACTACTCCATCTCACATGATGATCGAACATGGTTTAGTTGATATGGATCACGTGATCACTTAGAGGATTAGAGGGATTTCTATCTAAGTGGGAGTTCTTAAATAATATGATTAATTGAACTTAAATTTCTCATGAACTTAGTACCTGATAGTATCTTGCTTGTCTATGTTGATTGTAGATAGATGGCCCGTGTTGTTGTTCCGTTGAATTTTAATGCGTTCCTTGAGAAAGCAAAGTTGAAAGATGATGGTAGCAATTACACGGACTGGGTCCGTAACTTGAGGATTATCCTCATTGCTGCTCAGAAGAATTACGTCCTGGAAGCACCGCTAGGTGTACCACCTGCTCCAGCAACTGCAGACATTGTGAATGCCTGGTAGACACGTATTGATGACTACTCGATAGTTCAGTGTGCCATGCTTTACGGCTTAGAACCAGGACTTCAATGATGTTTTGAACGTCATGGAGCATATGAGATGTTCCAGGAGTTGAAGTTAATATTTCAAAAGAATGCCCGGATTGAGAGATATGAAGTCTCCAATAAGTTCTACAGCTGCAAGATGGAGGAGAATAGTTCTGTTAGTGAGCATATACTCAAGATGTCTGGGTACTGCAATCACTTAATTCAACTGGGAGTTAATCTTCCATATGATAGCGTCATTGACAGAATTCTTCAATCACTGCCACCAAGCTACAAGAGCTTCGTGATGAACTATAATATGCAAGGGATGGATAAGGCAATTCCCGAGCTCTTCGCAATGCTAAAGGCAGCGGAGGTAGAAATCAAGAAGGAGCATCAAGTGTTGATGGTCAATAAGACCACCAGTTTGAAGAAAAAGGGCAAAGGGAAGAAGAAGGGGAACTTCAAGAAGAATAGCAAGCAAGTTGCTGCTCAGGAGAAGAAACCCAAGTCTGGACCTAAGCCTGAGACTGAGTGCTTCTACTGCAAGCAGACTGGTCACTGGAAGTGGAACTGCCCCAAGTATTTGGCGGATAAGAAGGATGGCAAGGTGAACAAAGGTATATGTGATATACATGTTATTGATGTGTACCTTACTAATGCTCGCAGTAGCACCTGGGTATTTGATACTGGTTCTGTTGCTAATATTTTCAACTCGAAACAGGGGCTACGGATTAAGCGAAGATTGGCTAAGGACGAGGTGACGATGCGCGTGGGAAACGGTTCCAAAGTCGATGTGATCGCGGTCGGCACGCTACCTCTACATCTACCTTCGGGATTAATATTAGACCTAAATAATTGTTATTTGGTGCCAGCGTTGAGCATGAACATTATATCTGGATCTTGTTTAATGTGAGACGGTTATTCATTTAAATCAGAGAATAATGGTTGTTCTATTTATATGAGTAATATCTTTTATGGTCATGCATCCTTGAAGAGTGGTCTATTTTTGCTAAATCTCGATAGTGGTGATACACATATTCATAATATTGAAGCCAAAAGATGCAGAGTTGATAATGATAGTGCAACTTATTTGTAGCACTGCCGTTTAGGTCATATCGGAGTAAAGCGCATGAAGAAACTCCATACTGGTGGACTTTTAGAACCACTTGATTATGAATCCCTTGGTACTTGCGAACCGTGCCTCATGGGCAAGATGACTAAAACGCCATTCTCCAGAACTATGGAGAGAGCAACAGATTTGTTGGAGATCACACATACAGATGTATGTGGTCCGATGAATGTTGAGGCTCGTGGCGGATATCGTTATTTTCTCACCTTCACAGATGATTTAAGCAGATATGGGTATATCTACTTAATGAAACATAAGTCTGAAACATTTGAAAAGTTCAAAGAATTTCAGAGTGAAGTTGAAAATCATCCTAACAAGAAAATAAAGTTTCTACGATCTGATTGTGGAGGAGAATATTTGAGTTGTGAGTTTGTTCTTCATTTGAAACAATGCGGAATAGTTTCGCAACTCACGCCACCCAGAACACCACAGCGTAATGGTGTGTCCGAACGTCATAATCGTACTTTACTAGATATGGTGCGATCTATGATGTCTCTTACTGATTTACCTCTATCGTTTTGGGGTTATGCTTTAGAGATGGCCACATTCACCTTAAATAGGGCACCATCGAAATTCGTTGAGATGACGCCTCATGAACTGTGGTTTGGTAAGAAACCAAAGTTGTCGTTTCTGAAAGTTTGGGGCTGCGATGCTTATGTGAAAAAGCTTCAACCTGATAAGCTCGAACCCAAATCGGAGAAATGTGTCTTCATAGGATACCCAAAGGAGACTGTTGGGTACACCTTCTATCACAGATCCGAAGGCAAGACTTTTGTTGCTAAATTCGGAGTTTTTCTAGAGAAGGAGTTTCTCTCGAAAGAAGTGAGTGGGAGGAAAGTAGAACTTGATGAGGTAAATGTACCTCCTCCCTTATTGGAAAGTAGTTCATCACAGAAACCGGTTCCTACGACACCTACACCAATTAGTGAGGAAGTTAATGATGATGATCATGAAACTTTAGATCAAGTTGTTATTGAACCTCATAGGTCAAGCAGAGTAAGATCCGCGCCAGAGTGGTGCGGTAATCCTGTTCTGGAAGTTATGTTACTAGACCATGACGAACCTATGAACTATGAAGAAACGATGGTGAGCCCAGATTCCGCAAAATGGCTTGAAGCCATGAAATCTGAGATGGGATCCATGTATGAGAACAAAGTGCGAACTTTGGTTGACTTGCCCGTTGATCGGCAAGCAATTGAGAATAAATGGATCTTCAAGAAGAAGACTAACGCTGACAGTAATGTTACTGTCTATAAAGACCGACTTGTTGCAAAAGGTTTTCGACAAGTTCAAGGGATTAACTATGATGAGACCTTCTCACCCGTAGTAGATGCTTAAGTCTGTCCGAATCATGTTAGCAATTGCCGCATTTTATGATTATGAAATTTGGCAAATGGATGTCAAAACTGCATTCCTGAATGGATTTTTGGAAGAAGAGTTGTATATGATGCAGCCAGAAGGTTTTGTCGATCCAAAGGGAGCTAACAAAGTGTGCAAGCTCTAGCGATCCATTTATGGACTGGTGCAAGCCTCTCGGAGTTGGAATAAACGCTTTGATAGTGTGATCAAAGCATTTGGTTTTATATAGACTTTTAGAGAAGCCTGTATTTACAAGAAAGTGAGTGGGAGCTCTGTAGCATTTCTAATATTATATGTGGATGACATATTGTTTATCGGAAATGATATAGAATTTCTGGATAGCATAAAGGGATACTTGAATAAGAGTTTTTAATTGAAAGACCTCGGTGAAGCTGCTTACATATTAGGCATCAAGATCTATAGAGATAGATCAAGACACTTAATTGGACATTCACAAAGCACATACCTTGACAAAGTTTTGAAGAAGTTCAAAATGGATCAAGCAAAGAAAGGGTTCTTGCCTGTATTACAAGGTGTGAAGTTGAGTAAGACTCAATGCCCGACCACTACAGAAGATAGAGAGAAAATGAAAGACGTTCCCTATGCTTCAGCCATAGGCTCTATCATGTATGCAATGTTGTGTACCAGACCTGATGTGTGCCTTGTTATAAGTCTAGCAGGGAGGTACCAAAGTAATCCAGGAGTGGATCACTGGACAGCGGTCAAGAACATCCTGAAATACCTGAAAAGGACTAAGGATATGTTTCTCATTTATGGAGGTGACAAAGAGCTCATCGTAAACGGTTACGTTGATGCAAGCTTTGACACTGATCCGGACGATTCTAAATCCCAAACCGGATATGTGTTTACATTGAACGGTGGAGCTGTCAATTGGTGCAGTTCTAAACAAAGCGTTGTGGCGGGATCTACGTGTGAAGCGGAGTACATAGCTGCTTCGGAAGAAGCAAATGAAGGAGTCTGGATGAAGGAGTTCATATCCGATCTAGGTGTAATACCTAGTGCATCGGGTCCAATGAAAATCTTTTGTGACAATACTGGTGCAATTGCCTTGGCGAAGGAATCCAGATTTCACAAGAGAACCAAGCACATCAAGAGACGCTTCAATTCCATCCGGGATTTAGTCCAGGTGGGAGACATAGAAATTTGCAAGATACATACAGATCTGAATGTTGCAGACCCGTTGACTAAGCCTCTTCCACGAGCAAAACATGATCAGCACCAAGACTCCATGGGTGTTAGAATCATTACTGTGTAATCTAGATTATTGACTCTAGTGCAAGTGGGAGACTGAAGGGAATATGCCCTAGAGACAATAATAAAGTTATTATTTATTTCCTTATATCATGATAAATGTTTATTATTCATGCTAGAATTGTATTAACCGGAAACATAATACATGTGTGAATACATAGACAAACAGAGTGTCACTAGTATGCCTCTACTTGACTAGCTCGTTGATCAAAGATGGTTAAGTTTCCTAACCATTGACATGGGTTGTCATTTGATTAATGGGATCACACCATTAGGAGAATGATGTGATTGACTTGACCCATTTCATTAGCTTAGCACCCGATCGTTTAGTATGTTGCTATTGCTTTCTTCATTACTTATACATGTTCCTATGACTATGAGATTATGCAACTCCCGTTTACTGGAGGAACACTTTGTGTGCTACCAAACGTCACAACGTAACTGGGTGATTATAAAGGTGCTCTACAGGTGTCTCCGAAGGTACTTGTTGGGTTGGCGTATTTCGAGATTAGGATTTGTCACTTCGATTGTCGGAGAGGTATCTCTAGGCCCTCTCGGTAATGCACATCACTTAAGCCTTGCAAGCATTTCAACTAATGAGTTAGTTGTGGGATGATGTATTACGTAACGAGTAAAGAGACTTGCCGGTAATGAGATTGAACTAGGTAATGAGATACCGACGATCGAATCTCGGGCAAGTAACATACCGATGACAAAGGGAACAACGTATGTTGTTATGCGGTCTGACCGATAAAGATCTTCGTAGAATATGTGGGAGCCAATATGAACATCCAGGTTCCGCTATTGTTTATTGACCGGAGACGTGTCTCGGTCATGTCTACATAGTTCTCGAACCCGTAGGGTCCGCACGCTTAACGTTTCGATGACAGTTATATTATGAGTTTATATGTTTTGATGTACCAAAGGTTGTTCGGAGTCCCGGATGTGATCACGGACATGATGAGGAGTCTCGAAATAGTCGAGACATGAAGATTGATATATTGGAAGCCTATGTTTGGATATCGGAAGTGTTCCGGGTGAAATCGGGATTTTACCGAAGTACCGGGAGGTTACCGGAACCCCCCGGGGACTTAATGGGCCTTAGTGGGCCTTGGTGGAAAGAGAGGAGAGGCGGCCAGGGCATGGGCCGCGCCCCCTCCCCCTAGTCCGAATAGGACAAGGAAAAGGGGGCGGCGCCCCCCCCCTTCCTTCTTCTCCTTCACCTCTTTCCCCTCTCTCCTAGTCCAACAAGGAAAAGGGGGGAGTCCTACTCTCGGTAGGAGTAGGACTCCTCCTGGCGCGCCCCTCTCTAGGCCGACCGCACCCCCACTTGCTCCTTTATATACGGGGGCAGGGGCACCCCATAGACACAACAATTGGCCGTTTGATCTTTTAGCCATGTGTGGTGCCCCCCTCCACCATAGTCCACCTCGATAATACTGTAGCGGTGCTTAGGCGAAGCCCTGCGTCGGTAGAACATCATCATCGTCACCACGCGGTCGTGCTGAAGAAACTCTCCCTCAACACTCGGCTGGATCGGAGTTTGAGGGACATCATCGGGCTGAACGTGTGCTGAACTCGGAGGTGCCGTACGTTTGGTACTTGATCGGTCGGATCATGAAGATGTACGACTAAATCAACCGCATTGTGCTAACGCTTCCGCTTTCGGTCTACGAGGGTACGTGGACAACACTCTCCCCTCTCGTTGCTACGCATCACCATGATCTTGCGTGTGCGTAGGAATTTTTTTGAAATTACTACGTTCCTCAACAGTGCGTGAGTAATCTCTTCGTAGGCTTGCTTGATGGTGATGGGTTGGATGAGATTTACCATGTAATCAAGTTAGTTTTGTTAGGGTTTGATCCCTGGTATCCATTATGTTCTAAGATTGATGTTGATGTGACTTTGCTATGCTTAATTCTTGTCACTAGGGCCCGAGTGCCATGATTTCAGATCTGAACCTATTATGTTTTCATGAATATATGTGAGTTATTGATCCTATCTTGCAGGTCAATAGTCACCTACTATGTGTTATGATCCGGCAACCCCGAAATGACAAAAATTGGGACCACTCCCAGTGATGACCGTAGTTTGAGGAGTTCATGTATTCACTAAGTGTTAATGCTTTGGTTCGGTACTCTATTAAAAGGAGGTCTTAATATCCATTAGTTTCCAATAGGACCCTGCTGCCACGGGAGGGTAGGACAAAAGATGCCATGCAAGTTATTTTCCATAAGCACGTATGACTATATTCAGAATACATGCCTACATTACATTGATGAACTGGAGCTAGTTCTGTGTCACCCTATGTTATAACTGTTGCATGAGGAATCGCATCCGACATAATTATCCATCATTGATCCATTGCCTATGAGACTTTCACATATTGATCTTTGCTTAGTTACTTTTTCGTTGCCACTGTCACGACTGCTACAAAAACTACTACGGTTACTTTTGCCACCGTTACCGTTACTTCCATAATACTTTGCTACTAAATACTTTGTTGCAGATATTAAGTCTTTCAGGTGTGGTTGAATTGACAACTCAACTGCTAATACTTGAGAATATTCTTTGGCTCCCCTTGTGTCGAATCAATAAATTTGGGTTGAATACTCTACCCTCGAAAACTGTCGCGATCCCCTATACTTGTGGGTTATCAGGCCCCCATTTATTCCTGCGGCCATTTACCTTCATCTCCCGTGTCACACGACACAATAAGCACACCCATGACGACACATGCAGAGAGGACATCCGGCGATTCCAATGGCGATCTCCGTGGCTCCAATGGCGCTCCCAGCGGCCGACGATGACAACGGCGGGCAGTTCACCACGCATCACGTAGTAGACACCCATGTAAGGGGGAAGGCCCTCTCGGTGGTGTACAAGAATGATCCGGTCTCGGGGGAGAGCTCCATCCAAACTATGGATCAATTCCTTGCCGAGGACAAGTACCAAGTGGTTGGCTTCGACCTCGAGTACACCATCGGTCGTGCCGAGCACGATCAGAAGATTGTCGTCGCCCAGTTGTGCGTGCGACATGATGTCCTCGTCAACCACTACCACCTTGCCACAAGGCCTTGTGAGCATTTCTCCAGGTTTATCAACAGCTCCGACTACAGTTTTGCTACGGTGGACACCACCAACGATCTAAAAAGCGCTCAAGGTTTCGGGCTTGGAATGACCGAATCTTGTCAACATCCAGCACCACTACAAGGTCTGGGGCAGCGACAAAGACAAACTGAACTCCCTGTTTGACCTCACCTCGGCCATCATCGACCCCTACTACATGAAGATCAAGAATGAGAGCAAGAAGGATAAGAACGCCTGGCACAGTGTGTGGCATGAGAGACTGGATGAACAACATGTCAAGTACGCGGCCAAGGACGTGTACACAAGCTACGAGATGTACATGCGGATCGTTGACATGAGGAAGTGTCTTCTTCCTACCCTAGACGAGGGATCGAGCCAAAGAGTAGTGGCGGGAGCGTCACAAGAAGTAGATGACTAGACGATCATTTCTCGTTTGGAATGCATGCAATTGTTTATTGAGGTGTGTGCGAATGATCTATATAGTCACTTATGTAATTGGATGTTTATTGTTTATTCCAGTTATATATATATACATGTTATTCTTCTATAGACAGTGCAAATCACATGGCTTATTAGCAGCAATCGGCTATGTTATTATTGGTCTTCGCACACATTTCTGATTATGGACATGTTTGCCGCGTATCACACACATCTTGTTCAGTTGAACTGTTTCCATTGTGTTGCCTAATCACACACAGTTCATCCTAGTGAACCATATGTTCTATATCGCACACACCTTCATCTGGCTGCCCGTTTCTTTTGTTCCTCCTCATCCCAAACAGTTAATTGAACTAAACCATATGCCTTGCATCGCACATACAACTAAAATCTGAACCGTGTTTGATATATCCGCCATCGTAAACATTTTGCACCTTTTTGACGGGTTTTTTACACCACCGGTTGCGATTATGGAATCGCACACAACTTCGTCGAAGGGTCTCTGATCGTAGTGTCGCGTTTGGACCATCCTGTAATAGTGAGTGATGTGGAGTCGGGTTGATCTAGAGGATACGCGCGAGTTAATTACGCGGCATGGCTGGCATTCTTGGCCCTTGCCGTAAGTCCGTGAGACGGGACCACATATCATGCGTTTGATCATTATCGCGCGCTCCCAAGACACTAACGGTTTGAATATGTGATCTGAGTAGGCCTTTGGCCTTTTTGCACTGACCACCACGCGGGAATGAGTATGGGCACTTTGTGTCGTACGTTTCTTCCAAAAGCTCACTCACGTTAGCGATTGAGCGGCACACACCCGGGTGGTCCGCGTAAGCACCTACTTTGTATAAAGAGGTTGCCAGGACTGTTCCCAGTCGTCCACGCAACATGCGGGAGTGCAAAGGGTGATGGGCCCAAGACCCCTCCGCGCTTAGGATGTAGACTGGCGTGCTGGCCTCTCTATTGAGTCTAGGTAGGATTACGACGTGTCAATCAGCCGAGGTCAAGCATGACCCAGGAAAGTGTGTTTGGCCGGAGTTAATCAAGCATGTTGGGTAAGTTTGTGCACCCTGTAGGGAAGTTAATCTATTCGAATAGCCGTATCCACGGTAACGGACGCTCGGAGTTGTATCCCGATTTATTACAACTAGAGCTAGATACTGGAGACACTAAATGGATATGATGGCTCCGGGATTGCTTTCTCGCAGGGGGTCGAGGAAAGATCTCTGTGTGTTACTACATTATACTTAATACTTATGTTATGCTAATCTACACTCTTCTAATGCTGCAAGATGCTAGTCTTCGATAGGCTAGGCATTTCCTTCTATTCTGGCATTTATGTAGTTTAGTCCAAAAATATAGCCCCATTCCTTTGCTACCGATGCATACTTAGCATATATCTGATGTAAGTTTTGCGAGTACTTTGCTACCCCTTTTCTCCTCTACACGATTGTTGCAATCAGATGACGAAGCCCAGGAGCCAGATGATTCCGCAGCCGACTACTACTACCACAACGGAGCCTACTACTATGCAAAGACCACCGACGACCAAGAGTAGATAGGCGGCTTCCAGGCAGGAGGCATGCGCCTTTTCAATTTAGATGTCGTTGTTTTGCTCAGTCTTCTTAAGGCAGACTTGTTACTTATGTCTGTACTCAAATATTGTTGCTTTCGTTGACTCTTGTGTATTCGAACTCCCGAGGCCCCTGGCTTGTAATATAAAACTTGTACTATTTTATTTGTGTCTAGAGTTGTGTTGTGATATCTTCTCGTAAGTCTCTGGTCTTGATCGTGCGCATTTGTGTGTACGATTAGTGCACGATTGAATCGGGGGCATCACACCCACATGATTCTCAACAAACAGTAAGGTTAGATAAAGATAGTCAATGTAGGTCTGTACTTGATGACCGCATTTCCCCTACACCATCATCACAGGTGTTTGCTCTAACTTGGTAGTGCGATTTGCATATGGTGTCTAACTTGATATTCTTCTAATTTGATTAAATTGCATCTGGTATTCTGCTTAGTTTACACATTATTCTTGTTAATGTGACATGCGTTCCTATTTTTGCTACATACTATATCTGTCTATTAACCATGTCCTTACATATACTATTGTTCTTGTGTATCCCGCGTCAATCACTTATGACGAGACACCTTTAGCATATGGAGTGTGATATTGGTTTCATCTTTCATATCACTTATAGCATGTACTGCTTCTAATTTGTTGAAACGCCATTTATGGTTGGACGCTTTTAATTTGGCAGAGTTATATTGATTGCATCTTTCATGTGGTGTCTAGCTTGCATTGCTTCTAATTTGTTGAAATGACTTCTGCTTAGTTTACACAAATAGTTGTGAATATGTTATGTCGTCCTATTTTTCATACATGTTTCATCCTCGTATCATGTGTTTGTTGTACATCAAAATAGCGATTGTCAGTATCATGCATGAGTGGGTTTTGAAGAGTGGACTTTATTGCTTTTTTCTTGTCATTTTACTTGACAATGCAAAATCAATAAAGCGGAGGAAAATTAACAAGACAGTGGATTATGTTACTCCTTCCGACCAACTGAAATGGAGGGTCTCTACAGATACTACTCCGCCATCCCCCAATAAGATTTGCAAGACATCATATGCATAGACACTCAACGTAGTTGTGTTGATGATGAGCACACGTCCCCTGCTCCACCATCGCAGGTGCTCCCTCTAATTTGGCATTGTTATATGTGGTTGCACATTACGTATGATGTCTAGCTTGTATTGATTCTAATTTTGTTGAATTCCA
This sequence comes from Triticum urartu, assembly GCF_056163025.1. Taxonomy (NCBI): domain Eukaryota; kingdom Viridiplantae; phylum Streptophyta; class Magnoliopsida; order Poales; family Poaceae; genus Triticum; species Triticum urartu. Next base: position 512,670,068 of record NC_141879.1, read on the forward strand.
TCTGCTTAGCTTGCACATTATACTTGTGAATAAGACATGTGTTTCTGTTTTTAGAACATACAATATTTGTCTATCGCAACATGTTATTACATCAAAGTACTATTGTTGTCTAACCTGCATAGGAAGACAAGACAACAACGGCTCCTTGAGGATGGAATGAGGCTCTCCTCGACTAGCCCCCATCCCGGTGGTGTGTCTAGCATCATTGGTGAGCATGAGCATGTGGAGGTGCGTCTGCAACGGATCTGTCCTTGGTGAATTTGCTTGGACCTGGTCGTAGTTCGTCTACGTTTGTGTGTCTTCAGGTTAGATCCTTTCGATCTACCTATTCTTCATCAGCGGTGGTTGATGTTCTACTGTGCTGGTCCTATGGGGTCTTAGCATGACGACTTTCTGACTGCCTACTACAACAAGTTTTGGCCGGCTCTGGCGAGGGAAGGGTGATGGCGCCGGCTCGCCTTCGGCTCTCTTAGTTTTTGTAGTCGTCGCTAGGTGATCTACGGATCTGGATGTAATAATTATTATTTTTTATATTCGTTGTACTGTCATGATCGAAGATGAATAGATCAAAAGTTTTCTTGTAAAAAAGAAGGGTGAGTGTGGTTTGGAACCTTACTGGTGCTTGCTGTGTTTGGGTTGTAGACAAAAATGCTGGTTTAGTTAATGAAATTGGGGAAGAATATCCATTTCATTCAAAAAACAAATGGCACTGACCCACTGTGCTAGAATTGCTGTCATCCCTGGAGAACTCGGTTCCAAGGTTCCAAAGCAGGGAATAGGCGACACGACGGATGTGATCATAGCCGCTAGGAAAGCTTTAGCAGGAGAGCGACCTTGAATCACGCATCAGCCGCCGCCCGCCCGGCTGTCGATCGAATGCGCGCACCGACCAGTCGCTCTCTCTCTCTCTATCTCGGTTCCGTCCCGGTGGGTCGATGGACCCGTTGATCCGCGGCCGCTCGACCGTCGATCTCGAGCCGCCGGAAGAATCCAAAGGCCGCCCATCCACGCGGCCGTCGTCAGCCACCGACGCCGGCGACATTAAGCGATGGTTTGCATCGCACGCGCTGCCATTAAGTTCGGCGGGTATTCGCTGGTTTTGCAGACGCCCGTCGCGTCGGTGGGGAACTACCGGCCGGTTGGCGTGACGGGGCATGCACAGCAGGGCACCGCGGATCGGGGTGTAGCCAAAACTGGGACAAGCGCGTACGCCCGGTGGTGACGGCCACGGGGCGACATCGATCCGTCGGAGGTTCTGGCAGCACGGCACAAGACGAGAAAAACCACCGACGACCGTGTGTCGCGCACGAACTCCAGTCGGTCGGTCCCGGGGTTGAGCATTGCTTTTCCTTCCCGTGACGGAGGCAGTAACGCGCATCGAACGGACCCGAACACAGGGCTGCTCTGCTGCTTGAACCGTGGCTTTTACTACTGTACGAGTACTTTGCTCGAGGCCTCGAGCTCCGGCCTCTCGGCGCTTCCCACGGGCAGCGCGCGGGCGCGGGCGTGGGGGTGGCCCCCCCTAATTCGAGGGGTAAAAGAACGTCGCATTAAGTAAGATCCTAGTTAATGACGCCAATGCCTCCCCTAATTAACTGCCGGCCTTAACTCACGGCACGGTTACAAATCACTTTTTCTGACACATGCTCCGTACAACAACTACAAGGAGATATACCATGAAAGGACGTCACCACATCCGGCCAGAAAAATAAAAACATCTCTGCTGTGAGGGATAGTTCATCATACATCTCTGTTTTATGTTTGGGAACTAAAAATACTTACGTAGGTGCATATTTTCATATATATATATATATATATATATATATATATATATATTTTGAACGTCAGTACAGACGCAAGCGCTCATATATACACGCATACACTCATCCCTACGAACGCACACACGCATATCCTAACTTTATGAGCACCTTCGAGAGGCTGGGCCGGCATATCATCTTGAGATTTACGAAATCACCGTAAGTGCCTCGTCGTCGACAGAAATGTCTCCTCCAACTGAAAGCGCATCACCGGAAATTCTGAAATAAATCCAGAAATAATGCGAGTATCAGGACTTGAACCCTGATAGGCTGGGGATATCATTGTCTCACTAACCATCCAACCACAGGTTGATAAAAACTAATACATCTTATATTTTGAAACGAAAGGAGTATATATTATTATTTTTATAGTTGTGCCATATATATTTTTCAACACACCATTTTGTTACTATTAAGACTAGCAAGTCCTTTAATGTACTCCTAGCAACAAAAGACAATCAAAAGTTCATATTTTGATACTCCTTCAATGCAGTAGTATTTATTTGTATATTTCGATCAGTTAATAGGCCGGGATTTCGGGTGTCCCGCTGGCGCATGGGCGGGGGAGAGGGGCACGGAGACAAACCGTTTTGAGCCCGGCCGGTCCGCACTCTTCACTGCAACACGTTGACCAGGAAGAAGGTATATTTTGCAGATGTACTCCTAACGTCCACGCGACGAACATGCGAGAGATGCCGCTAGGAAGTGCATTTTAGGGCGTAAACAACTCTTGAGTTAGACTACTGTACTAATTTGACTTGGTTAGTATAAATTCAACCATGTGTTAAAAAAGTGTAAATTCAACAATGACTCGTTGGGTGATCTCATTGCTGAGCTCACTTTTGATTTCAGATTACCAACTTTTTTTAATAACAACCTAGATATTAATAATTTAAAGGCACAACACTACTACTTCAAGACTAAGTTTCGGAAAACCAACCTCAAATACAGACTAGACAATTTTGTGAGCTCTTATATGCGATTCACCTATCTAAATTGTCAGTAATCCTATAATATCAAACTTACTGATTTTTTTTTCTAAAAAACACTAACTAACAATAAAATACAAATAAAGAAAGAAAAGGAAACGCAAAAGGGTACATGTATATGCAAAGCCAAACAAAACAAAATGGTCATGGTATATGAGAATTTCACATGACTAACGAAATAGTTGCAGACACAATAAACTTATGATTTTATTAGACAAATATGCAAAAATAAGTTTTACAAAAACAGTTCCAATTTAGCGCACCCGGCAATCTTATAAATAGTCGTGCAATCCGACATAGCGCACCCGTCCTTACCTGGCGTTGTTCCCACTTGGGCGACTCTAGCGATAATCACAACCCTAGCCGCCTCACCCCTCCCCCTCCCCTTTATCGCATCCGTGTGAGATCGTCGATGGGAAAGCCCACACAACCACTAAGGACGGCAGCGGCGAGGTATCTTCCTTGGGTTGCTTCTTCTGGTCGCTTTTGGCGAGTATGATCTTGTTGGACATCGATCACATGTCCATGCTCCAATCACTTCCTGGGCCATGTCGACGTGTGGTGGCTACTTCATCATGTCGTTTCCAGGTGTGCCTTTGTTCTTTGCCATCCTCGCCGCCTACTCTCTCCCCCTCTCGGTTGTTCCTTGCCAAATCTGACACCGATTCCGCCAGATCTGGCACATCCTCCTCCCCGCGACTCCTCTCCGGTCGACAGCGGGGTGGGTTTTGATGTTTGGTGGTTGGTCACTTTTGCTCGAAGACCTTTTGGTTTGTGATGATGTGGGCGTCACTGTCAGTTATCTCTTCCTCATATCGTGTGCGGCCTCCACCCCGGCTTGTGCGACTCTAGCGATAATCACAACCCTAGACGGCCCACATCCACGCCCTCCCTTCTCTCCACCGTGTGAGATCATCGGTGGGAACGCCCACGTGACCGCTAAGGACGGCGGCGGCGGGGTATCTCCCCTCATTTGCTTCTTCTGGTTGCTTTTACATAGTACGATCTTGTCGGACACTGATGGCTTGGCCATGCTCCAGTCGCTTCCTGGGGCCATGTCGAGGTGCAGTGGCTATGTCTTCATGTCTTTTCAGGTGTGCCTCTATTCCTTGCCATCCTCGCCGTGCACTCTCTTCCACTCTCAGTCATTTTCTTGCCAAATCTGCCAGCGGTTCCGCCGGATCTGGCACATCTTCCTCTGTGTGGCCCCTCTCCGGCCGGTAGTGAGTGGGTTTGGACGTTTGGTGGTTTGTCTCTTCCGCTACAAGGCATTTTGGTTTGTGATTGTGTGGGTGTCGTCGTCGGTTATCTTTTCCTCATATTGTGCGGGTCCTCCACCCCCAGCTTGGGCGACTCTAGCAATAATCACAACCCTAGCTGCCTCACATCTGCACACACACCCGTTGTCATCACCGTGGGAGATCGCTAGTGGGAAAGCCCAAGCGACCACCAACGATGGCATCGGCGAGGTATGTTCTCCGGGTTGCTTCTTCTTCTCGCTTTTGGCGAGTAGATCTTGTCGGACATCAGTCGCTTGTCCATGCTCCATTCGCTTGCTGGTGTCGTGTCGAGGTGCGGTGGCTACTTCATCATGTCGGTTTAGGTGTGCCTATGTTCCTTGCCATCCTTGTCGCTCACTCTCTCCCTCTCTCGGTCGTTTCTCTTGCCAAATCTGGCAGTGGTTCCGCCGGATCTGGCACATCTTCCTCCTTCTGGCTCCTCCCTGAAAGGGGGTGGGTGGGTTTTGACGTTCGATGGTTGGTCGCTTCTGCTCAAAGGCCTTTTGGTTTGTGATGGTGTGCGCGTCACCATCAGTTTGTTTTTCCTTATATTATGCAGGTCTTCCACTCCCAGCTTTGGCGCCTCTAGCAATAATCACAACCCTCGCCGCCTCACATCCCCCATTCTCTCCATCGTGGGAGATCGCCATCGAGAAAGCCCAAGCGACCACCAAGGACGGCGGTGGCGAGGTATGTTCCCTCAATTGCTTCTTCTTGTCGCTTTTGGTGAGTATGATCTTGTCGGACGCGGTTGCTTGGCCATGCGTGCTCCAGTCGCTTCCTGGAGCCATGTGGAGGTGTGGTGGCTACTTCATCATGTCGTTTCAGGTGTGCCTCTATTCCTCGCCATCCTCGGTTGCTTCTTCATCATGTCATTTCAGGTGGCTACTTCATCATGTTTCAGGTGGCGAGGTATGTTCCCTCGGTAGCTTCTTCATCATGTCGTTTCGGGTGGCTACTTCATCATGTTTCAGGTGGCGAGGTATGTTCCCTCGGTTGCTTCTTCTTGTCGCTTTTGGTGAGTATGATCTTGTCGGATGCGGTCGCTTGGCCATGCGCACTCTAGTCTCTTCCTGGAGCCATGTCGAGGTGTGATGGCTACTTCATCATGTCGTTTCATGTGTGCCTCTATTCCTTGCCATCCTCGCCGCCCACTCTATCTCCCCCTCCTGATCTTTTTCTTGCCAAATCTTTCAGTGGTTCTACCAGATCTGGCACATCTTCCTCCTTGTGGCTCCTTCCTGGCCGATAGTGGGTGATTTTTGACGTTTGGTGCTTGGTTGCTTTTTCTTGAAGGCCTTTTGGTTTTGTTATGGTGTGGGCATCCCCGTCAGTTATCTCTTCCTCATATCGTGCGGGGCCTCGACCCCCAGCTTGTCAGTTGTACTGGCTATGGGCTTCATTACAGGTGTTTGCTTCTCCCCCCTTCCTCCAGTTAGTGCCCGTCCACCTTCATGCCCTCTCATCTATGGCTTAGGTGACGGCTGGTCCGATAGTGATGGAACGGTGTCGTTGTTGCTCGGCAATGTTGCGCCTAGGCTCGTTCAGGAAGTGTTGTCCTTATGTTTGATTGTGATTTTGCCCCTGGGGTGCTTGTGTGTTAGTCGTTGTCATCTTCATGGCTGTCGAGTTTGGGTCGTGTTACAGTTGACTGGTGTCCAGGCTCTTGCAGCAGATGTTTCTCGCCTTTTCATGTCGTATGATGCATCTTAAGCTAGGATTGCTCGTCTCCGGTCCTGGATCCGGTTCTTTAGGGTATTTGATCTTAGGTCATTTAGATTCTTCCTTTCCGGGTCATGCCTCTTTGGCGTTGTAGGACCTCGCCTTTTGGCGATGTATCTTTCTCTTTCAATGAATTGACACCTAGTAACTCTTATGCATGGTTGGAGGGGAAATGTTCTATGGCTCTTAGGGCATCTCCAGCCGTTGAGCTCCCCAGGAGGCATTTTTTTCACCGCCTGGGGGCTGCCGGCGATAATTTTAGCCTGGGTGTCAAAACAATTCCACTCGTTGTCCCCCCACCCCATCTCCATCTCCCTCGCCATCTGCTTCTGCTCCCACTCCTCGTGGCCCTGCGCCGTCCCGCCCTCGCCGTCCCGCCCACGGTCGCGCCGCGCCCGCCCGCGCTCGTCACGACCACGGCCGCACCCGTCCCGCCCACGGCCGCGCTCGCCACGCCCATGGCCGCACCGCGCCCGCCCGCCCACGGCCGCGCTCGGCCACGCCCACGGAAGACCGCGCCGCGCCGCAGGGGGCCAACCCTGGAGCCCGCTGCCGCAGACAGCCCCGACGCAGAGCGGTTCCCGTTGCGTGAACGGTGGTGCGGCTGCGCGCACAACGTGGAGCAGCGGCGTCGGCCGGCGGTGGCCCTTCGGCGCGGTGGAGATGGCCCTTGGCCGTCCCGGTGAAGCAGCCCCGACGGGAGCGCGCCACGGCGGTCGTGCGGTGTCGTTCCTACATGGGAGAAATACCCATCAGGAACAGCACCGCCCCGGCCTCCCGCCATGGCCGTCCGCCGGTGTGTGGCTCGTCGTGGCCGGGGCCCCCCGTGGCCGGCGTGCCCGGAGTCGGGGCCGCCCGTGGCGCCTGTGGTCTCCTCCGTACTCGGGTCTGCCCGTGGTCGCCACGCTCGGGGCCGGTGTGCCCGGAGCAGGGGCCGCCCTTGGCCTCCGCGCTCGGTGCCGCCCGTGCTCGGTGCGCCCGGTGCCGGGGCCGCCCGTGGCAGGCCTCGCCAGCCGCCTGGACCACGGCCGCACTCCTCGTCGACGCTCCCCGGCGTGGCCTTCGGCTGCGGCGACACGAACGAGGGCGACGGGTTCCCGACGTGGCTGGAGCTACAGGAGAGAGGCCATGCACGTGGTGGGCCAGGGAGGAAAAGAGAAAATAGAGTGAGGAGAGAGGCTGACTTGTGGGGCTTTTGCATGCAAAAAAGAGCGCCGGCGCCCCAGCTGCCCCCCGATTCTTTGGGTTTGGGTTGGTACCGCCGGCTGTAACTTTAGCTAAATCCGGCGCTATTTGAGCTGTTGGGGGCGTGACTGGGTGAAAAAAATGCGTGTCGGCGATGAAAAAGGCCTCTTGGGGGGCCTCTCGGGGGGGGGGGGGGGGGGGGGCTGGAGATGCTCTTATACATCCAGATTCAACCGAAAAAGGCGATATCATAAGGATCTACACGCCATGTACTTCATCAGTATCCAAAGAAACCAACGTCTAACACTGAATTCACTAGAAGAGCAACATGAAAATTAGGGAAATGAGGATTGGTAGCAGCAGCAGTACGTCCCAATACACACAGGACCGAGATCCGAGAATCAAAAGGTACCATCCATTGGGCCGGAGCAACATGGTCCTGATCTGCAAAAGCATAACTGCACTGCAGCCAGAAAGGCACTACACACACAAATTGGGCACACAGTGAAAGGGAAGAGACAAGGGGAGCCACCCACAGCATGCACCAACTCCCCTTCCCTTCTTCCATTTCTGTCCTCCCTTTATCTATCTCGCCCTTCTTGCTCCATCACCTGGGTGCAACTGGGGCTGCATCATCATGATCAGTCTAGCTAGTGTACGCACAAATGTAGCACCAAAAACCTCTAGATAAAGCTAGGCAGCCATTGAATGGCCCAAACATGTCAAGAGAGAAGAAGAAGAAAAAGAAACATTGTCTTTGGGTTTGGTTTAATTATACATGCAGTATAAGTACTCTAATCAAGCCATCAAAGAACACTCGCTACTGTATTACTCCGGAGCTAATTAGCACTTAATTACACTAGGCGAATAACTACCGGCCGGCTGGCACTGGGGTTGTAGCACGGATCAGATGCTCTCTTCCACCTCTATCTTTTTTTCTTTTCTCTTATGTTTCTACTGCTACCGCTGCAACGAGCCAGGATTATAATTGACAGCATGCTGCTATATATGGCAATGTACGGACTGTAGCGGCGGAGTCAACTCCACCCGGCCGCGCCGCCGGGGGCCGTGACCCACGGCGTGACCACGAACGTCTCCTCGACGAGGATGCTGGGGTCGCCGCCGTGCACGCACGCCTCCAATATCTTCACCAGCTCGTCCTCGCGGTCCTTCTCGACGTCCTTGGGCGGCTGACTTGCGCCGCCGGCGGCCTCGTCGAATTCTGAGTCTTGGTTGTACTCCTCCATGGAGGGCGTGCGCAGGGGCGTCGTCGGGGACATCCCGCCCGACGTCGACTGCCCTGGGCTCGGCTCCGCCGCCACCGCCGCCGCCGACTCCTCGGCTCTGGCGGCGGGAGCGCTCTGTCCGGCAGCAGGCTCCGGCGCCTGCTGCCTGTTGCGCGTGGTGCCGGCCAGGGAGTTGCGGTGGGCGGGGGCGGGGTGGCTGTGCTCGCCGCCGGTGTAGGTGAGGATGAAGGAGTTGGGGTCGTCGCGGCAGCGCTCCACCATCTTCCGCGCCTCGCACGCCTTGTCGGTGCTGCACCGGTAGTACCCGCGTGGGTACGGCGACCCCTTGATGGGCTTCTGCCCGTACTTGCGCCACGCCCACGGGTCCGCCGACGTGCCGTCCGCCGCCACCCGCTTCACCACCTTCTTCACCACCTTCTTCCTGCACAGACGCCGATTATCCACACGCACGCGTGAGCACAGGCATACACGATAAGCTAGCAACATTTTATTTCGAAAAAATTCAGTGTTCGGGACGTACTTTCTCTTGGATCTCGACCCTTCGCCGACGGGGCCTTGCGCGCCCGCGGTCAGCAGCATCGGAGGCGGCACCGCCACGTCTTGCTGCATCGGCACCATTTCTTCGACTGCCGGCGGCGCTGGCTGCTGCTGCTGCGGCGGCGGCGGCTGAGGCGAGGCCGGCAGCGCGGCCGACGGCGCGAAGAAGGCAATGGAGAGCTCGTCGACGGCAGCAGAGCCCCCGTTCCCGTCGAAGGGCGGATCAGGGAGCGACGCCGCGGCGTCAGGCATCGCGTGGTCCTCGACGACGGGCGGCGGCGGGGGGAGGAAGGAGGAGAAGGGGTCGTCCGAGGGCGGCGGCGGGAGGACGCGGCCGCGGCAGGCGAAGCGCACGACGGCGTTGAGGTCCCAGTCGTTGCCGCCCCCGCCGCCGAGGTAGTAGCACCCGGCGTCGCTGTCCATGGTCGGCCTCTCTCGAGCTCGTTCCTGCTGGCTATGGAGGAGGGAAGGAAAGGAGGGGGGGCGCTGACTTTTGGTTCTAGTTTATTGTTGGCGCTGTTGGTGGGAGGAGAGAGATGGTGGTGGTGGGGATGGGCATTGGATCCGGCCTCGCTCGTGGTGTCTGAAAAGGAGGAGAGAGGGGGGCGAGGGGGCTGCGTTTTATCGGGAGCCGGCCTCGTGGTCTCTGGAGGGGTGGGGCACGGTCCCCACTTGACTTTCGGGGCAAAGTCAAAGGGGTGAGAGAGTGAGAGGGCAGGGGGGACAGAGCACGGTCGATTCTAGGAATATGTTTTCACCCTTGCTTTCCTTTTCTCTTTTTTTCGGTGGGGACGTGTTCAGTTTTCACCGTTGCCGGAGGAGCAAGAGCGCAACACATGTGAACATAAGTTTTCTTTCTTCTCTTTTTTATTTCTTTATTTATGGGTGACTATTCTACCGTGTCTACTATATTTGCTTACTCATGTTTTAGCTTATCATGATTCATGAGACGAATATATGGAGCTGACTGGGACCGGGTATAGTGAACTTGATTATGAAGATGCCTAATACGAGCAGGAATTTGGATTTTAGACCAATACAAAACACAAATTAGTTGACTGATCATTTTGGTCCATTGCAAAAAAAAAAGACTAATCAATTTGGTACGGCTCTAACCTATGTACCAATGGCTGCGAAGATACATACTCCCTCTATAAAGAAATATAAGAGTGTTTAGATCACCAAAGACGCTCTTATATTTCTTTACAGTGGAGTACTTGTTAGTGATCTAACACTTTTATATATTTTTTACGGAGGGAGTACTCGTTATGCTCACATTTTACGATTATATCCACACTAAACAGAGTTGAGTGGCCATTTTAGGCGCATTAGTATATGAATGCCCCTACGACAGTGATCACGAAGCACATGAATGTTTATGTTGAGAGAATAAAATGCAACCAAAGATATGGAAAGAATGATGCTTGTTAACATATTGCGACAATCACAATGGTGTGCTCGGGTTTGAATTTAGCAGGCACGCGAGTTATTACTACCAAGTTTGTGTACGCCGTCATCAGTTGATCATGACTTCAACTAGAATGGTTAATTTTCTGTATATAGCAATAACACGAGAGATCGGCCATTGATAGCATTATAAGATGCAAACCATATCAACCCAATATGTTTGTATAGTAATGCATGACAGATATGTTAGCGTCAAGTAGAATTTTGATATACATTCGTATTACGCGACATATATGATTGTGTTGGGTAGACTTTCTAAGCCTCTCATTGGCCATTGATAACAATGTATAGTATACAATATATCAATGCAATGCATTTGTATAACATGATATATATCGAAAAAGGCTTTCGCCCCGGTTTATATATAAAGCACTGAGCATCAGACAATGATGGCGTCAGTTAAAATTTCTAGGCTGCTCATTGGCCATTGATAACAATGTGTAAGATAAAATATATCAACTCAATGCATTTGTATAACGCGACAAATATGATAGTGTCATGTAGAATTTCTAGGCCACTCATTGACCATTGATAACATTGTGTAATATCAAATACATCAACTTAATGCATTCGTATAACACGACCGATATGATGGCGTCAGGTTGAATTTCTAGGCCGCTCATTGGCCATTCATAACACCGTGTAATATAAAATATATCAACTCAATGCATTCATATAACATGACAAATATAATGGCGTCGGGTAGAATTTCTAGGCCGGTCATTTGCCATTGATAGTATTGTGTAATATAAAATATATCAACTTAATGCATTCGTATAACGCGATTGATATGATGGCGTCAGGTCGATTTTCTTGGCCGCTCATTGGCCATTGATAACACTGTGCAATATAACATATATCAACTCAATGCATTCGTATAACACGACAGATATGATAGCATCACATAGAATTTTTAGACCGCTCATTGGCCATTGATAGCATTTTGTAATATAAAATATACCAACTTAATGCATTCATATAACGCGACCAATATGATGGCGTCAGGTCGAATTTCTAGGCCGCTCATTGGCCATTCATAACGCTGTGTAATATAAAATATATCAACTCAATGCATTCGTATAACACGACAGATGTGATGGCGTCAGGTAGCATTTCTTGGCCGCTTATTATCCATTGAGAACACTATATGTACAACTTATCAACACAATACATCGTATAACGCGACATATATGATGACGTCAGGTAACATTTCTTGGCCGCTTATTGGCCATTGACAACACTATATGTACAACTTATCATAACGCGACATACATGAAGGCGTCAGGTAAAATTTCTAGACCGCTTATTGGCCATTTATAACACTATATGATGTGAACTTTATCAACCTATTATAGCGCGACATGTATGATGGCGTCAAATAGATTTTCTAGGCCGCTTATTGGCCATTGACTACACTATATAATGTACGACTTATCAGCGCGATACAATTGTATAACACGACAAATATGATGGCGTCAGGTAGAATTTCTAGGCCGCTTATTGGCCATTGACAACACTATATAATGTACAACTTATCAACGTAAAATATCGTGTAATGCGACATATACAATGGCGTCATGTAGAATTTCCAGGCTGCTTATTGGCCATTGACAACACTATATAATGTACAACATAATACACCGTATAATGCAACATATATGATGACATCAGGTAGAATTTCTAGGCCGCGTATTGGCCATTTATAACTCTATATGATGTGAACTTTATCACCCTACTATAATGCGACATGTATGATAAGACGTCAGGTAGATTTTGTTGGCCATCTTGTGTGGCACCAATGGAGTTTTTATTGTGCAATGTGTATTGTGATGACTATTGTGTTTTTTTTAAACACATATAAATATTTACAAAATGAGAGGCGACTTGCGAGAGGCTGATATTTCTTTTCTGCACTACATAAGTTTTACGTGGATATTCCTGCAGTATTTTGGATGAAAAAAATATTTAAATGAAATTCATATTGTATGAACTTTTAAATTAACAATGATTTTTTCCTTTTTGGTATTTACCATCCTTTCTCTGAACAAATTGCTTGAAGCTGAAATAGGATGATGGTAATTAATCTATGTTCCATTACTAGAGAAGGTAATTTAACCTCGATACCGCCTAGATGCACATCGTAGCATCATTACCGGTCGAAGTAAGGACGTGCCTTGACTAGCTTTGGGTGGCGGTGGTGTTCCGGTCATAGCGTTTGACTGCAGAAGATAGAACAACATGAACAGTTTAGTCGCCCAAAATTACTATGTTTGCCAGTGCCTAGTTAGCCACCTATATATTGTACTGAAAACAAAATCAGAAAAGGCATGTCTTGACAGTGCCCGGCTAGCCACCCTCCGGTAAGACAAAACACACAAGCATGCTGCACTGCATGAGCAGAGTGGCCGAAGCTCGTCAACGACGGCCCCCACACAAGATTGCCAGCGGTGAATATCTTCATCTTCTTCCCGACATTTATTTCCCACACATCTTCCCAAATCAATGATCGGCATCCCGTATCCGCTCTCCTGCCCGCTAGCTTCCAGGCACCGTTCCAACTTCCCAACGACGAATTTCCCCCCGTCGCGTGTACGCGTGAAAAGAGCGTCGCGCGGGCACGCAACCGGGTCGGGTCGTCAAAAACCAAGAACGACGAGCGGCTCGGATTGACCGGCGCCAGTGACATCAGCCAACGCAGTGCACGCAAGGGTTTTGATCGGCCGCGGTAGCGCAGCCCACGGTGTAAACGCGCCGCGCGTTGACGGCCAAGCCGATCGATCGGCGCGGGCTGCGCGCGCGTGGAGCGGGTGCGGGTGACGGCGGCATATCCCTTGGCCGCGGGTGCTGACAAGGCCGCCTCGCCTTTTGAGGACGGACGCGGAGGAAACTGCGAACGGTTGAGCCCGGAATCGCCTTTGGAGTTTGGACGTTGTGTTTGAGATATCTCGGCCGCGGGCTGCGCCGCTCGGCCGGTCGCGGTGCCGACGTGGGCGCTCTGGCGCACGGCCAGCGCGTCGGGGAGGCGCTCCGTTGGACATGTGGCCGCGCGCGGTGGCTCTGCGGCGGACGTGTGGGGCACTCGCGTCGATGCCTGCGTACAAACGGGGATCCAGCTGGGAAACAATATGCATGCCCCAACGCTCTTCTGTATCTCTACTGTTAATGCTCGCGTGCATTGCACCTCAGAGCCTGGATATTCAAAATACGACCGAATATTCACGTAAACATGTAAGCTTATAGAGTTACACATGCGTATAAAGTATTTATTAATATATATTAGCACATATGTCCGTGTGTTGCAACGGGAAAAAAGTTGATGTGTCCATCAAAACGCCGCTTCCTAAATTTTGAACCCATTTGGGTTTGGTTTAGTTAGACTTTAAATTCAAACAAGTTTGTATTAAATTAAACTTGTTTAAATTTAAAGATGGTAAAATTCCCCAAAACACTTTATTTAAATTCCTCTTATTTCTCCGATCCCATAGAAATAGGTCTAAATCCCTTCTTCCTCTCTTTACTTTTCATCAAGTTTCGTTTAGTTTTTTTTAGACAATCAAGTTCCGTTTAAATTGAAAAAAGAAAATAAAAGTAAGAATGAGAGGGTGCATCAGCCTGGACAACCCAACTATAGGCCCGCCCATTTAATTTTTCAGCTCGACCCACGTACCACTGTTAACCCTACCCCTACCTAACAGATAGGGAGATCGAACCCCAACCCCATCGATCCCATCTTGCATCCCCCTCCAGCACCGTCACACACAGGTAGGAGCCCAATTCCGCCTCGCGGCCGGCACCGCCGCCGCCGACCGCCACTTCCCTCTTGCTCCTCTTCTCGCCTCGCGGCAGCACCGCCACCGTCGACCGCCACCTCCCTCTTGCTCCTCTTCTCCGCCGCCCAAACCCCTCCGTTCTTCTTGCCTCCTCACGCCTTCCTGTTTGTGTGTGTCTCACTCTTTCTTTGGTTGCTCGTGCCGTCGCCGTTGCCGCTGCGCCATTGCCTCGGCCTCCATCTCCACTTCCGACTCGTCTTCCCCCACCCCTTCCCTTCCCTCTGTCATGTATTCCTTTGCTCCATCTTCCCTCTTGTGGGATTAATTCCTTCATTATGTTTCCTTCCTATTCTTGTTGAGATCTGATGGGGCAAAATTGCCTGTGTATATAAATTGATTGGATTATATGCAAAGGAGCAAGGTGGGACTATTTATGAGTCTTAATAATCCTCACACAGAAACTAATTTTCGCTGCTTGATCTCGTCACATAAAGTAATTTTCGCTGCTCGATCTAGTCCAATCGTGACGACAGTCAGGCTGATTTTGTGCCCACACGTACCCCACCTTGGGCGCCAGACCCGGGCGATAGCGAGCAGGGGATGTACCAGAGACGGACCGAGTGGAAAAAGCAGCGAGGGTGACGTACGGTGCACGTAAAAAAAGAACGACGATGAACCCAACAGAAATATTGCGTGCTTTATTAGTAAGTAAAGATAAAGATAAAATACGTATAAGATATGAATTTAATTTTCATCGTTCATACCACGAAAACAAAGCTGTGCTGTGAATGTACCACAACATTGAACAAAATACCCCTGCAAAAGAAAAACGTTGAACAAAACAAAATAGAGTAAAAGCAAATGGCAACACTTTAAGAGAAAGAACTTGAGAGAATACAGATATGAAAGAATCTAAAATAAATGAAAAGTGCTTGTGTTTTAAGGTTTGTGCGTGTTACGTCGTGCATTCTACATCATAAAGTGAAAAGGGGAATGATTGGCCAGAATTAAAGTATGAAAGATTTTAAAATAAAAGAGAGATGTACCATGCGTTTTTAGGCATCTGAGTATATAGTGTTAGGATTTAATTATCCACGAGTTAATTAAGGAGAATCTACACTAATGCTAACCGTCGGTCCTTGTTATTCCTCAAGATGTCAACCAACGCGACTCTATGCTCGTGACTGCTTATGTACAGTGCAAGGCGCTTAAGGGGGGATGCTTAAAAAAATAAACCAGTGTTTATTCGTAGAGAGTAGACGCTTAATTAGACGCCTCTTCTGTAGAAATAGGCATTGGTGTTCAGAAAAACACACTTTATTTTCTAAGCACCTCTCTAAGCAACTAGCATTGTACAAGGCCTAAAGATGCTTATTGCACACGTCCCTTGTACCCATATAAATAGCATCACACATTAAACTTAACAATTGACGATTACTATTTCATTGTTGCTCTCGCCTCTCCAAGTTTTACATATGGTGCATTGTGCTTGTGCTTAGCCATGAAATCTTCTCGATAGTACATGTGGCAGAATCCGGTGTAGTGAGGAGGATAACCCATGGCCAATAATGCTGGGATAGATTTGCTAACTATCTATCAAGTGCTTAGTATCCAAAGTTATTTGTTCACTATAAAGTACATACATGCAAAATTTCATCAAGAAAACTATACAAAAATGCCAAGTATATGGATATATATAACAGCTATATTATTTGCCAGTATTTTGTGTACCTCAGATATTAGTGTATTTCTTTTACATATGCATAGTATGCATCTACTTGTATCTTGTTCTTTTGAGTTGGAACATCTATTTTATTTGACAAAGGGTGCTTGTTATTAACTCATAATGAATCATCAATGGAATATAAATACAATGAGCATATACCCCGCTTTTGCATTACTAGGATGCACATCAACACACATACACACACAAAAGGATTATGCCGACAAAAATAGTCATAAGACCAAAGTTATGTCTAGGCGAAAAAAATGATTGAAACAATAGGTTTTCTTTCTTAAATGTGACTTTCGAGACCCCATCCGGAGCACTCGTTGTTGGTGATCATGCCGCCGCTCCTTCAGGTGCACCGCCACTCGCATCCACCCCGCCTTCCCACCCCTTCTCCTCTCCTCATATCTAATCAAGCCTTTCTCCCTCCTCCTTGCAGTAATGGCTCCGGCTCACACCATCGGTACCCATACCACCTCCGGATCATCCGCTTTCTCGTCTGGTCAAGAAACGATCGGCTCGACACCTAGAGGGCCAGAGGAACAAACGGGAGCCAGCAAAGAGGCAATGGTCCAGGCGGAGCCGATGACCCAGTGCCTGAAGGAGGTGTGTGATGCCAGCAAGGTGGCATATGATGCTAGTGCTGCTCTCCAAGCGAATCTTCGAGTAAGTGCCATCGTAAGTTGATCTCCAATTGGTTTTTATTCCTTAGGCTTTGTAGCGAGTTGAACTTCCTACTGGTTTCTGTTGGTAGATTTGTAGTACACCTAGCGGGTGCATAAGTCCCATGGGGCCACGCTAAGTGCACCCACAGGGCGTAGTCGCTGAAACTACTATCGATTGCTGGCAATCGACGATAGTCTTAGAACAACACTTTTGTTTCCATTTTTTCTACCACTCGGATTGGGCAGACCTTTCCAAGTGGACACCCTTCCAGTGGGGGCACACCGAGTGCACCCACTCGGTGTAGTCCCCGAGACTGCCGTCGATTGTTGGTGATCGGAGGGAGTCTGACTGAAGACGTGTTTGTTTTTAGCTCATCAACACGAGTCACTTTCCAGTGGGGACACGCTGAGTGCACCCATTGGGTGTAGCCCCCGAGACTGCTGTCAACTGCTGGCAGTCGGCGGGAGTCTTATAGACTGTGCTCTCCTCGGCTGACCGAGTGTGTTGAACCAACCACTTGTGTTGGATGAGTTTGTGTCAAAGAGTACTCCAGGATCTGGTATTGATCGAGCTTGTTCCATCCGGGAGTGCCGATCCTTGGGTAATTGGGGTTTGTCGCTGACTCGGAGGCCATATGGCACTTCAGGATCTGGCACTAATGGAGCTTGTTCCTTCCAGGAGTGCTAATCTCCGAACACTCGGAATACTTTCCACTGTCAACTAATCCATTTCCTTTTCCGTACACCAGAGAACTTGCGAGCTTGGGGCTCATTATGCATCGCTGGAGAAGAAGACAAACCAGCTCCAACTGGACCTGAAGGTGGAGAAGAGGAACACAACTCGCACGCAGGTGGAAGTGAAGACCATGGGAGGTAAGTCTCAACAACCGAGTGCCCTGTTTTCACTTTCTTCCTTTCTTTGAACCGTGGGACTTCACTCGAGCAGACGTGCATAGTGAAAACCATCGAATCCAAGCGCGACTCAGGAATTGTATTTCTTTAGAAACTATGAAGCAGGCTCTTGTCGACAAGGACAACGGTCTGGCGGGGGCACAAAAGGTGGCAAGGGAGAAAACCAAGGCTGCTGAAGAGAAACTGGAGGAGGAGAAAAAATTGCTGAAGACTGCTACTGAGGATGCGAAGATGGAAATTGTTGAGCTCAAAAAGCGATAGGCCGAGTGGAATGACAAGTTCAAGACCCAGGCAAGTGCTTTCGAGCAAGAAGAGAAGACTCTAAGCAAGAAGGTTGCCCAGCTTACTCAGAAGAAGGACTCTGTGGAGAAGTACATAGAAGACATCACCGAGGAGATGTGTGCCAAGCTCGAAGGTATTCTGCATCACCCGAGGGAACCTTATTTGTTTCCGAGTGAATATCGTTCGCACATGTGACTTCTGTCATGTTTCTGTTGATAGAATACTGTCGCAACTTCGAGTTGGAGACCGAGCGGATTGAGAGGGATCTGGATCCGGCCAGGTCGATTGTCAGGGACAAGGCCGATTTGGGCATTCTCCGACTGGAAGCCCGCCTCAACGATGCCTTGGGATATATCATTCGCCCACGTGGCATGGTGAGAAGGATCGACAAGGAGATGTGGC
Source organism: Triticum urartu (assembly GCF_056163025.1). Classification (NCBI taxonomy): domain Eukaryota; kingdom Viridiplantae; phylum Streptophyta; class Magnoliopsida; order Poales; family Poaceae; genus Triticum; species Triticum urartu. Next base: position 512,688,072 of record NC_141879.1, read on the forward strand.
CAGAGGAGATGCTCCAGAATGATCTGGAGATGATGATGGCTCTCCTCAACGAAATCCCCCGTCGAGTACAAGAATGGAAGAGATCCGCCGCCCGCTGTAGAGTCGGCATGGCGATATCCCTCGTCGTCCTCCACTACAAGGACGCAAACAAGGAGAAGCTGAAGGCTCTCAAGGTTGCCAACACGAAGAAGCTCAAGTTTGAAGAATTCATGGAGACATTCATCGAGGCCATTGTCGAGCCCACCAGCCCCTCAGATGCGTGAGGAAAACTTTAAGTCTTAACCATTTACCTCGGTATGCCGAGTAGATTTGTATGTATTTAAACTCTTTTCAGGTCTTGGACTCGAGTAGTTGTAGTCGCTTTTGAACTATTGGAGTTATTCGAATGCTTTCCTTCGAGTTCTTGAGTGCCTTTGACTTAGGAGAAATTTGGTTCACAGCTAAGCCCCCAAGTGGGAGGAAAGTTCTCCACTCAAAGGAGTTGTTTCTAACTTAGGCGAAAGCTGGTTGGTAGCTAAGCCCCCGAGTGAGAGGAGAGTCACTCGGAGTAGTTTTAACTTAGGCAAAAGCTCGTTCGCAGCTATGCCCCCGAGTGAGCGGAGAACTCATCACTCAGAATGGTTTTTAACTTAGGTGAAAGCTGGTTCACAGCTAAGCCTCCAAGTGAGAGGAAAGTTCGTCACTCGGAGTAGTTTATTACTTAGGTGAAAGCTGGTTCACAACTAAGCCCTCGAGTGAGAGGAGAGGTTGTCACTCACAGTAGTTTTAACTTAGGCGAAAGCTGGTTAGTAGCTAAGCCTTCAAGTGATAAGAAATTTCTTCACTCGGAGTAGTTTCTAACATAGGCAAAAGCTGGTTTGTAGCTAAGCCCTTGAGTGAAAGGAAAGCTCGCCACTCAGAGTGGTTTTTAACTTAAGCGAAAGCTGGTTCGCTGGTAAGCCCCCAAGTGAGAGGAAAGTTCTTCACGCTGAGTAGTTTTTAACCTAGGCGAAAGCTGGTTTGCAGCTAAGCCTCCAAGTGAGAGGAAAGTTTGTCACTCAGAGTGGTTTTAACTTAGGTGAAAGCTACAGGTTCGCAGCTAAGCCCCCGAGTGAGAGGAAAGTTTGTCACTCGGAGTGGTTTTTAACTTAGGCAAAAGCTGGTTCATAGCTAAGTCCCCGAGTGAGAGGAAAGTTTGTCACTCGGAGTGGTGTATAACTTAGGTGAAAGCTGGTTCATAGCTAAGCCCTCGAGTGAGAGGAAAGTTCGTCACTCGGAGTGGTTTTTAACTTAGGCGAAAACTGGTTCACAGCTAAGCTAAAGAGCATTCACCCACAGGGGGTTTGGTCCCAAAAATGCGCAAAGGTGAACTCAATGAGGTACTGAAAAAGTCATGCTTTTATTCATCAAATATCACTCGTGTGCGCTTATTACATCTTAACACTTCAACGTTAAGTATAAAATCGGCGAAGCAGGTCAGCATTCCAAGCACGAAGCTCGTCTATCCTCTTCAAGAGGTTGTAGAGCCTGTATGCTCAGTTATGTAGAACCTTTGAAACGATAAAGGGGCCTTCCCATGTGGGAGCGAGTTTATGTGGTCTCTGGTGATCCACTTGGAGAACAATATCGCCTTCTTGAAAGGCCCGACCCTTGATGTGTCTGTCATGGGAGCGTCACATGTCCTGTTGATATGTGGTCGAGCAGATGAGGGCCATCTCTTTCTCTTCCTCTAGGAGGTCAACACCGTCTTCGCGTGCTAGTTCTGATTCAGCCTTGGAGTGCAATTCCACTCGGGGCGACTTGTGAAGTAGATCACTCGGCAAGACAACTTCTGCTCCATACACCATGAAAAAGGGAGTGCGGTTGGTGGACAGATTGGTGGTCGTCCTCAAGCCCCGTAGAATAGACGGCAACTCGGTGACCCAGGCTCCAGTTGCGTGCTCCAAATCACGCATTAGGCATGGTTTCAATCCTTGGAGAATCAGACCGTTTGTTCTTTCAGCTTCTCCATTCGACTGCGGGGTGCACCACGGAGGTGTAATCGACCCGAGGACCTTGGGTGCCACAGAATGCTCTGAATTCTTTCAAGTTAAAGTTGGAGCCATTGTCAATGATGATGCTGTGGGGGACGCCATATCTGAAGACTAACTCTCTCAAAAACTTGATCGTTGTCCAGGAGTCCAGCTTCTTGATGGGTTTGGCCTCAATCCACTTGGTGAACTTATCAACCGCAACCAGCAAGTGAGTGAATCCACTCGCCCCTGTCCTGAGGGGGCCAACCATGTTGTCTCCCCAAACAAAAATGGCCAGACAAGTGGGATGGTCTTCAATGTAGATGCGGGCTTGTGTGACAAGTTTGCATAGAATTGACAACTGGTGCAGTGTTGGACTACTTCTTGGGCAACCTCGTTGATGCGTGGCCAATAGAAGCCGGCTCGGTAAGCTTTAGCCACGATTGTCCGAGAGGACGCGTTGTGTCCGCAAGTCCCTGAGTGAATCTCTTCAAGGCTCAATAGACCTTCCTCTAGAGAGATGCAACGCCGAGACACACCGGTGATGCTTTTCCTGAACAGCTGGTGAAAGGATCGAGATGGACCTAGAGGGGGGGGGGTGAATAGGTACAATAACAAATTTTAATTGTTACATAGCAATTTGAGGCAATAATGCGGAATATGAAAGTGAGCCTAACAGTTGCAAGTATGATGCTGAGAGCTAAGCAAGGTAAACAAGTAACACAAGTATGTGAGTAAGCAAGCACAATATGATATAAATAAATACTAAGAGACAAGTAACCACAAGTAGGAAGTTAGGTTAGGAATAACCACAACTCCGAGAGACGAGGATGTATGCCGATCTTCACTTCCTTGGAGGGAAGCTACGTCACCGTTAGAGAGGTGGATGTTACCACGAAGGCACACCAACGCCATGAAGGCTCACCCTATTCTCCCTTTGAGACAACACCATGAAGGCGTTTCTCAACCACTAGTGGTAGACCTTGGGGTGGTCTTCAAACCCTCACAAACTTTCTAGGGGAAATCACAATGGTCGATTCCTCGCCGGAGCACTCTTACCGCCTAGGAGTCTCCAACCTCCAAGAGGAACAAGATGCACCAACAAAAATAAGGTGGAATCAACTTTCTCTTTGGTGAATGTGTAGATCGAGCACTTCTCCTTTGCTTCCCAAAAGATCAAGAGCTTTGGGTGGCTAAGGAGGGAGATCTCCAAGAAATCGAGGTTTGAAAATGGAGGTGAGAGAAATGGAGTCGTCCAGTTCTTCGAGAGGTAGAAGAAGACTATTTGTAGGCGGGGATGGAATCTGGCCGTTGGAGGTAGATTTCTGCGTATCCCGGAAGTTCCGGCCACGCACGGAAGTTCTGGCCAAGTTCTGGCCTACACAGAGAGTTTGCATCCACTCTGTAATACCCCGGAAGCTGTTAGAACAGGGGGCGGAATTTCTGGCGCCCGGAAGTTCCGGCCGTCCTGGAAGTTTCGGCCAGGGTCCGGCAAGGTTCCGGGCTACACAGAGAGATTGCACAAAAGGGAAGTTTCTCTGGGTGCCCCAGAAGCTTCCCGGACCCCTCCCGGACCTTCTGGTCCCCGGACATTCCGGCCTGAACATAAGCTTTTCTTTGTGAGATTTTTCAGATCATGTGAGAGGACAAGTTGATTCCCAGATGTTTTTTATGACGTACCCCCTCTTAATAGTGCGGTTGCCCTAAGGACTCAAGAAATAAGAAAACACTATGGTACTCCGCTTTTCTTAGGCACTCCGCTTTTCCTTTTTCTGATAATAGGGGAAATAACCATCCATGCTTCACTTTAATTTAATCGGTGCTGTTTACACTAGAGCATGTGGTTAGAAACACAAATGAAGTTGTCATAGATGTCAAAAACACTTTAGTGCAACATTGCACTTTCAATCTCCCCCTTTTTGGCATAGATGACAACAATGCTTGTGAGGGTAGTCACATAAAGTATATATATATATATATATATATGATATAAAGCAGCTTTAATGAAAGGTAGATACTCCCCCACAACCCATGCTTTATTCCCCCTAACACTGTGCATACCCACACAAGAATGATATAGCGACATGGAATATTTTACTAACCTTGTTTTTCATAGTGACGAGACAAATATGGATATATCATTGCCTGATAGATGTCGCTCACAATATGAGAGTATATAATATGCCATGTAACCCACTTGCCATAACATGCTCACATCAAGATAGGAAGTTAACGAAACAATATAGGTTCGAATAATAAGCTAAGATTCAAATAGGAGCAAATAAGAGCAAAGGTTCAATGGTTCACCAAGCAACATAAAATAGGCAAATGATAAAAAGATGGGAATGATAAACGAAAAGCCTATCAAGCACCACAGCATCTCCCCTTGTTGGCATCAAGATGGCAAAAAGGAAAAATGAAGGCCACCACAAACAGCCCCTAGGAAAGAGACGCAGAGGGGTCGCTAGAGGACTCTCCAGAAGACCCTGGGCTATGAGGGTGGTGAGAAGAGGCTTCATCTCCGGCTTCAACATCAAACCTAGCAAACTTGGACTGGTATTTCTCAAAAGGAGTCACATTAGACTCGGAACCGTGAGCAAGGTCCATACCAGAACCACACATACCATCCTTAAGAGCTTTCATGCCATCCTACCTAGACTTGTGCTCCTCTCACTGCTTCTTGTGCATATCTTGCTACAGACAGAATATGTTCTTGAGAGACGCCAAAGTTTGTTGCTCCTCCTTGACCCGGAGTCACTAGGCTCCCCACGACGAAAAGCATGAGAGCGAGGGCGAAGCTCAAAGTGGTGTGGATCTCCAGCATGTAGCTCCTCTTCCTCATCATCATCTCCCTCATTAGCAGTCGCCTGGCCCTTCTTAACCAACAAGCTAACACTGGAGTGAACAGTCAGACGCCGACCCGCAAATGCATCAGGAGCAATCTCATCAATCAAGGCAGTAATATAGGGAGCATAGATAGGAACCTTGCGGTTCATCACCACACTGTACATTTCATGCCACAAAAAGTCCATCACATCAATGGGGCCCTTCTCAAAGTTGTGACAAGTGTAGTGAAGAAGGTTGATGAGATGGCCACAAATCTTGTTTTTGTCACCCACTTTGACAGCAAGAATTTCTCGAAAAATCCGGTGCATGATATCATAGAAAGGCAGAAGATCACCAACAGAGCCAGCCTTTCCATATGGAGGATATAAATCAGCCAGGTGAAGAGCCTGATAGACCCCTTTGTCATGGATCTTGTAGCCACGGTCAACAGTAGTGTCAGTATACTCATATCCCAATAGGCTGGCCAGCATGGAGAACGGAGCAGAACACTTCTCCTCACCACTCATCCAAGTAAGAGTGCGCTGCATATCAGTCCCAAAATGCATAGTGGCATAGAACTGAGCCACAAGAGGTGGAGACACCTCATGTTGAAAATGCATAAGCGGAAGGAGGTTGGGCTTGACACACATGCTCTGGATCCCATCAAAGTAAGCAGAATTTGTGGGAGTCTTGTCAAAGTGAGGAATGTTGATACACTTCTGAATGACACACTTGTTGACAAACTGAGAAAAGGTCTCCTCATAGTTGCGTTGCTAGAATAGTGTCCAAAACTTGGGATCAGCCACATTGTCATGGTCGGCAAAGAGAAATCCACTCAGGTGCGGGCATCCCTCATTGTGGCCGGCTCAAGAGGAGGAGGTTGAACATTTGCTGCCTTCGCCTTCTTGGAAGTAGTCTTCCGCTTCTTGGAGTGAATGGGAGCAGCATGAGGAGATGCACTATCTTCAGCCTCAACATCTTCCTCAAGATGGCAGTCAAACATGTTCTCACGCCCCAGAACAACAACCTTTGTCTTCTCGACCCGTTCTTTGGATTTCCATTCATACACCTTGGATGGGTAAGCACGCAAGCCAGACCCTCCCGCTTCCTCCATGGAGATGGTGGAGAGTGTTGGAAATATGCCCTAGAGGAAATAATAAAAGCATTATTATTATTATATTTCCTTGTTCATGATAATTGTCTTTTATTCATGCTATAATTGTATTATCCGGAAATTGTAATACATGTGTGAATAATAGACACCAACATGTCCCTAGTAAGCCTCTAGTTGACTAGCTCGTTGATCAACAGATAGTCATGGTTTCCTGACTATGGACATTGGATGTCATTGATAACGGGATCACATCATTAGGAGAATGATGTGATGGACAAGACCCAATCCTAAACATAGCATAAGATCATATAGTTCGTTTGCTAGAGTTTTCCAATGTCAAGTATCTTTTCCTTAGACCATGAGATCGTGTAACTCCCGGATACCGTGGGAGTGCTTTGGGTGTACCAAACGTCACAACGTAACTGGGTGACTATAAAGGTATACTACGGGTATCTCCGAAAGTGTCTGTTGGGTTGACACGGATCAAGACTGGGATTTGTCACTCCGTATGACGGAGAGGTATCACTGGGCCCACTTGGTAATGCATCATCATAATGAGCTCAAAGTGACCAAGTGTCTGGTCATGGGATCATGCATTACGGTACGAGTAAAGTGACTTGCCGGTAACGAGATTGAACGAGGTATTGGGATACCGACGATCGGATCTCGGGCAAGTAACATACCGATTGACAAAGGGAATTGTATATGGGGTTGCTTGAATCCTCGACATCGTGGTTCATCCGATGAGATCATCGAGGAGCATGTGGGAGACAACATGGGTATCCAGATCCCGCTGTTGGTTATTGACCGGAGAGCGATCTCGGTCATGTCTACATGTCTCCCGAACCCGTAGGGTCTACACACTTAAGGTTCGGTGACGCTAGGGTTGTAGGGATATGTATATGCAGTAACCCGAATGTTGTTCGGAGTCCCGGATGAGATCCCAGACGTCACGAGGAGTTCCGGAATGGTCCGGAGGTAAAGAATTATATATAGGAAGTGCTATTTCGGCCATCGGGACAAGTTTCGCGGTCACCGGTATTGTACCGGGACCACCGGAAGGGTCCCGGGGGTCCACCGGGTGGGGCCACCTGCCCCCGGGGGCCACATGGGCTGTAGGGGGTGCGCCTTGGCCCATATGGGCCAAGGGCACCAGCCCCAAGAGGCCCATGCGCCAAGAGATAAGGAAGGGAAGAGTCCCAAAGGGGGAAGGCACCTCCTAGGTGCCTTGGGAAGGAGGGATTCCTCCCTTGGCCGCCGCCCCCCTAGGCTCCCTATATATAGTGGGGGAAGGAGGGCCTCTCGATCCACGCCTTTGGTGCCTCCCTCTCCCTCTCCAACACATCCTCCTCCTCCATAGAGCTTAGCGAAGCCCTGCCGGAGTACTGCAGCTCCACCACCACCACGCCGTCGTGCTGCTGTTGGAGCCATCTTCCTCAACCTCTCCTTTCCCCTTGCCGGATCAAGAAGAAGGAGACATTACGCTGACCGTACGTGTGTTGAACGCGGAGGTGCCGTCCGTTCGGCGCTAGGATCTCCGGTGATTTGGATTACGTCGAGTACGCCTTCCTCATCCCCGTTCTTTGAACGCTTCCGCGCGTGATCTACAAAGGTATGTAGATACAATCCAATCACTCGTTGCTAGATGAACTCCTAGATGGATCTTGGTGAAACCATAGGAAATTTTTTGTTTTCTGCAACGTTCCCCAACAGTGGCATCATGAGCTAGGTCTATGCGTAGTTCTCTTGCATGAGTAGAACACAATTTGTTGTGGGCGTTGATGTTGTCAACTTTCTTGCCGCTACTAGTCTTATCTTGCTTCAACGATATTGTGGAATGAAGCGGCCCGGACCAACCTTACACGTACGCTTACGTGAGACCGGTTCCACCGACTAACATGCACAAGTTGCATAAGGTGGCTGGCGGGTGTCTGTCTCTCCCACTTTAGTTGGAGCGGATTCGATGAAAAGGGTCCTTATGAAGGGTAAATAGAAGTTGACAAATCACGTTGTGGCTTTCACGTAGGTAAGAAAACGTTCTTGCTAGAACCCTATTTCAGCCACGTAAAACTTGCAACAACAATTAGAGGATGTCTAACTTGTTTTTGCAGCAAGTGTTCTGTGATGTGATATGGCCAAAGTTGTGATGAATGATGAATGATATATATGTGATGTATGAGATGTTCATGCTATTGTAATAGGAATCACGACTTGCAGGTCGATGAGTATGACAACCGGCAGGAGCCATAGGAGTTGTCTTTATTTTTTGTATGACCTGCGTGTCATTGAGAAACGCCATGTAAATTACTTTACTTTATTGCTAAACGCGTTAGCCGTAGTAGTAGAAGTAATAATTGGCGAGCAACTTCATGGAGACACGATGATGGAGATCATGGTGTCATGCCGTTGACAAGATGATCATGGAGCCCCAAGATGGAGATCAAAGGAGCTATGTGATATTGGCCATATCATGTCACTATTATTATTTGATTGCATGTGATGTTTATCATGTTTTTGCATCTTGTTTGCTTAGAACGACGGTAGTAAATAAGATGATCCCTCATAATAATTTCAAGAAAGTGTTCCCCCTAACTGTGCACCGTTGCGACAGTTCGTTGTTTCGAAGCACCACGTGATGATCGGGTGTGATAGATTCCAACGTTCACATACAACGGGTGTAAGACAGATTTACACATGCAAACACTTAGGTTGACTTGACGAGCCTAGCATGTACAGACATGGCCTCGGAACACAGAAGACCGAAAGGTCGAGCATGAGTCGTATAGAAGATACGATCAACATGAAGATGTTCACCGATGTTGACTAGTCCGTCTCACGATGATCGGACACGGCCTAGTTAACTCGGATCATGTTATACTTAGATTACAGGAGGGATGTCTATCTAAGTGGGAGTTCATTAAATAGATGAACTTAATTATCATGAACTTAGTCTAAAATATTTACAATATGTCTTGTAGATCAAATGGCCAATGTAGTCCTCAACTTCAATGCGTTCCTAGAGAAAACCAAGCTGAAAGACGATGGCAGCAACTACACGGACTGGGTCCGGAACCTGAGGATCATCCTCATAGCTTCCAAGAAAGATTATGTCCTACAAGCACCGCTGGGTGACGCACCTGTTCTCCCTGCAGAACAAGACGTTATGAACGCTTGGCAGGCACGTACCGATGACTACTCCCTCGTTCAGTGCGGCATGCTTTACAGCTTAGAGCCGGGGCTCCAAAAACGTTTTGAGAGACACGGAGCATATGAGATGTTCGAAGAGCTGAAAATGGTTTTCCAAGCTCATGCCCGGGTCGAGAGATATGAAGTCTCCGACAAGTTCTTCAGCTGTAAGATGGAGGAAAACAGTTCTGTCAGTGAGCACATACTCACTATGTCTGGGTTACATAACCGCTTGACTCAGCTGGGAGTTAATCTCCCAGATGACGCGGTCATTGACAGAATCCTTCAGTCGCTTCCACCGAGCTACAAGAGCTTTGTGATGAACTTCAATATGCAGGGGATGGAAAAAACCATTCCTGAAGTATTTGCAATGCTGAAATCAGCAGAGGTAGAAGTCAAAAGGAACATCAAGTGTTGATGGTGAATAAAACCACTAAGTTCAAGAAAGGCAAGGGTAAGAAAACCTTCAAGAAAGACGGCAAGGGAGTTGCCGCGCCCGGCAAGCAAGCTGCCGGGAAGAAGCCAAAGAATGGACCCAAGCCCGAGACTGAGTGCTTTTATTGCAAGGAAAGTGGTCACTGGAAGCGGAACTGCCCCAAATACTTAGCGGACAAGAAGGCCGGCAAAACGAAAGGTATATGTGATATACATGTAATTGATGTGTACCTTACCAATACTCGTAGTAGCTCCTGGGTATTTGATACCGGTGCAGTTGCTCACATTTGTAACTCAAAGCAGGAGCTGCGGAATAAGCGGAGACTGGCGAAGGACGAGGTGATGATGCGCGTCGGGAATGGTTCGAAGGTCGATGTGATCGCCGTCGGCACGCTACCTCTACATTTACCTACAGGATTAGTTTTGAACCTCAATAATTGTTATTTAGTGCCAAGTTTGAGCATGAACATTGTATCAGGATCTCGTTTAATACGAGATGGCTACTCATTTAAATCCGAGAATAATGGTTGTTCTATTTATATGAGAGATATGTTTTATGGTCATGCTCCGATGGTGAATGGTTTATTCTTAATGAATCTCGAGCGTAATGCTACACATATTCATAGTGTGAGTACCAAAAGATGTAAGATTGATAATGATAGTCCCACATACTTGTGGCACTGCCGCCTTGGTCACATAGGTGTCAAACGCATGAAGAAGCTCCATGCTGATGGACTTTTAGAGTCTCTTGATTACGAATCATATGACACGTGCGAACCATGCCTCATGGGTAAAATGACCAAGACTCCGTTCTCAGGAACAATGGAGCGAGCAACCAACTTATTGGAAATCATACATACTGATGTGTGCGGTCCAATGAGTGTTGAGGCTCGCGGTGGCTATCGTTATGTTCTCACCCTCACTGATGACTTGAGTAGATATGGGTATATCTATTTAATGAAACACAAGTCTGAGACCTTTGAAAAGTTCAAGGAATTTTAGCGTGAGGTTGAGAATCAACGTGACAGGAAAATCAAGTTCCTGCGATCAGATCGTGGAGGAGAATACTTGAGTCATGAGTTTGGCACACACTTAAGAAAATGTGGAATAGTTTCACAGATCACGCCGCCTGGAACACCTCAGCGTAATGGTGTGTCCGAACGTCGTAATCGCACTCTATTAGATATGGTGCGATCTATGATGTCTCTTACCGATTTACCGCTATCTTTTTGGGGCTATGCTTTAGAGACTGCCGCATTCACTTTAAATAGGGCTCCGTCGAAATCCGTTGAGACGACACCGTATGAATTATGGTTTGGGAAGAAACCTAAGCTATCGTTTCTAAAAGTTTGGGGATGCGATGCTTATGTCAAGAAACTTCAACCTGAAAAGCTCGAACCGAAGTCGGAAAAATGCGTCTTCATAGGATACCCTAAAGAAACTATTGGGTATACCTTCTACCTCAGATCCGAAGGCAAGATCTTTGTTGCCAGGAATGGATCCTTTCTAGAGAAGGAGTTTCTCTCGAAAGAAGTAAGTGGGAGGAAAGTAGAACTTGTTGAAGTATTACCTCTTGAACCGGAAAATGGCGCAACTCAAGAAAATGTTCCTGAGGTGCCTGCACCGACTAGAGAGGAAGTTAATGATGATGATCAAGATACTTCTGATCAAGCTCCTATTGAAATTCGTAGGTCCACAAGGACACGTTCCGCACCAGAGTGGTACGGCAACCCTGTCTTGGAAATCATGTTGTTAGACAACGGTGAACCTTCGAACTATGAAGAAGCGATGGCGGGCCCGGATTCCGACAAATGGCTAGAAGCCATGAAATCCGAGATAGGATCCATGTATGAAAACGAAGTATGGACTTTGACTGACTTGCCTGTTGAGCGGCGAGCCATAGAAAATAAATGGATCTTTAAGAAGAAGACAGACGCGGATGGTAATGTGACCATCTATAAAGCTCGGCTTGTCGCTAAGGGTTATCGACAAGTTCAAGGGGTTGACTACGATGAGACTTTCTCATCGGTAGCGAAGCTAAAGTCCGTCCGAATCATGTTAGCAATTGCCGCATTCTACGATTATGAGATATGGCAAATGGAAGTCAAGACGACATTCCTTAATGGTTTCCTTAAGGAAGAATTGTATATGATGCAGCCGGAAGGTTTTGTCGATCCTAAGAATGCTGACAAGGCGTGCAACCTCCAACGCTCGATTTATGGGCTGGTGCAAGCATCTCGGAGTTGGAACATTCGCTTTGATGAGATGATCAAAGCGTTTGGGTTTACGCAGACTTATGGAGAAGCCTGTGTTTACAAGAAAGTGAGTGGGAGCTCTGTAGCATTTCTCATATTATATGTGGATGACATACTTTTGATGGGAAATGATATAGAACTCTTGGACAGCATTAAGGCCTACTTGAATAAGAGTTTTTCAATGAAGGACCTTGGAGAAGCTGCATATATATTAGGCATCAAGATCTATAGAGATAGATCAAGACGCCTCATAGATCTTTCACAAAGCACATACCTTGATAAGATATTGAAGAAGTTCAATATGGATCAGTCTAAGAAGGGGTTCTTGCCTGTGTTGCAAGGTGTGAAATTGAGCTCAGCTCAATGTCCGACCACGGCAGAAGATATAGAAGAGATGAGTGTCATCCCCTATGCCTCAGCCATAGGTTCTATTATGTATGCCATGCTGTGTACCAGACCTGATGTAAACCTTGCCGTAAGTTTGGTAGGAAGGTACCAAAGTAATCACGGCAAGGAACACTGGACAGCGGTTAAGAATATCCTGAAGTACCTGAAAAGGACTAAGGAAATGTTTCTCGTCTATGGAGGTGACGAAGAGCTCGTCGTAAAGGGTTACGTCGACGCTAGCTTCGACACAGATCTGGATGACTCAAAGTCACAAACCGGATACGTGTATATTTTGAATGGTGGGGCAGTAAGCTGGTGCAGTTGCAAGCAGAGCGTCGTGGCGGGATCTACATGTGAAGCGGAGTACATGGCAGCCTCGGAGGCAGCGCATGAAGCAATTTGGGTGAAGGAGTTCATCACCAACCTAGGAGTCATACCCAATGCGTCGGGGCCGATCAAGCTCTTCTGTGACAACACTGGAGCTATTGCACTTGCCAAGGAGCCCAGGTTTCACAAGAAGACAAGGCACATCAAGCATCGCTTCAACTCCATTCGTGAAAATGTTCAAGATGGAGACATAGATATTTGTAAAGTACATACGGACCTGAATGTAGCAGATCCGTTGACTAAACCTCTCCCTAGAGCAAAACATGATCAACACCAGAATTCCATGGGTGTTCGATTCATCACAATGTAACTAGATTATTGACTCTAGTGCAAGTGGGAGGCTGTTGGAAATATGCCCTAGAGGCAATAATAAAAGCATTATTATTATATTTCCTTGTTCATGATAATTGTCTTTTATTCATGCTATAATTGTGTTATCCGGAAATCGTAATACATGTGTGAATAATAGACACCAACATGTCCCTAGTAAGCCTCTAGTTGACTAGCTCGTTGATCAACAGATAGTCATGGTTTCCTGACTATGGACATTGGATGTCATTGATAACGGGATCACATCATTAGGAGAATGATGTGATGGACAAGACCCAATCCTAAACATAGCATAAGATCGTATAGTTCGTTTGCTAGAGTTTTCCAATGTCAAGTATCTTTTCCTTAGACCATGAGATCGTGTAACTCCCGGATACCGTAGGAGTGCTTTGGGTGTACCAAACGTCACAACGTAACTGGGTGACTATAAAGGTATACTACGGGTATCTCCGAAAGTGTCTGTTGGGTTGACACGGATCAAGACTGGGATTTGTCACTCCGTATGACGGAGAGGTATCACTGGGCCCACTCGGTAATGCATCATCATAATGAGCTCAAAGTGACCAAGTGTCTGGTCACGGGATCATGCATTACGGTACGAGTAAAGTGACTTGCCGGTAACGAGATTGAACGAGGTTGCTTGAATCCTCGACATCGTGGTTCATCCGATGAGATCATCGAGGAGCATGTGGGAGCCAACATGGGTATCCAGATCCCGCTGTTGGTTATTGACCGGAGAGCGATCTCGGTCATGTCTACATGTCTCCCAAACCCGTAGGGTCTACACACTTAAGGTTCGGTGACGCTAGGGTTGTAGGGATATGTATATGCAGTAACCCGAATGTTGTTCGGAGTCCCGGATGAGATCCGGGACGTCACGAGGAGTTCCGGAATGGTCCGGAGGTAAAGAATTATATATAGGAAGTGCTATTTCGGCCATCGGGACAAGTTTCGGGGTCACCGGTATTGTACCGGGACCACCGAAAGGGTCCCGGGGGTCCACCGGGTGGGCCACCTGCCCCCGGGGGGCCACATGGGCTATAGGGGGTGCGCCTTGGCCCATATGGGCCAAGGGCACCAGCCCCAAGAGGCCCATGCGCCAAGAGATAAGGAAGGGAAGAGTCCCAAAGGGGGAAGGCACCTCCTAGTTGCCTTGGGAAGGAGGGATTCCTCCCTTGGCCGCCGCCCCCTAGGAGATTGGATCTCCTAGGGCTGGCGCCCCCCCTAGGCTCCCTATATATAGTGGGGGAAGGAGGGCCTCTCGATCCATGCCTTTGGTGCCTCCCTCTCCCTCTCCAACACATCCTCCTCCTCCATAGAGCTTAGCGAAACCCTGCCGGAGTACTGCAGCTCCACCACCACCACGCCGTCGTGCTGCTGTTGGAGCCATCTTCCTCAACCTCTCCTTTCCCCTTGCTGGATCAAGAAGAAGGAGACGTTACGTTGACCGTACGTGTGTTGAACGCGGAGGTGCCGTCCGTTCGGCGCTAGGATCTCCGGTGATTTGGATCACGTCGAGTACGCCTTCCTCATCCCCGTTCTTTGAACGCTTCCGCGCGTGATCTACAAAGGTATGTAGATACAATCCAATCACTCGTTGCTAGATGAACTCCTAGATGGATCTTGGTGAAACCGTAAGAAAATTTTGTTTTCTGCAACGTTCCCCAACAGAGAGCACACGAGATGCCCTCCAAACACGATGAAGGGGAAGAATGGGCCGGAGGTTCCGGGGCCCGACAGCTCGCCCGGAAGTCGTCGATGGGAGAGGGGCGCTGCAGGGAGAGAGAGCAGAGGAAGGGACAGAAGAAAAAGGGGAAGAATGCCCCTTTTCCATCCCCTGACCATCGTTATGTGCCCCAAACCCGCGACTCCTGGAAGTTCCGGGCAAGGCCTGAAGTTCCAGACACCACCCCGCAAGTTCCCTGATATTCAGAGATAATACGGTCTCTCTGAACTCCTAAGAACTAGAGGGAGGGAGTTCGAAAGGTCCCAAGACCACCACACACCCAATCAACATTTATGTGGTTGGGTTGAAGCTTGTGAACCAGACAAATATTAGAGGGTTGCGAGATGAGAGAGACTTAGGTAGAACCTGAGCTATGGACAACGCAATCGACAACACTCAAGAGCAACAATGAGAAAAAATCAACCAGAGAGAAAACACATGACAAAAACACAAAAGGAGATGAAGAATAAGTCCAACCTCTCGAAGAGAGGGCGGTGGACGAGTCCACCATGTTTGAGTATATATGACTTGGCACTGCACAGATTTTAACCTTGAGCCCAACATCACACCTCCATCATTTAAAGTACTAAGTCACAATAGTGAAAATATAGTAACTTTGAGAGTGTTTGGTTTGTTTATGCATCATATTGGGTGAGATAACTCATGAGTTGAGTGTCTCCCCCTAAACATATGCCTACATCTAGACAAGACATTTATGGAATGCATGCATAGGTACTAGATTTCACATAATATTGTCAAGCTCCAAGATACCAAATTCACGCCTAAGTTGACAAAACCTTGCTTCATCCAATGGTTTGGTGAAAATATCTGCAAGTTGCATATCTGTACCAACATGAGCTATATCAATGTCACCCTTTTGCACATGGTCTCTCAAGAAGTGATACCTAATATCAATGTGCTTGGTGCGAAGATGATCACTAGGATTCTCAGCAATCTTGATGGCACTTTCATTATCACATAGAAGAGGCACATGCCTATAGGTGATACCATAATCCTTCAAAGTTTGCCTCATCCATATAGTAATTGAGTTGCACAACCGGCAGTTGCAATGTATCCGGCTTCGCTGGTGGAGAGAGACACAATTTTGCTTCTTCGAGGACCAACTTACCAAAGAGTGTCCAAGTAATTGACATGCACCGGAGGTGGACTTCCATCCCACTTTATCTCCAGCCCAATCCGCATCCGTGTACCCAATGAGGTCAAACTTTGCATCCTTGTGGTACCATAGACCCAACTTTGGGGTGTGAACAAGGTATCTAAGAATATGCTTAACCGCCTTATGATGACTTTCCCTAGGGGAAGCTTGAAATCGTTTGTGTCTTCAGTGAGTACAATTTTTGTTGGCATGGGTGTCTTACATGGGCTAGCATTTGGCATGCCAAACTTCTCTAGAATATCCTTGAGGTATTTTGTTTGAGACAAGAAAATTCCTTCTTGAAATTGTTGAATTTGAAACCCAAGAAAGAACTTCAAGTCTGCATTGAGTGACATTTCAAAGTTCTTGGGCATGGAGGCCGCAAACTTCTTGCACAAATGAATGTTAGGAGAACAAAAAATGATGTCATATACATAGATTTGGCATAAGATCAAATCACCCTTTTCCCTCTTAGTAAAAAGATTGGGATCGATCATCCCTCTCACAAAACCATCATCGAGTAGAAACTTCTTAAGATGATCATACCAAGCACGAGGTGCTTGCTTGAGGCCATACAAAGCCTTGTGAAGTTTATACACATAGTCTTTGTGATCGGGATCAACGAACCCAGGTGGTTGTGTGATACGTCTCCGTCGTATCTACTTTTCCAAACACTTTTGCCCTTGTTTTGGACTCTAACTTGCATGATTTGAATGGAACTAACCCGACTAACGCTGTTTTCAGCAGAATTACCATGGTGTTATTTATGTGCAGAAACAAACGTTCTCAGAATGACCTAGAACTTCATGGAGCAACTTTTTGGAAAATATGAAAAATACCTGCAAAAGATGAAGGCCAGGGGGCCACCACCTGTCCACGAGGGTGGGGGGCACGCTTGCCCCCCTAGGGCGCGCCCCCTACCTCGTGGGCCCCCTGATGCCTCTCCGACTCCAACTCCAACTCCATATATTTTGTTTCGGGGAGAAAAAAATCAGAGAGAAGAATTCATCGCGTTTTACGATACGGAGCCGCCGCTGTCAGTGTCAAAACCAGCGGATCTCGGGTAGGGGGTCCTGAACTGTGCGTCTAAGGCGGATGGTAACAGGAGGCAGGGAACACGATGTTTTACCCAGGTCCGGGCCCTCTTGATGGAGGTAAAACCCTACGTCCTGCTTGATTTATTCTTGATGATATGAGTATTAAAAGAGTTGATCTACCACGAGATCAGAGAGGCTAAACCCTAGAAGCTAGCCTATGGTGTGATTGTATGTTGTCCTACGGACTAAAACCCTCCGGTTTATATAGACATCGGAGGGGGCTAGGGTTACACAAGGTCGGTTACAAAGGAGGAGATATCCACATCTATACTGCCTAGCTTGCCTTCCACACCAAGTAGAGTCCTATCCGGACACGAGACGAAGTCTTCAATCTTGTATCTTCATAGTCCAATAGTCCGGCCAAAGGATATAGTCTGGCTGTCCGGAGACCCCCTAATCCAGGACTCCCTCAGTAGCCCCTGAACCAGGCTTCAATGACGATGAGTCCAGCGCGCAGTGTTGTCTTCGAATTGCAAGGCGGGTTCCTCCTCCGAACACACCACAGAAGAATCTGAATACAAGGATAGTGCCCGACCCTGCAAAATAAGTTCCACATACCACTGTAGAGAGAATAATATTTCCACAAATCTAATCTGCTGACACGTTTTGGCAACATGACATCATGCCGTGGCTCGGTGATTATTCAAACCGTTTTTTCTTTAACCAGCCCCGCACATAACGCGAGGCAGTTTCTTGACACGTCTTGTCAAAGCAGAGATCGTGTCCCCCTTATTGCGGGATTCTCATCAATATGGGCGTGGGTAACCCAACCGCGCCATCAATTACGGCGCTTGGGGGATAAGCGAGTTTTACCAGGCTAGTGGGGGCACATAGTTCCGGCCGCCCTTATAAGGGGATAAGGTTTAACCTTTCTCTACCCACGCCTTCCTCCTCCTTGCTCATCCATTCTTGCGCACTCGAGCTCCAACGCCCAAGTCCACATCCTTCTCCTCAACCTTCTCCAAACATGTCCGGAGTGGGAGGCAAGTGGATGGCCTCCTCTGTCACGGAGGGTCACATCAAAAAGCTGCGCGGAGCCGGATACTTAGCCGCGAATATCGCGCATCGGCTGCCCGCTGCGGGGCAGATCGTTCCTACCCCGGAACCTCATGAGAGGGTAGTTTTCCTCCACCACTTCCTCCGTGGACTGGGGTTTCCCCTCCATCCATTCGTCCGCGGTCTCATGTTCTACTACAGGCTGGACTTCCATGATCTGGCCCTGAACTTCATCCTCAACATTTCGGCGTTCATCGTCGTGTGTGAGGCTTTCCTCCGCATCCGGCCCCACTTCGGCCTATGGTTAAAGACCTTCAATATCAAGCCGAAGGTGGTGGGAGGCCAACAAGCAGAATGCGGCGGAGCCATGGTGGGCAAGATGCCCAATGTTATATGGCTTGAAGGCTCCTTCGTGGAGACCATAAAGGGGTGGCAATCGGCGTGGTTCTATATCACTGAGCCGCGCGACACCAACTGGGTGGTGGCCCCCAAGTTTCGATCCGGAATCCCCACGCGGCTCACCTCCTGGAAAGAGAAGGGCCTATCCCGGGGTTCATCGGTGGAGCTGGACGGACTCCAGAAATATCTCCGGAATATGGCAAGCAAGAAGCTCAAGCTTGTCAACATAGTCCAGGTCATGCTCATCCGCCGGATCCTCCCGTGTCAACAACGGGATTTCAACTTTGGGAGTTCGACCCGGCCTAGCACCAGACTCTGAGTGAGCTCTTCGACACGACGCACAAGGACGTCTGGAGGGTGCTGTTCAATGGCGCCGAGGTCCCTCCCTCTCTCACCAAGGACCGCGGTGTAAGTGTGAAGCGCCTAGCGCATTCGGTGAGTTCTATACATCCGGTAGGATATTTATTTCCCCTAGCTTAACCATGTGCGGGGTCTGAGCTCCATGCCTTTGACAGGACTGGGTGGAGACATCGGGGCGGATTAACTGTCTGACCCCTCTGCCCGAAGACACTGCGGATGCTCTCCTGACGGAGATGCTGACTCCGGCTCCTTACAAGGTGCCGGAGAAGACCAAGAAGGCCAAGGGAACCCGAAAGAGTTCCCGACTCCAGGTGTTATCGGACTCATCGTCCGATAACTCTGCGACGCACTCCTCCCCCGAAGACGAGGAGGAAGATGAAGATGCTCCCCCTTCAGTCAAGGGAGACAAGAAAAGGAAGGTCGCCCCGACCGGGGGGGGGGGGGGGGGAGGGGCGAAGGGTCCAAGAAGGGGAGAACCCTCCTTCCGGACTACTCCACCACCGCCGCCGAAGGCGAAGACGAGTGGCTGCTCAGGGCCAAGCCCCTGGCGAAGTCGTAAGTATTCGGATACCAGAGTAACTCATAGCATACCTTCGTCGCACTGCTTCCCCTAACACCGAATATGATTAGTCAGACCGCCCCAAGCCCATATCGACGTATCTTCGTCGGGCGGCTCCTTGGACTCGTCGGATATAGATAGCGATCCACTTCCGACCGCCACCTCCTTGTGCCCTACGGACAATGCCGAGGTATTGTCTCAAGAGGCACCGGGTCGAGGGGAGACAATCCCGGAGGCGCCTCAAGGCGACCTTCCGGACTCCAGGAGCAGAGGGAGTAAGGCTCTCGAGGGCTCTGAGTTTGGCCCTCAGCCGAACACCGCGCCGGAACCCCCAGTGGTTCCGGACTCGGGCAGGCGGCCTCCTTCCAAAAGGGGCAAGACGCCTGTGCCAGTGACCTCTGCCCATCCAAGGGCACCGGACAATCTGCTGGGAACGCTTCGCAGCGCTTCCATCGATGAAGAGCACCGCACTATTATGAGTGCAATGATCCAGAAGGTTCAGTCCGCCAAGAGCGGACTGACTGAAGCCTGTGCCAGCCTTCTAACAGGCTTTGAGGTAAGTATTTGAAATATAGGAAGAATATTACCGCATAGACAGTAGCCCCTGATGCTCTGTTCGGTGTTCACAAAGAAAAGCTGAACAGAGGATCAAACAATATCGCAGGAGTCTAATATAAGTATGTCTATATGCGTATGTAGGCTTCGCTGCTGGCCTCTACCGCACTGACTGCGGAGGTCGCCGCACTGAAGCAGGACCTCGAAGGGTCCAAGGAAGAGCTCGGCCTTGCCAAGAGGCAGCTCGAGGAGAACAAAGGTAAGTAGTACCTAGTCTATGGATACATATAAAAAGAATGCGATTGCAAAATGACAGGATCATCGTAAATTTGCCAGGGGCCACGACCGAGGTGGCGACCCTGAAGCAAGCACTATCCGAGGCCGAAAACAAAGCCGCCCAGGAGCGCACCGAGCGGGAAAAACAAGAGGCACAGGTGGGCGAGGTGCAGCAAGAGCTCCACACTCTCATGACAAAGCACGAGGCGTTGAAGCTTGACTTGAAGACGCGAGAGTCTGAGCTTGCCGCGGCCCTTGAGAGTGCAAAGAGTGCCAAGGCTGAAGCCCAAAAGGCTCTCCAGGAGATTGATGCGATGAAGAAGATAGCGGCGGGTAAGGCATTCTATATGCAAAGCAAGCATGTGAAAGTAAATTACTTGTTACATACCTGAATCCGGAGCTCTCCAGGAGCATTCGCAGATTTGCCCCGCAGCGTGTCGGATGCCACATAGTTTTACCAGGCCGAGGAGGGAAGCTCAACGGAGAAGCTGTTATGGTCTCAGTATACTGAGACCGAACACCCGATGCCTCTGAGCGACCAGCTGAAGCAATTGGTCGAGCTGCACAAGGCGGCCGAACAGGCCATGAAGGGCTTTATAGTCCGGATGTGGCCTGGTGACGCCCTTCCCAACAGCTACTTCGGCCTGGTGAGGCGGCTTGTGGATGCCTGCCCACGGCTGGAAATCATCAAGCGGTCTGTCTGCATCGAAGGTGCACGCCGGGCTTTCGCCCGTGCGAAGGTGCACTGGGCCAAGATGGACGCCGTAAAGCTGGTGAAGGAAGGGCCGCCGCAGGGCAAGGAGCATCGTCACCCCGAGATGTATTATGAGGGTGTCTTGAAGGGTGCCCGTCTTGTAGTGGACGAGTGTGCGAAAGATGTAATATTTGAGTAAACTTGCTCGTGTAATCCTGTATTATGAAAACTTGTTCGTATGCGCTATGCAACGCTTGTTTGAATTTAAAATATTGCCTTCTGTTCGGTTGTTTATCAAATCTGAGAGATGGCTAGTCGTTGGCTTCTACCCCCACGCCACGAGTGCTAGGGTGCTCGGGATAAACCTGAGCACTCTTGTTCCCATTGTTGGGTCCTTCGAGGGAGGTGCTCAGCACAACGAACAAGGCAATCAGACTATAATGCGTTATCACTCTCACTTAGCCATAGAATTCTATAATTTTAAATTTCGGCGAAGCCCCTAGTATTTGGAAGGCCGAATTTGGGGCGCGATACACGCCGTAAGCCGGACGGGCCGACTCCTCGCTCTAAGCAGCATAAGTCTTTAGGGACTTGAAACCTCTCGAACAGCGACCAGTCTCTCGCCTGACCATGACAGTCAGTTTTAGCTTTCTCTACTGAGGTGCTTAGCCCGGCAGAACCGGGGCACAATCGCAGTAGTTCTCCCAGTGCTACCTTAGCCGATATAGCGGAACGTAAGGTACCAAAACATGGGAGCCGGGCAAACCCAACTATTGACCCAAGACATGATTCGGAGCTGATGCATATAATGCTATATGTTCGGGGTGCCACACTGTCGAAAGTGTTCGGACTTCTCACGCCGTATTATGGGGTATGCTTAAGCCCCTAGCGTATTGGCCATACCAGAGTGTACGGGTGCTAGATGTCATGAATGAACATATATATATATATAGAAAGGAAGAATGCAATAATAGTCTTAATGCTATGCATTGTTTATTCAAAAAGGTACTTTAAAGCAGAATGATACAAGTAGTGCGATAAGCAAAAAGTAGGACTGTTTGACATGTCCTTTCCAAGGGCAAGCTAAGGAATAGTATTAAAGCAAATATTTCACTCGTTATCGTAATCCACCTGGGAGTTCCGTGGTGTGACGTAGCTTTCTGCCTCCTTGGTTGCTGCATCATGTGTTCGGCAATCATGCTGCCAGACAGGGTTTCGAGAGATTAAAGTCCTGAAAGAGAAAAATAACAAAGCGGGAAGCCCCTAGTGCGGTTTAAGCCGTGTCTTGGGGCGTGCCGTAGTTTTGCCCCCTCCCAGCCTGTGCCCATGGTATTTTTAATGCGTAATTATGTACGTGTGGCACGGATTTCGCTGTTTGTCTAGGACCGGGGTGGGGGCCACATTGCTATGCAAGCTCGGAACGTGCCAGGCTGTCCAGTTGCTGATTACTCTGGGCACGCTTGAAGGTGTCCGGGTCCTTAATCGCCGAACTAGTGGATTGCCTTAAGAGGCTGCTTTGCGCTTCTGCTGCGAGGGCCGCAGTGTGCTCCTCTGTGCGGAGAGAGCGCTCTGTGTTTCCATTGACTGCTATGACCCCCCGAGGTCCTGGCATCTTGAGCTTGAGATATGCATAATGCGGTACCGCATTGAATCTAGCAAATGCGGTTCGCCCGAGCAGTGCATGGTAGCCACTGCGGAACGGGACTATGTCGAAGATTAACTCTTCGCTTCGGAAGTTATCCGGGGATCCGAAGACCACTTCCAGTGTGACTGAGCCTGTGCAATGGGCCTCTACACCTGGTATGACACCTTTAAAGGTCGTGTTTGTGGGTTTGATCCTTGAGGGGTCTATACCCATTTTGCGCACCGTGTCCTGATAAAGCAGGTTCAGGCTACTGCCGCCATCCATAAGGACTCGAGTGAGGTGAAATCCGTCAATGATTGGGTCTAAGACCAATGCAGCGAATCCGCGATGACGGATACTAGTGGGGTGGTCCCTGCGGTCGAAGGTGATCGGGCAGGAAGACCATGGATTGAACTTTGGGGGCGACTGGCTCCAACGCATATACGTCCCTGAGCGCACGCTTCCGCTCCCTCTTGGGGATGTGGGTTGCGTATATCATGTCCACCGTCCGCACTTGTGGGGGGAACCTCTTCTGTCCTCCGGTGTTCGGCTGCCGGGGCTCCTCCTCGTCATCGCTATGTGACCCCTTATCTTTGTTTTCGGCATTTATCTTGCCGGCCTGCTTGAACACCCAACAATCCCTGTTGGTGTGTGAGGGAGTCCCGGATTAGGGGGTCTCCGGACAACCGGACTATATCCTTTGACCGGACTGTTGGACTATGAAGATACAAGATTGAAGACTTCGTCTCGTGTCCGGATGGGACTCTACTTGGCGTGGAAGGAAAGCTAGGCAATACGGATATGTGTATCTCCTCCTTTGTAACCGACCTTGTGTAACCCTAACCCTCTCCGGTGTCTATATAAACCGGAGGGTTTTAGTCCGTAGGACACAACAATAACATACAATCATACTATAGGCTAGCTTCTAGGGTTTAGCCTCTCTGATCTCGTGGTAGATCTACTCTTGTACTACCCATATCATCAATATTAATCAAGCAGGACGTAGGGTTTTACCTCCATCAAGAGGGTCCGAACCTGGGTAAAACATCGTGTCCCGTGCCTCCTGTTACCATCTGCCTTAGACGCACAGTTCGGGACCCCCTACCCGAGATCCGCTGGTTTTGACACCGACATTGGTGCTTTCATTGAGAGTTCCTCTATGTCGTCGCCGTTAGGCTTGATGGCTCCTACGATCATCGATAGCGATGCAGTCTAGGGTGAGACTTTTCTCCCCGGACAGATCTTTGTGTTCGGCGGCTTCGCACTGCGGGCCAACTCGCTTGGCCATCTGGAGCAGATCGAAAGTTACGCCCCTGGCCACCAGGTCAGGTTTGGAAGCTTAAACTACACGACCGATATCCGCGGAGACTTGATCTTCGACGGATTCGAGCCTGTGCCTTGTGCGTCACGCGATCACGATGAGTACGATTTAGCTCTGCCATCGGACAGTGGTCAAGAAATCACACCGGCAGCCGCTCCGACCCTTAATTCGGAGCCAGTTGCGCCTCCCATGGACGGGTGGATAGACCCCGCCACAGAGGTCGCATCCCCAACGATGATCGAGCCGAATATCGATCTTACCCTTCACGAGAGCCGTGTTGTTAAACTACCGGATACTCCTCCGGCCACGGACTCCGAACCGCCTGCGCCCGTTCCTATCAAATCCGGTTGGGCGTCGATCATGGAGTTTACCTCCGCGGATATCTTTCAGCACTCGCGCTTCGGCGACATACTGAACTCATTAAAGTCTCTCTCCTTGTCAGGAGAGTCCTGGCCGAACTATGTCCGGCAGGATTGGGATGCGGATGACGAAGAAATTCGCCGCCCACCCACCACCCACTTAGTAGCCACTGTCGATGACTTCACCAACATGCTCGACTCCAACTCCGAAGACATCGACGATATGGACGACGATGCAGGAGACGAACAGGAACCACTGCCCAAAGGGCACTGGACGCCCACTTCATCACATGACGTATACATGGTGGACACACCAAAAGACGACGACGACGAGGAATGGAAGGACGCAACGAAGGGTTGTCCCCTCGAGAAGTAGTCAAAGTGGCGGCGTAAGCGCCACTCCAAATCACACCTCGGTAGAAACAACGATCATATAGACCTAGCGTTAGAGCAGGGTGAACCATCGCCGGACCACGGCAACACGGAGAATCAAACCGAACAACCCGTCTCTGTCAAAGATAATAGTCCAGACGATATCACACCAGACAGACACCCGAAGCAACATAATGCGCGTCAAAGGCTTGTTGCCACCGCGAGGAGTCTTAAACAGCAGAAGCAAAGGCTCAAGGCTGCGCAAGACACACTCCGAATCAGATGGAGTAAAGTACTCAACTCAGCAGCGAAGTACGGCGGTAATCGCCACACCAAGAGCTACCCGAAGCGGAAGTTGCTACCTGAATTCGATGAGGAGGCCTTAGATCCCCCGCAACCAAAAATTAAAATGGCCATCTGGCCGGATAGACGACCTCACGGCCAACATAGAGCGGCAAACAACGCTGCACATAAGCCAATACGCGATCCACGCGAGGGCTCGCATCAAAAGGACGGCGCAACCAGATCCATCTATGGACCACGCAAGCGCGCTCCAGCATACGATGCAACACAACAAACATCCGAACAACGCGGTACACCCAGATACAGGGGTGCCGCACACCCCCTATGTTTCACCGATGAGGTGCTGGACCATGAATTTTCAGAGGGATTCAAACCCGTAAACGTAGAGGCATACGACGGAACAACAGACCCTGGGGTCTGGATTGAGGACTATATCCTCCATATCCATATGGCTCGAGGAGATGATCTCCACGCCATTAAGTATTTACCCCTCAAACTCAAAGGGCCAGCTCGGCACTGGCTTAAAAGCCTCCCCGAAAGCTCCATTGGAAGCTGGGAAGAGCTCGAAGACGCTTTTTGGGAAAATTTTCAAGGGACTTATGTCCGACCTCCGGACGCGGACGATTTGAGTCATATAACTCAACAGCCCGAAGAGTCAGCCCGAAAGCTTTGGAACA
Organism: Triticum urartu; assembly: GCF_056163025.1. Classification (NCBI taxonomy): domain Eukaryota; kingdom Viridiplantae; phylum Streptophyta; class Magnoliopsida; order Poales; family Poaceae; genus Triticum; species Triticum urartu. Next base: position 512,713,457 of record NC_141879.1, read on the forward strand.
GGTTTCTTACTAAAAAGAACCAAATAGTTGACTGTCTGGACGCTGAAGCCTTGGCAGCTTTCAAGCATAGCATCCGCGACGAATGGCTTGCCAGACACCTCGGCCAAGAAAAGCCGAGAACAATGGCAGCATTAACAAGCCTCATGACTCGCTTTTGCGCGGGTGAGGATAGCTGGCTAGCCAGATGCAGCACCAACGACCCTAGTACATCCGAAGTTAGATATGGAAACGGGAAATCACGGCGCAACAAAAATAATAAGCGCCGGAATAAAGAAGACAACCCGAAGAGCACGGCAGTAAACGCCGGATTCCGAAGCTCTCGGCCAGGTCAGCAAAAGCCGCCCTCTAAAGGCGCCAGAGATGAACTGTCCAGCCTAAACAAAATTCTGGACCAAATATGTCAGATCCATAGCACCCCTGGTAAACCCGCTAATCATACCCACAGAGACTGTTGGGTCTTCAAGCAGCCCGGCAAGCTCAACGCCGTACACAAGGGGGAGGATACACCAAGCGAAGACGAGGATGAGCCTCTCAAGCAAGACACTGGGAACAAAAGAAATTTCCACCAGAAGTCAAAATAGTAAACGTTTTACACGTGATCAAGGGGAGAAACAAAGCGACACTCCCAGAGAAATATGCCCAAGGGCCTATCACCACAGAGTCCTGCCACTGGTCGTCTCAACCGATCACTTTCGACCATCGGGATTACTCAGCAAGTATCCAGCGTGCAGGATGGGTTGCCTTGGTATTAGACCCAATAATTGACGGATACCACTTCACACGAGTCCTGATGGACGGTGGCAGCAGTCTAAACCTGATATATCCGGACACACCACAAAATGGGGATAGACCCAACGAAAATTTGCCACAGCAATACTACCATTAAAGGAGTAACGCCAGGCCCAGGGGCTCATTGCATGGGCTCCCTTCTACTAGAGGTTATATTCAGCTTCCCCGATAACTTCCGTAGCGAAAATTTAACCTTCCACATTGCTCCGTTCCAAAGTGGCTATCAAGCACTACTTGGACGCGAAGCTTTCGCTCGCTTTAATGCAATACCGCATTACGCTTCCCTCACGCTTAAGATGCCCGGTTCACGTGGCATCATTACAGTAAATGGAAATATTGAGCGATCCCTACGCGCCAAAGAGAGTGCGGCCGCCTTGGCAGCCGCACACTAAAACGGCATCACCAACTAAAGCATTCAATAGGTCGTCAAGACTATGGACACGGTTAGACGAGTCCGACGCAGCTATATGTAATTCATACATGTTTGATGGCCACACCCCTATTACAAATACAAGGGGCTCAACGCGCGCAGACAAGTGGCAATTTTTACTCATATTGAATTGTACATGGTTTCTTTAATATAACCTACCTTTTTGCATGACAACTTTTCACCTAAGTTCCTCTCTTTTACAGATGACCATTGTGCTACACCCATCCAGGATACGGCACAACGGAGACACGGGCGCAGACGTGCAGCAGGGACCCGTTCCAAGGATTCTTTTTAGATTAAGACCCTGCATCAACCTTTTTTACTGTCTCTTGTTGATACACATCCCTCGAATTCTCAGTACAATTGAGAAGGATGCTGCCGTCTTGGCATGTGGCCACATCAGAATAACGCACGTACGTGGACACCAGGGGCTTCTTACAAAGGGCACTGTTTAGGCCCGGTTTATACCATAAGGACCGAATACCTTAGGGAGTCTTTGGCGTCGCGAGTTTGGCCTTATATGCATCAGCTTCGAATCATGTCTTTGGTCAAATGTTGGGTTTGCCCGGCTCTTGTGTTTTGCTGCCTTACGTTCCGCTCTATCGGCTAAGGCGGCACGAGGAGAACCACTGCGATTGTGCCCCGGTTCATCCGGACGAGCACCTCAATGGAGAAAGCCGAAAACTGACTATCATGATATAGCGTGAGACTGGTCAACCACTCGATGACCCATCGGAATGTTAGAATTCCTCCGCTTTAACGAAGGGCCGTTTCCTGGCCAGGCATGTATGCACCCCGAATTCGGGAGAGTGCGGAGCCACCAGTGGCTATATAGTAGCCCCACCGTCAAACTCCTATGGCTAAGTGAAAGTGTTAAAGCATTATAGTCCGGTTGCCTCGTTCGCTGCGCTACCACCTCCTTATTAGGACCAAGACGTTGGATTAAGTGTGAACACGCGTCTTCTGTGAACACCCCCGCATTATATGCGTGCGGGCTGAAGCCGACGACTGCAATCTTTCAGGTTATATAGATATATACATAAACGGCCGCACAGGAGGCATCATATTACTTTCAAGCAAAAGTATAAATACAGCCTTAATAAATTTGATAAACATTGTTTTTACAATGGGAATACATGTCAATCAAACATAATATTCTTCGAGCACTAGGCCTCTATCAAACGAGCACCCTCAAGAACTTCTTCAAAATAGTGCTCGGCAGCCACTCGGCCTATGGCCGAATCCTGCGCCACAACAGTGGTAGCATCCATCTCCGCCCAGTATGCTTTGACACGGGCAGGGGCCATCCGCGAGCCTTCTATGCACGCCGACCTCTTCATCGCATTGATGCGCGGCACCGCACCAAGGAACTACTGCACTAAGCTGAAATAGCTGTTCGGCTTCGGCTTTGCCGGCCACAGATGATCTACGACGGACCACATGGCGAGTCCGGACAATCTATTGAGTTCGGCCCATTCGGCAAGTTGATCAGTTAGTGGAAGAGGACGCTTAGGAACGTTAAACTGTGACCAGAATAGCTTGTCCACTTCACGATCTGTTTGATCTCGGAAGTATTCGGCCGCATCGACAGCGCTCGCCGCCAAGTCCAGATATGCGTCTGCCGAACTCCACAGCCGATCCAGAGGGGCATACCGCGGATGTCCGAACTTCCTCCGCATCAAAAAGGCCTTCCCAGCCGCAATATCCCCGGCTTCACACAACTCTTCCTTCTTTGCCCTCATAGCAGAGCGGGTGTCTTTGGTCGCCACCGCGGCCTTTTCAAGGTCCGTCGCCTTTGCTCGGTTCTCTTCTTCAAGGAGCTGGCAGCGGTTGGCAGTGTCATTTAACTTTACAACCATCTTGGCCATTTTCTCTTTGCTCTCACAATGCGCGGCCTTCTCGGCTCTCAACTCTTCGGCCGCCTTCAAAGCAGCCGCATTACTACTCCTTGCTTGTTCTTTGGCTCGGGCAAGTTCCGCCCAAAGGGTCTCCACGGTGGCAGCTCCATCTACGGTCACAATATATTAAACATACTGGCATCATGCTGTTCTTACTATGTGACATTCACCAGAAAACATTACTCACCCTGTGCCTCGTCAAGCCGCTTGTTAACAAGCTCGATGTCGGCATCTGCCGCATCCAGTTGCCGCTTTAGTTCGGCAAACTCATTAGTTCGGCTAGCCACCGGAGCTTCCACCACCTGCACATAAAGGCGGTTTGGTTATTACTTGGGACTACGATCCTCTGTTCGCCGCCATTCTCGACGACAACCAGAGTCTCAGGGGCTATTATCTACACAGGGCACACCTAAAAATGTGCGGTACTATCAAAAAGTATATCATTTCACGTACCTCAAAGCCCGTCAGTAGACTCATAAAAGCTTCATGCAATCCGCTTTCGGTAGACGAAATTCTTTCCATCGCCGTACCCATCAACATACGGTGTTCTTCTGAGATGGCCGCTTGTTCCAACAGCTCCCTCAGTACGTCCGACCGCATACCAGACGGTGCCGGACTCTTTTGTTTGCTCTCTTCAAGAGCCGGACGCTGGGGACTTCGGGTGACTATAGGATTATCTTCTGGCCTCACTGGATCCGGAGAGGCCCTCCGTGACGACACTTCAAGGTTGCCCGCCTCTTGAGCGGGGGAGTCCCGGGGAGGCGTTTCGCTCTCCATCATCTCCGGAAGAAGATCCCCCGAAAACGAGCTCTGCTGAGAAGGGCTAAGATCTGAACTGCAAGATAAATGCTTCAGTTATTTTCCTCAGAGGTAAGGTAGTATATCTTCACTATTAAAGTGCTTTTTTGATTACTTATAGCTCGTTAGAGGGCAGATCCCCGTGCGAACTTTGTGCGGCAAGAGCACCCTCCAAAGCAAGACCCTCTGGTGGAGATTTCTTCTCCCGTTTGGAAACCTTGGTTTACGGATCTTCAGAGGTAGTCCTCTTCCTTCCCCGGTGTGAGAGAAGGTCAGATTCTTCCCCTTGGTTATCCTCCTTCACAGAGGCGCTCATTCCCTCGGTTGGAATTGGTAGCGATGGGGGCCCGCTTTTGACCTCATTATTCCCCCCTTTATCTTCCTTTGAGGGCTCCGGGCAAGGTGCTAGCTCGAGCATCTTTTCTAGTACCGTATTCTCCAAACCCTCAGGAACGGGGGCCGAACACCGAATCATCTTCGCCCTTGTTAGCCAGTCCTGGTCAAAGAGCGATTTCTCAGAATGACGTCATGGTAAATGAAAGACGGTGTGTTCGGCTAAAGGATTACTTACGTGGTCGGTGGTACGGTTGCTGCTCAGGCCCACGTCCTCGGTAGTATCCGGACACTCTATTTGGGGTCCGAAGAATGATTTGTACATCTCCTCATGCGTCAGGCCGAGGAAATTCTGAATAGTCCGCGGCCCTTCTGGGTTGAACTCCCACATGCGGAGGGGCCGGCGTTTGCAAGGCTGGACTCAACGAACCAGCATGACTTGCACCACCGTAACCAGATTGAAATCTCCTTCAAAGAGATCTTGAATGCAGCTCTGCAGTATAGGCACATCCTTGGCTGGACCCCAGCTTAGCCCTCTGCTAATCCATGACATCAGTTGTGGTGGAGGGCCCGAGCGGAAAGTAGGGGCAGCCACCCACTTGGCACTTCTGGGAGCTGTGATGTAAAACCACTCCCGTTGCCATAATCCGGACACCTCTGGAAAGGAACCCTTTGGCCATGAAGCTCCATCGATCTTGCTTATTAATGCGCCTCCGCACGCTGCGTGCTGCCCCTCAACCATCTTTGGCTTCACGTCGAAGATCTTGAGCCACAGGCCGAAGTGAGGGGTAATGCGGAGAAAGGCCTCATATATGACAATAAATGCTGAGATGTGGAGAAAGGAGTCCGGGGCTAGATCGTGGATATCTAGCCCGTAATAGAACATCAAACCCCTAACGAAGGGATCCAGAGTGAGGCCTAGACCTCGGAGGAAGTGGGAGATGAACACACCATTCTCGTTGGGTTCAGGAGTAGGGACGACCTGCCCTCGGGCAGGCAGCCGATGTGAAACCTTGGTGGTCAGGTATCTGGCCTCCCTCAACTTCTTGATATCCTCTTCCGTAATGGAGGAGGGCATCCGCCGGCCCTGAAGGCTAGATCCGGACATGATTGAAGGTCTGAAGCACCTAACCTGGGCTTTCGGTGTTAGAACTCGAGGTAGGGGAAGGATTCGATTGAGCACGGGAGGGAAAAAGTAAAAGCCTTGTCCCTTTATAAAGAGGGTGAATATCAAGCGTCCTCTTCGTAGCCGTTTGGGACTTGTCTATAATCTAGGAGTGCTAGACACGGTTGGGTTACCCACGACCGTATTGATGAGAATCCTGTAATTAGGGGAACACGGTCTCTGCTTTGACAAGACGTGTCAAGAAACCGCCTCGCGTTATGTGTGGAGCTGGTTGAAGAAAATGGTTCGAATAATCACCGAGCCATGGCATGATGTCATGTAGCCAAAACGTGTCAGCAGATTAAGATTTGTGGAAATATTATTCTCTCTACGGTGGTATGTGGAACTTATTTTGCAGGGTCGGACACTATCCTTGTATTCAAATTCTTCTGTGATGTGTTCGGAGGAGGAACCCGCCTTGCAATGCCGAAGACAACACTGCACGCCGGACTCATCGTCATTGAAGCCTGGTTCAGGGGCTACTGAGGGAGTCCTGGATTAGGGGGTCTCCGGAGTCTATATAAACTGGAGGATATAGTCCGGCTATCCGGAGACCCCCTAATCCAGGACTCCCTCAGCCGCCAAGCCCAAAAACCTCTCGGGAGGGCAGATCTGGAGTCTGTTAGGGGCTCCAGAGAGGGAAATCCGTCGCCATCGTCATCATCAACCATCCTCCATCACCAATTTCATGATGCTCACCGCCGTGCGTGAGTAATTCCATCGTAGGCTTGCTGGACGGTGATGGGTTGGATGGGATCTATCATGTAATCGAGTTAGTTTTGTTAGGGTTTGATCCCTAGTATCCACTATGTTCTGAGATTGATGTTGCTATGACTTTGCTATGCTTAATGCTTGTCACTAGGGCCCGAGTGCCATGATTTCAGATCTGAACCTATTATGTTTTCATCAATATATGAGAGTTCTTGATCCTATCTTGCAAGTCTATAGTCACCTATTATGTGTTATGATCCGTTAACCCCGAAGTGACAATAATCGGGACACTTACCGATGATGGCCGTAGTTTGAGGAGTTCATGTATTCACTATGTGTTAATGCTTTGTTTCGGTTCTCTATTAAAAGGAGGCCTTAATATCCCTTAGTTTCCGTAAGGACCCCGCTGCCACGGGAGGGTAGGACAAAAGATGTCATGCAAGTTCTTTTCCATAAGCACGTATGACTATGTTCGGAATACATGCCTACATTATATCAACGAACTGGAGCTAGTTCTGTGTCACCCTAGGTTATGACTGTTACATGATGAACCGCATCCGGCTTAATTCTCCATCACCGATCCATTGCCTACGAGCTTTCCATATATTGTTCTTCGCTTATTTACTTTTCTATTGCTATTGCTATCATCACTACAAAATACCAAAAACATTACTTTTACTACTGTTACCTTTTGCTACCGTTACCACTACTATCATATTACTTTGCTACTAAATACTTTGCTGCAGATATTAAGTTTCTAGGTGTGTTGAATTGACAACTCAGCTGCTAATACTTGAGAATATTCTTTGGCTCCCCTTGTGTCGAATCAATAAATTTGGGTTGAATACTCTACCCTCGAAAACTGTTGCAATCCCCTACACTTGTGGGTTATCAAGACCATTTTCTTGCGCCGTTGCCGGGGAGCATAGCTCTATTCTTCGATTCACTTGGGATATATATATCTACTTATCGTTATGAAGAACTTGAGAGATGCAAAAACCAAGATCTATCCCTCAACTACGAGGGGAGGTAAGGAACTGCCATCTGGCTCTGCACTTGATTCACCTTCTGTTTTGAGTAAGCTTGCGACACCTATACCTGCTTCTGCTATTCGTTCTGATATGTCGCATGTTATTGATGATGCCACTTCTGCTATGCATGATACTTATGATGAAACTACTTCTATGCTTGATACTACTGTGCCACTTGGTAAATTTCTTGATGAACAAGAAGCTTCTTTAGCTATTTTAGCTTGCAAAGATAGAAACAAACTAAAGAGGTTATTACCTAAATGGAACAAGCAATCTCTAAATGCTAGAATGAAACCTGACCCTGCTTTTGCTACTTCACCTATTTGTGTTATCGATAAGGATTATGAATTCTCTGTTGATCCTGATATAATTACTTTGGTTGAATCCGATCCTTTTCATGGCTATGAATCTGAAACTGTTGTGGCACATCTTACTAAATTAAATGATATAGGTACCCTGTTCACTAATGATGAGAGAACTCGTTACTTTTACATCCTTTAAATATTTCCGTTCTCATTAAAGGGTGATGCTAAGATATGGTTTAATTCTCTTGATCCTGGTTGTGTGCGTAGTCCCCAGGATATGATTTATTACTTCTCTGCTAAATATTTCCCTGCTCATAAGAAACAAGCTGCTTTAAGGGATATATATAATTTTGTGCAAATTGAAGAAGAAAGTCTCCCACAAGCTTGGGGGAGGCTTCTCCAATTACTTAATGCTTTGCCTGATCATCCTCTTAAGAAAAATGAAATACTTGATATCTTTTATAATGGACTAACCGATGCCTCTAGAGATTACCTGGATAGTTGTGCTGGTTCTGTTTACAGGGAAAGAACGCCGGATGAAGCTGAAATTCTATTGAATAATATGTTGACAAATGAAAATAATTGGACACCTCCGGAGCCAATTCCTGAGCCTATTCCTAAACCAACTCCGAAGAAGAGGGGTATTCTATTTCTCAGTCCCGAAGATATGCAAGAGGCAAAGAAATCTATGAAAGAAAAAGGTATTAAAGCTGAAGATGTTAAGAATTTACATCCTATTGAAGAAATACACAGTCTTAATTTACCGCTTGTTGAAGAAACATATGATCTTAATCCCTTACCTATTGAAGAAACTCATGGTCTTGATAACCCGACACAGGTAGTAAAGGTAAATTCTCTCTATAGATATGATAAAGCTGAAATCCCATTTACTAAATTTGCTAGCCCATGTTTAGATGAGTTTGATAAATTTATGCCTAAGCAAGAAGACTTTAATGCCTATTTTGGTAGACAATTGAAATACAATTCAAATATGCTAGAACACTTGGGTGATTATATGGCTAATGTCAAAGGTGAACTTAAACTTATTAGTAAACATGCTTTTATGGTTACCACTCAAGTAGAACAAGTACTTGAAGCTCAAAATGATTTGCTCAATGAATTGAATAGTAAAGATAATGATAATGCTATTAGAGTGGCAACTAGAACAGGTAGAATGACTCAGGAACCTTTGTATCCTGAAGGCCACCCTAAGAGAATTGAGCAAGATTCTCAGAGAAATAATATAGATGCACCTAGTCCTTCTAAAGGGAAGAAAAAGAAAAATGATAGGACTTTGCATGCTTCTAGTGAACCTATTACTGAAACACCTGAGAATCCAAATGACATTTCTATTTCTGATGCTGAAACACAATTTGGTAATGAACCTGAAACTAGTGATAATGCTAATAATAATGTTCATGATGATGCTCAACCTAGTAATGATAATGATATAGAAATTGAACCTGCTGTTGATCTTGATAACCCACAATCAAATAATCAACGTTATGATAAGAAAGACTTTGTTGCTAGGAAACATGGTAAAGAAAGAGAACCATGGGTTCATAAACCCATGCCTTTTCCTCCCAAACCATCCAAGAAAAAGGATGATGAGGATTTTGAGTGCTTTGCTGAAATGATTAGACCTATCTTTTTGCGTATGCGATTAACTGATATGCTTAAAATGAATCCTTACGCTAAGTATATGAAAGATATTGTTACAAATAAAAGAAAGATACCGGAAGCTGAAATTTCCACCATGCTTGCTAATTACACTTTTAAGGGTGGAATACCAAAGAAACTTGGAGATCCAGGTGTACCCACTATACCATGCTCTATTAAAAGAAACTATGTTAAAACTGCTTTATGTGATCTTGGAGCCGGTGTTAGTGTTATGCCTCTCTCTTCGTAGACTTGATTTGAATAAGTTGACACCTACTGAAATATCTTTGCAAATGGCTGATAAATCAACTGCTATACCTGTCGGTATTTGTGAGGATGTGCCTGTTGTAGTTGCAAACGTTACTATTTTAACGGACTTTGTTATTCTCGATATTCCCGAGGACGATAGTATGTCCATTATTCTTGGAAGACCCTTTTTGAATACTGCAGGGGCTGTTATTGATTGCACTAAAGGCAATGCCACTTTTCATGTTAATGGCAATGAGCATACGTACACTTTCCGAGGAAACAACCTCAAGTTCACAGTATCAATTCTATTGGAAAAATTCCATCGATTATATTTGGAGGTTTTGAATTTCCTCTTCCTACTGTCAAAAAGAAATATGATATTATTATTATTGGGGATGTGCATATCCCCGTTGAGGTAACATAGTGTTATTCGAGATTTCTCCGGTTCCATGTTATTCGCAATGAGTTCGTTAACTGATCAACCTTGTTAGTGGATTCCTTTTGATGATCATGAGATGGATGAAATTAGAAGGCACAACCTTGTGTATCCCACTTTTACTTTCTGTTATTTATATTAAATAAAATAAAATAAATATTTTTCTGTCTGTTATCTGATTATCCATGCAATATAAAAATACCCCCAAAATAAAAGTTCTCCAAATGCCCTGAAATTTAAATATGATTTTTTCCAGAATATTTGAGAATATTTGGCACTGAGAACACAGCAGGGGGGGTCAACCACCTGCCCACGAGGGTGGAGGGCGTGGCCTACCCCCCTAGGCGTGCCCCCTGCCTCGTGGGCCCACGGTGGCCCTCCTCCACTTATTCCTGCACCCACACACTCCTTCCTCCCACAAACACGAATATCCAGCTCAAGCATGAGTTCTAGCTCATCTTGCTGCCATTTTTGATCTCCTTGCTCAAAGCACCTCTCACAAAACTGCTTGGGGGGATTGTTCCTTGGTATGTGGCTTCTCCATTGGTCCAATTAGTTTTTGTTCTAGTGCTTTGTTCATTGCAAATTTTTGCTGCTTAGGTGACCCGGTCTTGAGCTTGCATGTCAAATTTATATGGTTCCAAGTAGTTTTGATGCATGATATAGGCTCTAGGCACTTGTAGGAGTAATTGCTATCAATATTATTTAGTTTGGTTTACTTTTATTTTGAAGCTACTAAAAATTTCAGAATTTTTCAGAAAATGATGAGGAGACTTTTGAGGGGCTCATCGAGCCAAAGCTCGAAGGAAAAGGCACCTGAAAGGATCGATATGGTTGACTAGAGGGGGGGGGGGTGAATAGGCAACTAACAATTTTTAGCTTTTGTTTAACAATTTAAACTTTGCATCAAAGTAGGTTGTCTAGATATGCAACTAGGTGGGCAACCTATATGATGCAACAAAGATAGGAACACAAGCAAGCAAGGGATATAGCACAAATAAGCTTGCACAAGTAAAGGCACGACATAACCAAGAGTGGAGCCGGTGGAGACGAGGATGTGTTACCGAAGTTCCTTCCCTTTGAGGGGAATTACGTCTCCGTTGGAGCGGTGTGGAGGCACAATGCTCCCCAAGAAGCCACTAGGGCCACCGTATTCTCCTCATGCCCTCACACAATGCGAGATGCCATGATTCCACTATTGGTGCCCTTGGAGGCGGCGACCGAACCTTTACAAACAAGGTTGGGGAAATCTCCACAACTCAATTGGAGGCTCCCAACGACACCACGAAGCTTCACCACAATGGACTATGGCTCCGCGGTGACCTCAACCGTCTAGGATGCTCAAACACACAAGAGTAACAAGATCCGCAAGGGATTAGTGGGGGAAGCAAATTTCTCTTGGTGGAAGTGTAGATCGGGGCCTTCTCAACCACTCCCGAGCAAATCAACAAGTTTGATTGGCTAGGGAGTGAGATCGGGCGAAAATGGAGCTTAGAGCAACAATGGAGCTTAGGGTTGGAAGAGATAGTCAACTCGAGGAAGAAGACACCCCTTTTATAGCTTAGGACAAAGATCCAACCGTTATCCACCAACCAGCCCGTGACCATCAGTACTACCGCTCCAGACCAGCGGTACTACCGCAGGTCCACGTGGTACTTCCACTTGCTGCCAAGCGGTACTACCGCAAGGCCACGCGGTACTATCGTGCAGGCCCACGGTAGTATTGCAGCACCCGCAACAGCTAGGGCAGACCTGTAGCACAAGTGCTGAGGGCGGTACTGCCGTGGCGTGGTACTACCGCTCCCCCTTGCGGTACTACCACGAGGCACGAAACCCCTAGCCTGGGAAGAGCACGGATAAGGATACATCCATGCCTACTTCCGCTGGTAAACAGAAGAAGCAAAAACCCGACACAGTACTACCATAGAGAGGCGGTACTACCGCCTGGCAGCTAAGCACGGTACTATCGCGGAAGGGTTGCGGTACTACCGTGGTAGCGCGGATGTAAAAAATTTCATCCGCCCCTACTACCGCGAGGGAGCGGTACTTGGCCTGGGGGCCACGGAAGTGCGGCTCCAGAGGAGCGGTAGTACCGTGGGGACCCACGGTACTACCGTGCCATAGCACGGTACTACCGCTGGTGCCTACGGTACTACCGCTCACCTGGGAGCAGTACTACCGCAAGCCAATAGAGCAGCCAGAACAGGGTGAAGAGAAAACAACGGATGATGCTCCAAGGTGCAAGGGAAAGGAGGAGACTAGGAAGAAACGTGTACGTGATGATTCCACCCAAACCTTTCCGACGCGGACCCCCTCTTAATAGTACGGCTTTCCTACGACTCAAATCCACCAAAAAGAAACATAGAAAAGACACCGTCTTCAACAGTCTTCAAGGGGCACCAAGCCGTCTTGTGCCTAGCGATGAAACGTCTGGAATACTCAAGGCACACGATTAAACGCAAACGCATTGTCATCAATCACCAAAACACGTTAGGGATAAATATGCCCTTACAATCTCCCCCTTTTTGGTGGATTGATGACAATACAGGATTTGCACAAGGGAAATAATATTAAGCAAAAGCAAACCCCTCCTCTGTAGAATATAGACGGGCTCCCCCTAGATGTGTGCCAACTAGATGGGTGCTTTGGACTGCACGGCACACATATTAGGATCAATGCTCCCCCTATATTATAGAGACAAGGCATATGTAGCAATAGAAAGGCTAACACTAGACAAGATAGCACAACCATAAGTTAACTAAGATAGAATAGAGAGCATATGTCTTACACCATATGTAGGGTAAGTCTCGAAGGCACAAACCAAACAAAGGCAAATGAGGTTCGAACGACAAAGCAAACACACCAAGCACGACACATGACTCGCAAACACGCAAATCCCTACACTTGCAAACACGCAAATCCGCCCCAGAACTCTCGAGGTAGGAGACCTCGTGCTCAAGCGGGTTCTCTCCAGGGAGGGACTGCACAAGCTCTCTCCCATGTGGGAGGGCCCGTTCAAGGTTGTTCATGTTTCCAGGCCCGGCTCCGCGCGCTTGGAGACTCAGGAGGGGGTGCCGGTCCAGAACGCATGGAACATCCAGCACCTCCGGAGGTTCTACCCCTAAAAAGGCCCAGAGCCTGTGAAGAAGGCGAATGCCTGTGAAGCTGTCGCATTTTGGAAAAGGCCCAGAGCCTGTGAAGAAGGCGAATGCCTGTGAAGCTGTCACATTTTGGAAAAGGCCCAGAGCCTGTGAAGAAGGCGAATGCCTGTGAAGCTATCGTGTTTTGGAAAAGGCCCAGAGCCTGTGAAGAAGGCGAATGCCTATGAAGCTGTCGCGTTTTGGAAAAGGCCCAGAGCCTGTGAAGAAGGCGAATGCCTGTGAAGCTGTCGCGTTTTGGAAAGGGCCCAGAGCCTGTGAAGAGGGCAAACGCCCGTGAAGCCTGCTTCCCCCAAGAAAGGCCCGGAGCCTGTGAAGAAGGCCAACGGCTGTGAAGCTCGCCGCCCATGACACTCTCACGTAATAATGAGTTGGGGCTGTACACGCCCCGGAGTCTCAGGAGCACCGGCCTCAGGCCCTGGGGCTCCCTCCCACGCCCAGTGGCAGCACTTAGCTCCACGCTGGTGAGAAGACGTCGAAGACTAGATTAGGTGCCGGACGCGGCTTTTTCATTTGCTTTCCGCAGTTGGCTTGTTCATTCTCATTCGAAGTTTTATTGAAGCTGTTGCCGTCTTTGGCTCATGGTTCTTCGACTTTTTCACTCTCCTGCCTCGATTTCTCTTATGCAAGGCCTCGCGAGGGGGGCAGCCGAGTGCCCTCGCGAGTGTTCCTGTCCAAGTCGTTCAAAGGTTTCACGACCTGGGTCCATTACAGGAGCACCCCTCCAGTCCGTGCCCCACGGGCGCCGCGACACGAACACAGGGCCTGGGTCGGTCGCCCCCCACGACTGGGGCCGGGAACTATCCACGCGCGGGCACGTAGCCGGAAGGCACGATAATGGAAGCAAAGTGATGATTAACAACAATAACCCAAACACGCCCCCGCGGGGCTCCACGCTACTGTCTTTTTACGCAGGAAAAAGGAAAAGAAAGAACAAATCAGGGGCAGCTCGCCTCACACCGGCCTGCAGGGAAGGCTCGAGCTACCTCCGGGGCTCAGGCAGACTCCCTCTCATGCTTCACCAAAGCGCGACGGCGGGCAGACACGCTACCACCTCCCAAGCAGGTACGACGGCGTGGAGGCTGACCGCGGCCATCGCTAGAAGAGTCGCCGCCTGAAGAAGAACCGATGAAGCTTGGGGAACCCTGAGCGCCGCCAATCACGCGAGCGCTGTCCTCTCCATCATCGCCGGGGCTGGGTTCTCGGCCGTGGTCGTCGTCCTCAGGGCAGCACCCTGCGCGGCGACCATCTTCCCCAAACACCCTCACGTAGAGGGTGGCATCACCGTCAAACTTGAAGTGCAGGGTGCACCGACGGCTCAGGCCACGCGCGCGGGCAAACGTCTGCCAACCGCGGGTCAAGGCCAGGCTCCTGGCTGCGGAGACCTCCAGTGAAGCCCATGAGGCCCAGCTGCAGCAGCCGTCTGCCTGAAGCCAGAGGCCGCCTGGGGCGCCGGCCGGGAGCTCGCCGAGGAGGAAGCAAGGAAGTTGAAGCCGGGTGCTAGTCGGCTCCGCCGACCACACAACAAACTCCGGCAACACCTCTACAGCGCGAAAGCGCGGCCTAGGGGGATGCACGACCGAAGCGCCCCCCCCGGCCGCAGCAGTCCGCCCGTCACCATGCTGGAAATCGTCTCCATGGCCGCAGGGAGCTGCCGTGGTGGCCACAGGATGTTTGCGAGGGCGCCCTCGGCCGCGCTTGGGCGGGGGAGAGGCAGGCTCAACGTGGCGAGCCTTCCCCTACTCTGCGGCCGAGAACCTCCTCGACGGGGCCATGATGAAGAAGGAGGAGCAAGGGGGAATGAACTGGAAGGGCGCGCGCCGATCCGTACTTATAACCGGCGAGGGCCAACCGTCGGCCCCCATGATCGCAGGTAATCATGACCTGCTTTGCATGCAGGGACTTGTCCAATCCGTGCAGTTGCCGAGTCGCCATGGGGAAGTGGAGACGCCAACGTCCAATCAACCGCCATGCGGCGCCCAAGGCCGCAGGCTGTTAGGGCCCGCGACGCTTCACACTTGCCCTTTCGCCTCCCTGCATGGCCAAGTCCGGGCGCGCCTTGGGCCCGGGGGCTACTGTCGGCGTTCTGGGAATGGGGGTCCCCAGACTTGCCTGCCTGCGGCCTGCGGCGTGGCTCGAGGAGGGGCCCGGCACGGCCCATCTTCATCAACACAGACCCAAGACCCTCGCGAGGGGTCAAGCCTCGCGGGGTGGACGACACAGAGCTTCCTCAGGCACGGCCTCTTCAGGCTGGCTCGCAAGGAGGCGAGGAGATCAAGGCGGGGTACCTCACGATGTGCCCATGACGCAAGCCATGATGACCAAGGGTGCCAGGCGGGCGTCAGCCCACGCAGTGTCCTCCTTTCCTCTTTGGTGCAAAGGGAGCAAGCGCAGGCGAGAGCATCAAGCAAAGGCACCCGTTTCGGTGCAACGAGACCAAGACCAGCCCAACGGCAGGAAGGAAGTCATTGTGGAGCCCAAGCCATCGTCACCACCAGAGCCTTTGGCAGGCGAGGACCAACTTTAGTCAGGATAAGTGTACCAGATGTCCCCCTTCAAAATGGCCAATTGTTGGCGCCCTTCCCGCTCAATATTTGGGAAGAGGCCTAGGGCCTTTGCCTATAAATAGGACTAGCCACCCCCAGGGTAGCAGGGGGAAAATCGGAGAAGAGAGAGAGAAAGAGAAGGGTGACTGAACTCCTCCTAGCAGTTCGTCGCCCCAACCAAGAACAGACCCTCGCGAGGCTGTTCTTCCTTGTATTGCTCATCATCATCAGCCCAAGAGGCAATCCACCACACCACACACTGGAGTAGGGTATTACACCACAACGGTGGCCCGAACCAGTATAAACCCTGTGTCTCTTGTACCGTTCTTTCCATAGCTTAGATCTTAGTGAGGCAAAGGGGTGCAGGTAGGTAGAAGGTGAAATCTCTGTGCGCACCCCAGTGTTCGAACCTCAAGGGTCTGCCGGAACCCGAAATCCGACAAAGACCTAGCAGCACGGTCCTCAGCAACATTCTCTGCACCAGCCTCCTCCTCACCAACAGAGCTCCTAGCAGCAGACGCCTCAGCACGGGTAGTAGTGTTGGCCTAGTTGGGCTTGACGCGGAGACTGATGGACTCATGCCGAATCCAGTCTGGAGCAAGGAACTCATCACCAGGGTACATCTTCTCCCAAGTCGAGGAGAGCAGTAGAAACATGTATGGTCCATAGATAGGTACCTTGCGGGTGTACACCGCAAACCGAAGCTCACACCACATGATGTGTGAGACATCAAGTGGCTGAGTCTGGGACGAACGTGCCTCCACGCACAAGAGCAACATGTCCACCAGATAGGAATGAACCTTGTCCTTTTCGCCAATGCGAGGGAACATAGTGTTGCAGAAGATGCGATGCATGATATCCTGAAAAGAGTTCACCACCCAAGTTGACTTGCCACTGGGAAGCACCTTCTCAACATAGTACGGGTGGAGCAAGTTCTTGTTAGCAGACTCAGAGTTGGCGTGGGGGCGAACACCAACGGGTGTGTGAAGCCCGTCATCAGGAATGTGGAGCAGATCCATGGACTCCTTCCATGTAGCAGACAGCTGACGACCGTTGGTCATCCAGGTCATCCTCCGCTCATCCCCGGGGTGAAAGTGAACTGAGGCAAAGAACTGACAGATAAGCTCAGGGTCATAGTCAAGGTGAAAGGAGATCACAGGCTCAATAGCAAACTGCTCCACCAAGTCCAGAGCTTCTCCAAAATAGTCACAAAACTTGTCCTTCCTCATGTGATTCATGTCTATCCACTTGACATCCACGAAGGTATTCTGCTTGTTCTTGATCACATCCAGATAAATGAGAGCCTGCCACTTGGTCCAAAACAACTCAGTGCCTCTAAGGACAGCATGAGGATTCACATACGGGTTGATCTTCCGGCGTTCGACATACTCATTGAGGGGAATCTCATCCATGCCCTTAGCAGGTTCCTTTTGCTTGCTGGCAGTGGTCTTGACATTGCACTTGGGGGCACTGGAGCCCTCTGGTGCTTCATCTTGAGGATTGCGCAGTCGCTTGGAGCCAGTGTCACGACTGGGATTGGAACGGCGAGAGCCACCACCTGAGACACAAAGCGCAAAACACACACGACAAGCAAGAAGGATCAACGCAAAGACCACAACAAAGCAAAAGAAACATGTAGGAAGCACACATGATAATTGCCATGAGAGAGATTTGACCCCAACGGTAGAACTGCCAAGTGCTGCGATACTAAGATTTTAGTACCGCTCCTAGTCGCGGTAGTACCGTGTGAGGTCATGGTAGTACCGGGTCTGGGAGTGGTAGTAGGATCTTAGTGCCACAGCTAGCGCGGTAGTACCGCACCGCGTCAGATCCGAACAAGTTCAAATCTGAGAAAGCCCGCGAAACCACCGCGGTACTACGGTTGATCAAATCTATCACATGACAACATATCAAGTATAATGCCTACGCAGCACGACTCTCCTACATCCTACTCGTGCACAGATTTGGCCTAAAATCTCAAGAACAACATGCATCTCCCCAAAAACCTAGAAGCAAAAGAACAACCAAGAAAGAGAGGGATTTGGGGAAAAACCTTGTTCCATGGCAAGAGGAAGTGGTGGGGAACGATCCCACTGGTCGGAATCCGAGGAGAGTGGCGGGAGATGGACATCCGGCGAGGATCTCCGGCGCCGTTCTTGCACGAGAGAGAGAGAGACGTGGGGAGAGAGACAAGTGAATGGGTATGGGGAGTTGGAACTCCCCTGCCCGAGTCATAACCCCCACGCCCACTCGACGGCCCGGTAGTACCGTGCATCATCGCGGTAGTACCGCTCGGCGGAAGTACCGCACTTGAGCGGTAGTACCGCTCTCCAGGACGGTAGTACCGTGCCCTCTCAATGCGATAGTACCGTGGCAAGCCGCGGTAGTACCCTGGGCTCAAGAAGTTGCATGTTTCAAGCACACGAAAAATAGGTCTTTGCACAAAAACTTCGAGGCAACACGACACCACAAGACCACGCGACACACGAAGGCAGAAAGGCAAACGACAACACGAAACAACCACAAGACACCACCTCTCCAAAGAGAGGGCGGTGGCCGGAGCCACCTATGTTTGAGTCAATTGGTATGGCACCGTGAAGAATTATCCTTGGGCCCATGACCAAAACTCGTCTTTGAAGCACAAGTACCATCAAACATGGCTAATGTGAAAGACTTGATCAATTTATGCATAATGGGGGAGGGAGAGTTCATTGAGAGAACAACACTCCTCCTATGTACATGCCTACATCTAAACAAGACAACAAGTTGAGTATGGTGGGGTGTGCAAGGGTTCAAGCACCATTGCTCGAATCAATGATATTTAGCTCATGCCTTAACTCGCGAAATCTTGCTTCATCCAACGGCTTCGTGAAAATATCTGCAAGGTTATCATGAGTGTTGACGTAGTTGAGCTCGATCTCCCCTCGCCTAATGTGATCCCGGATGAAGTGATACCGAATCTCAATATGCTTCGTCTTGAAGTGTTGCACCGGGTTGAGAGAAATCTTGATGGCACTTTCATTGTCACACCAAAGAGGCACTTTGTCACAAATGACACCGTAATCCTTTAAAGTTTGCCTCATCCATAAGAGTTGTGCACAACAACTACCGGCCGCTACATACTCCGCTTCGATGGACGAGAGAGACACACAACTTTGCTTTTTGGAACACCAACTTACCAAAGAGCAACCAAGGAATTGGCACCTTCCATAAGTGGACTTCCTATCCACTTTGTCTCCCGCCCAATCAGAATCCGAATACCCTACAAGCTTGAAGTTTGCTCCTCTTGGGTACCATAAGTCAAAGTTTGGGGTATGAGCCAAATATCGAAAGATTCGTTTGACCGCCACATAGTGACTTTCCTTAGGTGCGGCTTGAAACCGTGCACAAATTCCCACACTCAACATGATATCCGGTCTAGATGCACAAAGGTAAAGCAAGGAGCCTATCATGGAGCGATATACCTTTTGATCCACCACTTTACCATTGGGATCTATGTCAAGTTGGCACTTGGTGGGCATTGGAGTGGAAGCCGGCTTGACATCACTTAGCTTGAATCTCTTGAGCATGTCTTGAGTGTATTTGGCTTGGTTGATGAAGGTTCCTTCTCTTCTTTGCTTCACTTCAAACCCTAGAAAGAACTTCAACTCTCCCATGGAAGACATCTCGAACTTTGAGGTCATGAGAGCGGCAAATTCCTCATTGAAAGCTTTGTTAGGGGAACCAAAGATAATATCATCAACATATAATTGGCATACAAACAACTCCCCTTTAACCTTCTTAGTAAAAAGAATGTGGTCGATTAGCCCAACTTCAAAACCACGGTCTTGTAACAACTCGGTAATGTGGTCATACCCCACGCACGTGGGGCTTGTTTAAGGCCATAGAGTGCCTTATCGAGTTGATACACATGATCGGGAAAGTAGGGATCCTCGAACCCGGGGGGTTGCTTGACATAAACCAATTCATTAATAGGACCATTAAGAAAAGCTCTCTTCACATCCATTTGTTGCAACTTAAAGTTATGATGAGAAGCATATGCAATCAACATGCGAATGGATTCAAGACGAGCAACTGGAGCAAAGGTTTCACCGTAGTCGATACCCTCAACTTGGGAGTAGCCTTGTGCTACCAAGCGAGCCTTGTTGCGAATGATAATCCCATGGGCATCTTGCTTGTTCTTAAATATCCACTTGGTTCCAATGACACTGTGGTTTCCCATCGGTCTTGGCACCAATCTCCACACTTTGTTGCGCTCGAAGTTGTTGAGTTCTTCATGCATGGCATTGAGCCAATCCGGATCTTCGAGCGCCTCATAGACCTTGTGGGGTTCTACACAAGAGAGAAACGCGTGATGTTCACAATAGTTTGCTAATTGTCTACGAGTGCTTACCCCCTTTCTTAAGCTTCCAAGCACATTCGTCATGATATGATCCTTGGTGGAGAGCTTGGAAGCAACCTTGGCGGCACGACGCTCCAATTCCTCCTCGGGGGTGAGACGAGGAGTGGTCACTTGATCATCTTGAGAGTCGTCTTGAGCTTGTTCTTGTTCTTGAACTTGCTCGGAGGAGAGAACTTGACCTTGGGCATCACTTGGTGTGTCAACATCGTCTAGAGCGTGATCTTGCCCTTGGTCTTGTTCTTGAGGATGAGGGCCTTCACTGTGTTCTTCGGAAGCATGTGGGCCTTGGGTTGGTGATGGCTCCACTTGAGTGAAGCATTGTCCTTCTCCTTCGGCCACAAGGGATTCCTCAATGGGTACGATAAAACCAACTCCCATTCTTCTTATGGGTTGAGGAGGAATTTCATCACCTACATCACAAGTGCCACTTTGCTCCATTTGGGAGCCGTTATTCTCATCAAACTCCACGTTACACGTCTCCTCAATAAGTCCCGTGGATTTATTGAGGACACGGTAAGCATGAGAGTTTGTAGCATAACCAACAAATATGCCCTCATAAGCTCTAGCCTCAAATTTAGACAACCGAACACCTTTCTTGAGAATGAAACACTTACACCCGAACACCCGAAAGTACTTGAGGTTGGGCTTGTTACCAGTGAGTATCTCATATGGAGTCTTGTTCAAGCCCTTACGGAGGTAGAGCCGATTGGATGCATGACACGCGGTGTTGATGGCTTCGGCCCAAAAGTTGTATGGAGACTTGAACTCCGCCATCATGGTCCTTGCCGCATCCATCAATGTCCGGTTCTTCCTCTCCGCAACACCGTTTTGTTGAGGGGTGTAAGGTGCGGAATATTGATGCTTGATCCCCTCATCACTAAGAAACTCATCCAAGGTGTAGTTCTTGAACTTGGTGCCATTGTCACTTCTTATTATCAAGATCTTTGCATTGTGTTGACGTTGTGCTTCATTTGCAAAGTCAATGACGGTTTGTTGGGTCTCGCTCTTCCTCTTGAAGAAATACACCCAAGTGTATCTTGAGTAGTCATCAACAATCACCAAGCAATACTTCCTACCCCCAAGACTATCGAAGGATGGAGGCCCAAAGAGATCCAAGTGAAGGAGCTCCAAAGGCCTCTTTGAGTAAATGATAGTCGTGGGAGAGTGAGCCTTCTCATGTAGCTTTCCTTCGATACAAGCACTGCAAGCACGATCTTTAGCAAAACTAACATTCGTTAGTCCACGGACATGGTCCCCCTTGAGAAGACTTTGCAAAGATCTCATATTGACATGGGCTAAACGGCGATGCCAAAGCCATCCCACATCAACTTTAGCCATTAGGCATGTCGCGGTCTTAGTGGGTCGCTCCGAGAAGTTAATCACATATAGACCGTTCTTGACATGCCCAACAAAGGCTACTTTAAGAGTCTTGCTCCACAAGAGGGCCACGATATTAATATCAAAGAAAGTGGCAAAGCCCATGATTGCAAGTTGACGAAGGGAAAGTAAATTGTATGCAAAGGACTCAACAAGCATGACCTTCTCGATCGTGAGATCATGAGAGATGACTACCTTGCCAAGTCCCAATACCTTAGAAGATGAGGCGTCACCCCACTCGACATTGGTGGGCATAGATGGAATCTTGTGCACGTCCACCACCAAGTCCTTGCTTCCGGTCATATGATTTGTAGCTCCGCTATCGAGCAACCATGATCCCCCACCGGAAGCAAGCACCTACAAGAGATCAATGCTTGGTTTTAGGTACCCATTTTGTAATGGGTCCTTTGATGTTAGTAACAAGGGTCTTTGGAACCCAAATAGACCATTCAATGTACTCATGAGGAGAACCAACAAATTTGGCATAGACATGCCCATCACTAGCACGACATAACACATAAGAAGGATTAAAGTCACCGGCTTTGATGGAAGGGGTGGCATTGCCCTTTTTGACACCGCCATCCTTCGCATTGTTCTTCTTCTCCTTGGAAGCACTTTCTCCCTCCTTCACAAATGTTTGCATGAGAGGAGGAGGTCATTTGGCCTTGTAATTCTTCTTCTTGTTCTTGGACTTGGGCATGTACCCAATCCCTTCCTTGGCCACAACTCCTTTTTGGTTGGTCAAGAGGTCGTTGAGGTTCTTCTCGCCTTGTATGCGAGACGCAAGACCTTTCTCCAGTTGCACCTTTAGCTTAGCGTTCTCATCAACAAGATGCCCATTCTCACAACATGGGTTAGTAGAATTTGCATTCTCAATTAACATCATATGAGGAAAAGTGACCTTTTCCTTGGTTAGCTTTACTTGAAGTTGATCATGAGACTCTTTGAGGCTAGCATGAGCACCCTTCAAGACCTTGTGAGCCTTGTCAATTATATCAAACTCCTCTTTGAGTCTAGCAAGATCAACCTCAAGTTCGGCCTTCTCGGAGTTTAGCACATGAGAAACAATGAGAACATGATCATAATCTTTCTTTAACTTAGCATGATCAACGTTGTGTGACTCCTCAAGAGCCAAACGAAGACCACGCTCTTCCTCAAGAGCATTGGAAAGATCCGAAATCTCTTCGGCATAGTCACGACTATGCCCTTCCATGTTAGTGATGGTATCTTCGTGAGCCTCGATCATGTCATTGGCTTCACCAACTTGTTCCAAGAGATCAACAAAGTGCTTCTTGGATTCACCCTTAAGTTTGCCCATAAAGGCCTCAAACTCATTCGCCTCCACATTAGCTCCCTCATGTTCATCAATGCTATACGTCGAAGAAGGATGATTAATGATGGTAGTTTTGATGTTGGGGGTTACCTTGTTGGTGGCTTTAGCCATGAGGCACTTGGCGGTGATGCTCTCATTGGGTGAGTCAAAGAGAGACACCATAAAAGGGGATGCTCTCATTGGGTGATGCTCTCACTTGGCCATGTTTATAGCGTAGGGTTTATCGTCCGTATCCCATCCTCGCTGACCGTATTTGGAGGCACTTGACAATGTCAAACTCCTATGGCTAAGTGAAAGTGTTAAATCATTATAGTCCGGTTGCCTGGCCCGCTGCGCTATCACCTCCTTTGTAGGACCAAGACGTTGGGTTAAGTGTGAAAATGCGTCTTCTGCGAGCACCCCCGCACTATGTGCGTGGGGGCTGAAGCCAACGACTGCCATCTTCTTAAAACGGCCGCACGGGAGGTGTTCCCAATACTTGGAGGCACAAGTATAAAAAAGGCCACTACAGTTTATCAAAACATTACTTTATAATTACATATGCTATCATAACATAGCATCTTTCGGGCACTGCGTCTCTATTACACGAGCACCTTCAAGAACTTCCTGAAAATAGTGCTCGGAGGGTACTCGGCTTTTGTCCGAATCTCAGGACGCAACAACGGTGGTCTCCATCTCTGCCCAGTATGTCTTAACACGGGCAAGAGCCATCCTAGCGCCCTCTATGCATGCTGACCTCTTCATTGCATTTATACGCGGCACCGCGTCAAGGAATTGCTACACCAAGCTGAAATAACTCTTTGGCTCCGATCTCCCCGGCCATAGGTGACCCATGACGTACTTCATGGCGAGTCCAGACAACCTATTCAGTTCGGCCCATTGAGCCAAACGATCATCCACTGCCAGTGGACACTCTGGATTGTGAAACTGCGACCAGAAAAGCTTTTCCACTTCGCGATCTTTCTGATCTCGAAAGTGTTCGGTCGCATCAGCAGCACTCGCTGCCAAGTCCAGATAGGTATCCTCCACACTCCACATCCGGTCCAACGGAGCAAACTTCGGATCACAAAATTTCCTTCGCAGCATAAAGGGCTTTCCAGCCGCAATCTGTTCGGCCTGACGCAGCGCCTCCTGCGCAGCTCTCATCGTAGAGCTCGCGTCCTTGGCATTGGCAACGACCTTCTCTAAGTCCGTCTGTTTCGCCTGGTCTTCTTTTTCAAGAAGTCTGCAACGGTCTGTAGCGCTTTTTAACTTTTCGGCCATCTCGGCCATCTCTTCCTTGCTTCGGCAATGAGCAGCCTGTTCGGCTCTCAGCTCTTCAAGGGCTTTCCTGGTGGCCGCATTACTTTCGCTGGCTTGTTCTTTAGCTCGGGCAAGTTCTGCCCTAAGACTCTCCACGGCGGCCGCACCATCTGCATCAAGCACACACATCGTAAGACACAGGCATAAAACTGTTCTTACCTGATGCCGCCCGAGGAATTACATACCTTGAGCCTCATCAAGCCGCTTATTGACAAGCGTGATGTCGGCATCTGCCACGTCCAGTTACCGCTTTAGTTCGGCTCGATTCCGGACACCCTGCCGCCTACATTCAAAGGCGACATCTTAGACCTAGGATTATGATCCTCCGCGTGCCGTCATTTCTTGACCACGCGCAGAGTCTCAGGGGCTACTATCTATACAGGGCGCATCTTACTCATGCGCAACTGACAAAAGTATACATTATCTAATGTACCTCGAAACCCGTCAGTAAACTTTTGATGGCCTCATACAATCCGCTCTCTACGGATGAAATCCTTTCAATCACCGAGCCCATCAACGCGCGGTGCTCCTCTGAGATAGAAGCTCGCCCCAGCAGAATCTTTAGCTCCTTCGGCCGAGCACCAGATGGTGCTGGGCTCGTCCCATTGTTGGGTTTCGTAGTAATTTCAAAAATTTTCCTACGCACACTCAAGATCATGTGATGCATAGCAACGAGAGGGGAGAGTGTTGTCTACGTACCAACACAGACCGACTGCGGAAGCGATCACACAACGTAGAGGAAGTAGTCGTACGTCTTCACGATCCAACCGATCAAGCACCGAAACTACGGCACCTCCGAGTTCGAGCACACGTTCAGCTCGATGACGATCCCCGGACTCCGATCCAGCAAAGTGTCGGGGAAGAGTTCCGTCAGCACGACGGCGTGGTGACGATCTTGATGAACTACAGCAGCAGGGCTTCGCCTAAACTCTGCTACAGTATTATCGAGGAATATGGTGGCAGGGGGCACCGCACACGGCTAAGGAATAGATCACGTGGATCAACTTGTGTGTCTAGAGGTGCCCCCTGCCTCCGTATATAAAGGATCCAAGGGGAAGGGCTGGCCGGCCAAGGAGGGGAGGCGCAGGAGAGTCTTACTCCCTCTGGGAGTAGGATTCCTCCCCCCAATCCTAGTCCAACTAGGATTCCTCGGAGGGGAAGGGAGAGAGGGGGGCTGGCCACCTTCTCCTAGTCCTAATAGGACTAGGGGAGGGGGAAGTGGCGCAGCCACCTTGGGCTGCCCCTTTCTCCTTTCCACTAAGGCCCATGTAGGCCCATATGGCTCCCGGGGGGTTCCGGTAACCCTCCCGGTACTCCGGTAAAATCCCGATTTCACCCGGAACACTTCCGATGTCCAAACATAGGCTTCCAATATATCAATCTTTACGTCTCGACCATTTCGAGACTCCTATTCATGTCCGTGATCACATCCGGGACTCCGAACAACCTTCGGTACATCAAAATGCATAAACTCATAATATAACTGTCATCGTAACCTTAAGCGTGCGGACCCTACGGGTTCGAGAACAATGTAGACATGACCGAGACATGTCTCCGGTCAATAACCAATAGCGGGACCTGGATGCCCATATTGGCTCCTACATATTCTACGAAGATCTTTATCGGTCAGACTGCATAACAACATACGTTGTTCCCTTTGTCATCGGTATGTTACTTGCCCAAGATTCGATCGTCGGTATCCAATACCTAGTTCAATCTCGTTACCGGCAAGTCTCTTTACTCGTTCCGTAATACATCATCTCACAACTAACATATTAGTTGTAATGCTTGCAAGGCTTATGTGATGTGTATTACCGAGAGGGCCCAGAGATACCTCTCCGACAATCGGAGTGACAAATCCTAATCTCGAAATACGCCAACCCAACATCTACCTTTGGAGACACCTGTAATGCTCCTTTATAATCACCCAGTTACGTTGTGACGTTTGGTAGCACCCAAAGTGTTCCTCCGGCAAACGGGAGTTGCATAATCTCATAGTCATAGAAACATGTATAAGTCATGAAGAAAAGCAATAGCAACATACTAAACGATCGGGTGCTAAGCTAATGGAATGGGTCATGTCAATCAGATCATTCAACTAATGATGTGACCTCGTTAATCAAATAACAACCTATTGTTCATGGTTAGGAAACATAACCATCTTTGATTAACGAGCTAGTCAAGTAGAGGCATACTAGTGACACTTTGTTTGTCTATGTATTCACACGTGTGTTATGTTTCCGGTTAATACAATTCTAGCATGAATAATAAACATTTATCATGATTATAAGGAAATAAATAATAACTTTATTATTGCCTCTAGGGCATATTTCCTTCAGTCTCCCACTTGCACTAGAGTCAATAATCTAGATTACACTGTAATGATTCTAACACCCATGGAGCCTTGGTGCTGATCATGTTTTGCTCGTGGAAGAGGCTTAGTCAACGGGTCTGCAACATTCAGATCCGTATGTATCTTGCAAATCTCTATGTCTCCCACCTGGACTAGATCCCGGATGGAATTGAAGCGTCTCTTGATGTGTTTGGTCCTTTTGTGAAATCTGGATTCCTTTGCCAAGGCAATTGCACCAGTATTGTCACAAAAGATTTTCATTGGACCCGATGCATTAGGTATGACACCTAGATCGGATATGAACTCCTTCATCCAGACTCCTTCGTTCGCTGCTTCCGAAGCAGCTATGTACTCCGCTTCACATGTAGATCCCGCTACGACGCTTTGTTTAGAACTGCACCAACTGACAGCTCCACCGTTTAATGTAAACACGTATCCGGTTTGCGATTTAGAATCGTCCGGATCAGTGTCAAAGCTTGCATCAACGTAACCTTTTACGGTGAGCTCTTTGTCACCTCCATATACGAGAAACATATCCTTAGTCCTTTTCAGGTATTTCAGGATGTTCTTGACCGCTGTCCAGTGATCCACTCCTGGATTACTTTGGTACCTCCCTGCTAAACTTATAGCAAGGCACACATCAGGTCTGGTACACAGCATTGCATACATGATAGAGCCTATGGCTGATGCATAGGGAACATCTTTCATATTCTCTCTATCTTCTCCAGTGGTCAGGCATTGAGTTTTACTCAACTTCACACCTTGTAACACAGGCAAGAATCCTTTCTTGGCTTGATCCATTTTGAATTTCTTCAAAATCTTGTCAAGGTATGTGCTTTGTGAAAGTCCAATCAAGCGTCTTGATCTATCTCTATAGATCTTAATGCCTAATATGTAAGCAACTTCACCGAGGTCTTTCATTGAAAAACTTTTATTCAAGTATCCCTTTATGCTATCCAGAAATTCTATATCATTTCCAGTCAGCAATATGTCATCCACATATAATATTAGAAATGCTACAGAGCTCCCACTCACTTTCTTGTAAATACAGGCTTCTCCGAAAGTCTGTATAAAACCAAATGCTTTGATCACACTATCAAAGCGTTTATTCCAACTCCGAGAGGCTTGCACCAGTTCATAAATGGATCGCTGGAGCTTGCACACTTTGTTAGCTACCTTTGGATCGACAAAACCTTCCGGTTGCATCATATACAACTCTTCTTCCAGAAATCCATTCAGGAATGCAGTTTTGACATCCATCTGCCAAATTTCATAATCATAAAATGCGGCAATCGCTAACATGATTCGGACGGACTTAAGCATCGCTACGGGTGAGAAGGTCTCATCGTAGTCAATCCCTTGAACTTGTCGAAAACCTTTTGCGACAAGTCGAGCTTTGTAGACAGTAACATTACCATCAGCGTCAGTCTTCTTCTTAAAGATCCATTTATTCTCAATTGCTTGCCGATCATCGGGCAAGTCAACCAAAGTCCATACTTTGTTCTCATACATGGATCCCATCTCAGATTTCATGGCTTCAAGCCACTTTGCGGAATCTGGGCTCACCATCGCTTCTTCATAGTTCGTAGGTTCATCATGATCTAGTAGCATGACTTCCAGAACAGGATTACCGTACCACTCTGGTGCGGATCTTACTCTGGTTGATCTACGAGGTTCAGTAGTATCTTGTTCTGAAGTTTCATGATCATTATCATTAACTTCCTCACTTATTGGTGTAAGTGTCGCAGAAACAGTTTTCTGTGATGTAGTACTTTCCAATAAGGGACCAGGTACAGTTCCCTCGTCAAGTTCTACTTTCCTCCCACTCACTTCTTTCGAGAGAAACTCCTTCTCAAGAAAGTTTCCGAATTTAGCAACAAAAGTCTTGCCTTCGGATCTGTGATAGAAGGTGTATCCAATAGTTTCCTTTGGATATCCTATGAAGACACATTTCTACGATTTGGGTTCGAGCTTATCAGGTTGAAGCTTTTTCACATAAGCATCGCAGCCCCAAACTTTAAGAAACGACAACTTTGGTTTCTTGCCAAACCACAGTTCATAAGGCGTCGTCTCAACGGATTTTGATGGTGCCCTATTTAACGTGAATGCGGCCGTCTCTAGAGCGTATCCCCAAAATGATAGCGGTAAATCAGTAAGAGACATCATAGATCGCACCATATCTAGTAAAGTACGATTACGACGTTCGGACACACCATTGCGCTGTGGTGTTCCGGGTGGCGTGAGTTGCGAAACTATTCCATAGTTTTTCAAATGTACACCAAACTCGTAACTCAAATATTCTCCTCCACGATCAGATCGTAGAAACTTTATTTTCTTGTTACGATGATTTTCAACTTCACTCTGAAATTCTTTGAACTTTTCAAATGTTTCAGACTTATGTTTCATTAAGTAGATATATCCATATCTTCTCAAATCATCTGTGAAGGTGAGAAAATAACGATATCCGCCACGAGCCTCAATATTCATCGGACCACGTACATCTGTATGTATGATTTCCAACAAATCTGTTGCTCTCTCCATAGTACCGGAGAACGGTGTTTTAGTCATCTTGCCCATGAGGCACGGTTCGCAAGTACCAAGTGATTCATAATCAAGTGGTTCCAAAAGTCCATCAGTATGGAGTTTCTTCATGCACTTTACACCGATATGACCTAAACGACAGTGCCACAAATAAGTTGCACTTTCATTATCAACTCTGCATCTTTTGGCTTCAACATTATGAATATGTGTATTACTACTATCGAGATTCAATAAAAATAGACCACTCTTCAAGGATGCATGACCATAAAAGATATTACTCATATAAATAGAACAACCATTATTCTCTGATTTAAATGAATAACCGTCTCGCATTAAACAAGATCCAGATATAATGTTCATGCTCAACGCTGGCACCAAATAACAATTATTTAGGTCTAATATTAATCCCGAAGGTAGATGTAGAGGTAGCGTGCCGACCGCGATCACATCGACTTTGGAACCGTTTCCCATGCGCATCGTCACCTCGTCCTTAGCCAATCTTCGCTTAATCCGTAGCCCCTGTTTCGAGTTGAAAATATTAGCAACAGAACCAGTATCAAATACCCAGGTGCTACTGCGAGCATTAGTAAGGTACACATTAATAACATGTATATCACATATACCTTTGTTCACCTTGCCATCCTTCTTATCCGCCAAATACTTTGGGCAGTTCTGCTTCCAGTGACCAGTCTGCTTACAGTAGAAGCACTCAGTTTCAGGCTTAGGTCCAGACTTGGGTTTCTTCTCTTGAGCAGCAACTTGTTTGCCGTTCTTCATGAAGTTCCCCTTCTTCTTCCCTTTCCCCTTTTTCTTGAAACTAGTGGTTTTGTTAACCATCAACACTTGATGCTCCTTTTTGATTTCTACCTCCGCAGCTTTCAGCATCGTGAAGAGCTCGGGAATAGTCTTGTTCATCCCTTGCGTATTATAGTTCATCACGAAGCTCTTGTAGCTTGGTGGCAGTGATTGGAGAATTCTGTCAATGACGCAATCATCTGGAAGATTAACTCCCAATTGAATCAAGTGATTATTATACCCAGACATTTGGAGTATATGCTCACTGACAGAACTATTCTCCTCCATCTTGCAGCTATAGAACTTATTGGAGACTTCATATCTCTCAATTCGGGCATTTGCTTGAAATATTAACTTCAACTCCTGGAACATCTCATATGCTCCATGACGTTCAAAACGTCGTTGAAGTCCCGATTCTAAGCCGTAAAGCATGGCACACTGAACTATCGAGTAGTCATCAGCTTTGCTCTGCCAGACGTTCATAACATCTGGTGTTGCTCCAGCAGCAGGCCTGGCACCCAGCGGTGCTTCCAGGATGTAATTCTTCTGTGCAGCAATGAGGATAATCCTCAAGTTACGGACCCAGTCCGTGTAATTGCTACCATCATCTTTCAACTTTGCTTTCTCAAGGAACGCATTAAAATTCAACGGAACAACAGCACGAGCCATCTATAATCAACATAAACAAGCAAGATACTATCAGGTACTAAGTTCATGATAAATTTAAGTTCAATTAATCATATTACTTAAGAACTCCCACTTAGATAGACATCCCTCTAATCCTCTAAGTGATCACGTGATCCAAATCAACTAAACCATGTCCGATCATCACGTGAGATGGAGTAGTTTCATCGGTGAACATCATTATGTTGATCATATCTACTATATGATTCACGCTCGACCTTTCGGTCTTCGTGTTCCGAGGCCATATCTGTATATGCTTGGCTCGTCAAGTATAACCTGAGTATTCCGCGTGTGCAACTGTTTTGCACCCATTGTATTTGAACGTAGAGCCTATCACACCCGATCATCACGTGGTGTCTCAGCACGAAGAACTTTCGCAACGGTGCATACTCAGGGAGAACACTTCTTGATAATTTAGTGAGAGATCATCTTATAATGCTACCGTCAATCAAAGCAAGATAAGATGCATAAAAAGATAAACATCAGATGCAATCAATATAAGTGATATGATATGGCCATCATCATCTTGTGCTTGTGATCTCCATCTCCGAAGCACCGTCATGATCACCATCGTCACCGGCGCGACACCTTGATCTCCATCGTAGCATCGTTGTCGTCTCGCCAATCTTATGCTTCCACGACTATCACTACCGTTTAGTAATAAAGTAAAGCATTACATCGCGATTGCATTGCATACAATAAAGCGACAACCATATGGCTCCTGCCAGTTGCCGATAACTTGGTTTACAAAACATGATCATATCATACAATAAAATTCAGCATCATGCCTTGACCATATCACATCACAACATGCCCTGCAAAAACAAGTTAGACGTCCTCTACTTTGTTGTTGCATGTTTTACGTGGCTGCTACGGGCTTAAGTTAGAACCAATCTCACCTACGCATCAAAAACCACAACGATAGTTTGTCAAATAGACTCCGTTTTAACCTTCGCAAGGACCGGGCATAGCCATACTTGGTTCAACTAAAGTTGGAGAGACAGTCGCCCGCAAGCCACCTGTGTGCAAAGCACGTCGGGAGAACCGGTGTCGCGTAAGCGTACGCGTAATGTTGGTCCGGGTCGTCTCGTCCAACAATACCGCCGAACCAAAGTATGACATGCTGGTAGGCAGTATGACTTGTATCGTCCACAACTCACTTGTGTTCTACTCGTGCATATAACATCAACATAAATAACCTAGGCTCGGATGCCACTGTTGGGTTTCGTAGTAATTTCAAAATTTTTCCTACGCACACTCAAGATCATGTGATGCATATTAACGAGAGGGGAGAGTGTTGTATACGTACCAACGCAGACCGACTGCGGAAGCGATCACACAACATAGAGGAAGTAGTCGTACGTCTTCACGATCCAACCGATCAAGCACCGAAACTACGGCACCTCCGAGTTCGAGCACACGTTCAGCTCGATGACGATCCCCGGACTCCGATCCAGCAAAGTGTCGGGGAAGAGTTCCGTCAGCACGACGGCGTGGTGACGATCTTGATGAACTACAGTAGCAGGGCTTCGCCTAAACTCCGCTACAGTATTATCGAGGAATATGGTGGCAGGGGGGACCGCACACGGCTAAGGAATAGATCACGTGGATCAACTTGTGTGTCTAGAGGTGCCCCCTGCCTCCGTATATAAAGGAGCCAAGGGGAAGGGCTGGCCGGCCAAGGAGGGGAGGCGCAGGAGAGTCCTACTCCCTCTGGGAGTAGGATTCCTCCCCCCAATCCTAGTCCAACTAGGATTCCTCGGAGGGGAAGGGAGAGAGGGGGGCTGGCCACCTTCTCCTAGTCCTAATAGGACTAGGGGAGGGGGAAGTGGCGCAGCCACCTTGGGCTGCCCCTTTCTCCTTTCCACTAAGGCCCATGAAGGCCCATATGGCTCCCGGGGGGTTCCGGTAACCCTCCCGGTACTCCGGTAAAATCCCGATTTCACCCGGAACACTTCCGATGTCCAAACATAGGCTTCCAATATATCAATCTTTACGTCTCGACCATTTCGAGACTCCTCGTCATGTCCGTGATCACATCCGGGACTCCGAACAACCTTCAGTACATAAAAATGCATAAACTCATAATATAACTGTCATCGTAACCTTAAGCGTGCGGACCCTACGGGTTCGAGAACAATGTAGACATGACCGAGACATGTCTCCGGTCAATAACCAATAGCGGGACCTGGATGCCCATATTGGCTCCTACATATTCTACGAAGATCTTTATCGGTCAGACCGCATAACAACATACGTTGTTCCCTTTGTCATCGGTATGTTACTTGCCCAAGATTCGATCGTCGGTATCCAATACCTAGTTCAATCTCGTTACTGGCAAGTCTCTTTACTCGTTCCGTAATACATCATCTCACAACTAACATATTAGTTGTAATGCTTGCAAGGCTTATGTGATGTGTATTACCGAGAGGGCCCAGAGATACCTCTCCGACAATCGGAGTGACAAATCCTAATCTCGAAATACGCCAACCCAACATCTACCTTTGGAGACACCTGTAATGCTCCTTTATAATCACCCAGTTACGCTGTGACGTTTGGTAGCACCCAAAGTGTTCCTCCGGCAAACGGGAGTTGCATAATCTCATAGTCATAGGAACATGTATAAGTCATGAAGAAAAGCAATAGCAACATACTAAACGATCGGGTGCTAAGCTAATGGAATGGGTCATGTCAATCAGATCATTCAACTAATGATGTGACCTCGTTAATCAAATAACAACTTATTGTTCATGGTTAGGAAACATAACCATCTTTGATTAACGAGCTAGTCAAGTAGAGGCATACTAGTGACACTTTGTTTGTCTATGTATTCACACGTGTATTATGTTTCCGGTTAATACAATTCTAGCATGAATAATAAACATTTATCATGATTATAAGGAAATAAATAATAACTTTATTATTGCCTCTAGGGCATATTTCCTTCACCCATGACCTCTTTCGAAGGCCGGACACGGAGAACCTCGGGGGGCCGCATAGCCACCTTCCGCCCCTGCCGGATTTGGAGAAACCCTCCGCGACAACACCTCAGGGTCGCCCGCCTCGCTAGGCGGCACGGTAGGGGGAGGCATCCCGCTCTCCATCATCTCCGGAAGGAGATCCCCTGAAGACGAGCTCTGCTGAGAAGGGCTGAGGTCCGAGCTACAAGATAAAGGTTTGGTTAATCTTCTCAGATATAAATCAAGGACTTCCCTCATCCCTCAAAAGGAAAATCTTTTCTCCACTTACGGCTCGCTGGAGGGCTGATCCCCTTGAGGGCGTAGTCCGGCCGAGGAACTCCCCGGCGTCGGACCCTCTGACGAGGATTTTCTCCCCCGTTTCGAGGCCATGGTTTCCGGGTCGTCAGAGGCAGCTCTCTTCTTCCCCTTAGGAGAGGAATTGTCGGTTCCTCCCTTCGGAGCAGCCTCCTTCAAGGAGGCCATAGCTTCCTTGTCCTCCCCCTCCAAAGGCATTATCTCCAGCATCCTGACCAGCACAGGATCCGGCCTGGTTTCAGGAAGGGGAGCCAGACACCTGATCAGCTTTGCCTTCGCTATCCACTCCTGTTTAAAAGGACGGCTCTTTTAGGGGCAAGTTTATGACAATTATACGGATAGAAGGTCCGAGCACAAGGTTGCTTACTTGAGTATCTGGGCGATTGCAGCTTAGGCCTGCGTCCTCGGTTAAATCTGGACACATCTCTTGTGATCCGAAGAACAATCTATACATCTCCGCGGGCGTTGCGCCCATAAAGTTCTGGAGAGCTCGCGGCCTCTCTGGATTAAACTCCCACAGGCGAAGGGGGCGACGTTTGCCGGGCAATATTCAGCGAATCAGCATGACCTGCGTCACCTTGACCAAGCTGAGGTCTCCTTCCAAGAGATCCTTAATTCGGCCCTGTAACAGTTGCACGTCTTTGGGCAAACCCCAATCTAACCCTCTGTTAACCCATGACGCTAGCCGTGGTGGGGGACCCGAGCGAAAGGCAGGAACCGCCACCCACTTGGTGCTCCAGGAAGCGGTGATATAAAACCACTCTCGTTGCCACAAGCCTAGCTCCTCTTGAAAAGAGCCCTCGGGCCATGGAGCATCAGCATTTTTTCTTATAACAGCACCTCCGCACTCTGCGTGCCGTCCCTTGATCATCTTCGGCTCCACTTTGAAAGTCTTGAGCCATAATCCAAAGTGAGGGGTAACACAGAGGAACGATTCGCATACAACGATAAACGAGGAGATATGGAGGATGGACTCCGGAGCTAAGTCGTGGAATTCCAGCCCGTAATAAACCAGCAGTCCCCTCACAAAGGGGTCCATTGGGAAGCCTAACCCCCGAAGGAAGTGAGACACGAACACTACGCTCTCACCGGGCTGGGGACTGGGGATAGCCTGCCTTTGAGCAGGCAACCTGTGCGAAATTTCGGCGGTCAAAAACTTAGCCTCTCTCAACTTTAGCACGTCCTCCTCCGTGACGGAGGAGGGCATCCATCAGCCTTGAAGGTCAGAACCGGACATTGTCGAAGGTCTGAGGCGCCCGGAATCTGGAGCCTAGGGTGTTGGAACTCGAGGCGACAGGCGAACTTGTTTTGGGATTGGAGAAAAGGAGTAAGGCCCTGGTCTCTTTATAAGAGGTTGAATACCAGGAGCCCTCCCCGTAACCGTTTGGGACTCGCCTTTAATCGAGAAAACATGCTAACGGGCATGATTGGGTTACCCACGCCCGTATTAATGAGAATCCCGTAAAAGGGGGGCACACGATCTCTTCTTTGACAAGACGTGCCAAGGAAACCGCCTCGCAAAACACGCTGAGGTGGAAAAGTGAAAACGATTTGAGTGAAGGACTTGGCTGTAGTGTGATGACGCACTGCGGAATACGTCAGCAGATTTGATTTGTGTTAATATTATTATCTCTATGGCAATATGTGGAAGCTTATTTTGCAGAGCCGGACACTACTCTTGGTGTTTACAATCTTCTATGAAGGACTTGGAGGAGGAACCCGCCTTGCAATGCCGAAGACAATTTGCGCGCCGGACTCGTTGTCATTGAAGCCTGGTTCAGGGGCTACTGAGGGAGTCCTAGATTAGGGGGTGTTCGGGTAGCCGGACTATACCTTCAGCCAGACTCCTGGACTATGAAGATACAAGATTGAAGACTTCGTCCCGTGTCCGGATGGGACTTTCCTTGGCGTGGAAGGCAAGCTTGGCGATGCGGATATTCAAGATCTCCTACCATTATAACCGACTTTATGTAACCCTAACCCTATCTATAAACCAAAGGGTTGTAGTCCGTAGGCAATCAACTCCATATACAACAATCATACCGTAGGCTAGCTTCTAGGGTTTAGCCTCCTTGATCTCGTGGTAGATCTACTCTTGTACTACCCATATCATCAATATTAATCAAGCAGGACGTACGGTTTTACCTCCATCAAGAGGGCCCGAACCTGGGTAAAACATCGTGTTCCCTGCCTCCTGTTACCATCCGGCCTAGACGCACAGTTCGGGGCCCCCTACCCGAGATCCGCCGGTTTTGACACCGACAGTAAGCATGAGAGTTTGTAGCATAAGCAACAAATATGCCCTCATAAGCTCTAGCCTCAAATTTAGACAACCGAACACCTTTCTTGAGAATGAAACACTTACACCCGAACACCCGAAAGTACTTGAGGTTGGGCTTGTTACCGGTGAGTATCTCATATGGAGTCTTGTTCAAGCCCTTGCGGAGGTAGAGCCGATTGGATGCATGACACGCGGTGTTGATGGCTTCGGCCCAAAAGTTGTGTGGAGACTTGAACTCCGCCATCATGGTCCTTGCCGCATTCATCAACGTCCAGTTCTTCTTCTCTGCAACACCGTTTTGTTGAGGGGTGTAAGGTGCGGAATATTGATGCTTGATCCCCTCATCACTAAGAAACTCATCCAAGGTGTAGTTCTTGAACTCGGTGCCGTTGTCACTTCTTATTGTCAAGATCTTTGCATTGTGTTGACATTGTGCTTCATTTGCAAAGTCAATGACGGTTTGTTGGGTCTCGCTCTTCCTCTTGAAGAAATACACCCAAGTGTATCTTGAGTAGTCATCAACAATCACCAAGCAATATTTCCTACCCCCAAGACTATCGAAGGATGGAGGCCCAAAGAGATCCAACTGAAGGAGCTCCAAAGGCCTCTTTGAGTAAATGATAGTCGTGGGAGGGTGAGCCTTCTCATGTAGCTTTCCTTCCAAGCACGATCTTTAGCAAAACTAACATTCGTTAGTCCATGGACATGGTCCCCCTTGAGAAGACTTTGCAAAGATCTCATATTGACATGGGCTAAACGGCGATGCCAAAGCCATCCCACATCAACTTTAGCCATTAGGCATGTCGCGGTCTTAGTGGGTCGCTCCGAGAAGTTAATCACATATAGACCGTTCTCGACATGCCCAACAAAGGCTACTTTAAGAGTCTTGCTCCACAAGAGGGCCACGGTATCAATATCAAAGAAAGTGGCGAACGGAAAGTAAATTGTATGCAAGGGACTCAACAAGCATGACCTTCTCGATCGTGAGATCGTGAGAGATGACTACCTTGCCAAGTCCCAATACCTTAGAAGATGAGGCGTCACCCCACTCGACATTGGTGGGCATAGATGGAATCTTGTGCACGTCCACCACCAAGTCCTTGCTTCCGGTCATATGATTTGTAGCTCCGCTATCGAGCAACCATGATCCCCCACCGGAAGCAAACACCTACAAGAGATCAATGCTTGGTTTTAGGTACCCATTTTGTAATGGGTCCTTTGATGTTAGTAACAAGGGTCTTTGGAACCCAAATAGACCATTCAATGTACTCATGAGGAGAACCAACAAATTTGGCATAGACATGACCATCACTAGCACGACATAACACATAAGAAGGATTAAAGTCACCGGCTTTGATGGCAGGGGTGGCATTGCCCTTTTTGACACCGCCACCCTTCGCGTTGTTCTTCTTCTCCTTGGAAGCACTTTCTCCCTCCTTCACAAATGTTTGCATGAGAGGAGGTGGTCGTTTGGCCTTGTCATTCTTCTTCTTGTTCTTGGACTTGGGCATGTACCCAATCCCTTCCTTGGCCACAACTCCTTTTTGGTTGGTCAAGAGGTCGTTGAGGTTCTTCTCGCCTTGTATGCGAGACGCAAGACCTTTCTCCAGTTGCACCTTTAGCTTAGCGTTCTCATCAACAAGATGCCCATTCTCACAACATGGGTTAGTAGAATTTGCATTCTCAATTAACATCATACGAGGAAAAGTGGCCTTTTCCTTGGTTAGCTTTACTTGAAGTTGATCATGAGACTCTTTGAGGATAGCATGAGCACCCTTCAAGACCTTGTGAGCCTTGTCAAGTAGATCAAACTCCTCTTCGAGTCTAGCAAGATCAACCTCAAGTTCGGCCTTCTCGGAGTTTAGCACATGAGAAACAATGAGAACATGATCATAATCTTTCTTTAACTTAGCATGATCAACGTTGTGTGACTCCTCAAGAGCCAAACGAAGACCACGCTCTTCCTCAAGAGCATTGGAAAGATCCGAAATCTCATTGGCATAGTCACAACTATGCCCTTCCATCTTAGTGATGGTATCTTCGTGAGCCTCGATCATGTCATTGGCTTCACTAACTTGTTCCAAGAGAGCAACAAAGTGCTTCTTGGATTTACCCTTAAGTTTGCCCATAAAGGCCTCAAACTCATTCGCCTCCACATTAGCTCCCTCATGTTCATCAATGCTATACGTCGAAGAAGGATGATTAATGATGGTAGTTTTGATGTTGGGGGTTACCTTGTTGGTGGCTTTAGCCATGAGGCACTTGGCGGTGATGCTCTCATTGGGTGAGTCGAAGAGAGACACCCGTGGAGTCATCGCAATGGAAATTGAGGCCATGGCAGCCGACTCACCATCTTCATCATCATCATCATCCTCATTGTACTCTTCTTGTACCACCAATGCCTTGGGAGGAGTCTTTTTGGTGAAGTTGCTCTTGTTGGGGAATGACTTGGCCTTGTCCTTTCAGATGAGCTTGCCACCATTGTCTTCCCTCTTCTCATACGGGCACTCCACAACAAAATGACTCACATTGCCACAATTGTAGCAAGTCCTTACACGTTGCTTGCTCTTCGTGCCACTTGAGTTGTTTTTGTTAAAGTTTGTCCTTGAGTTTTTCTTGCTCCGAAATTGCCTTGAAGCAAGTGCCATGTGTTCATGATATGTATACTTTGTATCTTCGGGGTTGCTCTCCTCTTCTTCCTCTTCTTCTTCTTCAACGCAGAGCTTGGCCTTCAATGCAAGGTTGGGCTTCTTTGCCCTTTGAGAATGAAGCACCGCATTGTCGGCGGTCTTATCCAAAATGTTCATGGCCACAAACTCATCCAACACTTCGCTTGAGGTCAAAGTGTGGAAGTATGGACTTTGACGAATGACGGAGGACATGGCCTTGTTGTAGGGCATCATTTCCTTGAGGAATTTGCGCTTGATCCAATTGCTATCCATGTCCTTGCTCCCGTGATCTCGGAGTGAGACCGCAAGTTTGGTTACTCTCTGATAAAGCTCACGAGGTTCTTCATCTTCTTTCATTGCAAACTCATCGGCCTCATCTTGCACCACTTCGTAGTTGGAGCGTTGAATGCTTGCGCTTCCCTGGTAGAGTGAGACAACACAAAGCCATGTGTATTTGTCCAAGGCGAAGGGCCGAAGATGAGGTAGATCTTCGGGTGGAATTGCATCTTGAATGACGAAGAGAGCATTCTCATTGAATTGATTATCCGCGGCTTCTTGACGAGTGAAGTTGCTGGATCATGCGGATAGAAACCTTCTTCAATGATTCTCCAAAGATTAGTGTTCACATGATTTAAATGACGTTTAAAGCGGTAAACCCAAGAATCAAAGTCCTCATTTTTCACAATCTTAGGGGGAGGACCGGCATGATTCAAATGAGTGGAAGGAACCGGTCCACCATAAACAAGTGGTGGTTCCACATGAGCAAAGATGCCGGTGCCATTCTTACCACTAGAAGAAGGAGCCTTTTCACTACTAACTTCCCCCTTATCGGAGGTAGCATCCGTCACCTTGTCGGTGGGATTACCCACTTTCAACGGTGCGGTGGATAGTTTAATCCCTTCAAGGAATTTAGTAAACATGCTGTCAACCTCGGTCGTCATGGAGGTTTTCAATGTCTCCAAGGCCACATTGAACTCCTCACAAGAGACCAAGGTTCCCCCATCGCCCATAGATGAGATCGGATTCACACCGGAGTGTTCCTCCACACCGTCTACGGTATCAACCATACTCTTCGGACGGTAAAGTCCTTATTAAAGAGACGAGGCTCTGATACCAATTGAAAGGATCGATATGGTTGACTAGAGGGGGGGGGGGGGTTGAATAGGCAACTAATAATTTTTAGCTTTTCTTTAACAATTTAAACTTTGCATCAAAGTAGGTTTTCTAGATATGCAACTAGGTGGGCAACCTATATGATGCAACAAAGATAGGAACACAAGCAAGCAAGGGATATAGCACAAATAAGCTTGCACAAGTAAAGGCACGAGATAACCAAGAGTGGAGCCGGTGGAGACAAGGATGTGTTACCGAAGTTCCTTCCCTTTGAGGGGAATTACGTCTCCGTTGGAGCGGTGTGGAGGCACAATGCTCCCCAAGAAGCCACTAGGGCCACCGTATTCTCCTCACACCCTCACACAATGCGAGATGCCGTGATTCCACTATTGGTGCCCTTGGAGGTGGCGACCGAACCTTTACAAACAAGGTTGGGGCAATCTCCACAACTCAATTGGAGGCTCCCAACGGCACCACGAAGCTTCACCACAATGGACTATGGCTCCACGGTTACCTCAACCGTCTAGGATGCTCAAACACCCAAGAGTAACAAGATCCGCAAGGGATTAGTGGGGGAATCAAATTTCTCTTGGTGGAAGTGTAGATCGGGGCCTTCTCAACTACTCCCGAGCAAATCAACAAGTTTGATTGGCTAGGGAGTGAGATCGGGCGAAAATGGAGCTTAGGGTTGGAAGAGATAGTCAACTCGAGGAAGAATACACCCCCTTTATAGCTTAGGACAAAGATCCAACCGTTATCCGCCAACCAACCCGCGACCAGCGGTACTACCGCTCCAGACCAGCGGTACTACCGCAGGTCCACGTGATACTTCCGCTTGCTGCCAAGTGGTACTACCGCAAGGCCACACGGTACTACCGTGCAGGCCCGCGGTACTACCACAGCACCCGCAGCAGCTAGGGCAGACCTGTAGCACAAGTGCTGAGGGCGGTACTGCCGTGGCGCGGTACTACCGCTCCCCCTTGCAGTACTACCGCGAGGCAGGAAACCCCTAGCCTGGGAAGAGCGTGGATAAGGATACATCCGTGCCTACTTTCGCTGGTAAACGGAAGAAGCAAAAACCCGACACAGTACTACCGTAGAGAGGCGGTACTACCGCCTGTCAGCTGAGCACGGTACTACCGCAGAAGGGTTGCGGTACTACCATGGTAGCGCGGATGTAAAAAACTTCATCCGCCCCTACTACCGCGAGGGTGCGGCTCCAGAGGAGCGGTACTACCGTGGGCACCCGTGGTACTACCGTGCCACAGCACAATACTACCGCTGGTGCCTATGGTACTACCGCTCACCTAGGAGCAGTACTACCGCAAGCCAACATAGCAGCCAGAACAGGGTGAAGAGAAAACAACGGAGGATGCTCCAAGGTCTAAGGGAAAGGAGGAGACTAGGAAGAAACGTGTACGTGATGATTCCACCCAAACCTTTCCAACACGGACCCCCTCTTAATAGTACGACTTTCCTACGACTCAAATCCACCAAAAAGAAACGTAGAAAAGACGCCGTCTTCAACAGTCTTCGAGGGGCACCAAGCCGTCTTGTGCCTAGCGATGAAACGTCTGGAATACACAAGGCACACGATTAGACGCAAACGCATTGTCATCAATCACCAAAACACCTTAGGGATAAATATGCCCTTACAACACCGAAGCCTAAGTATAATCTTCCTCGCACCGCGGAGGTTCGGGCATGTGAATGGCCTTCCGATGATTTCTTGAGAGCAGCCGGGATTTATGAAGATTTGCATGAATTGGCTAAGAATGCAGGCCTCACCGCTTTCCTCCACGACCAATGCGATCAGTATCTTGTTGGAAATATGCCCTAGAGGTAATAATAAAATGATTATTATATTTCCTTGTTCATGATAATTGTCTATTATTCATGCTATAATTGTATTATCCGGAAATCATAATACATGTGTGAATACATAGACCACAATGTGTCCCTAGTGAGCCTCTAGTTGACTAGCTCGTTGATCAACAGATAGTCATGGTTTCCTGGCTATGGACATGGGGATGTCATTGATAACGGGATCACATCATTAGGAGAATGATGTGATGGACAAGACCCAAACCTAAGCATAGCACAAAGATCGTGTAGTTCATTTGCTGTAGCTTTTCTGGATGTCAAGTATCATTTCCTTAGACCATGAGATTGTGCAACTCCCGGATGCCGTAGGAGTGCCTTGGGTGTGCCAAACGTCACAACGTAACTGGGTGACTATAAAGGTACATTACAGGTATCTCCGAAAGTGTCTGTTGGGTTGGCACGAATTGAGACTGGGATTTGTCACTCCGTATGACGGAGAGGTATCTTTGGGCCCACTCGGTAATGCATCATCATAATGAGCTCAATGTGATCAAGTGGTTGATCATGGGATCATGCATTACGGTACGAGTAAAGTGACTTGCCGGTAACGAGACTGAACGAGGTATTGGGATACCGACGATCAAGTCTCGGGCAAGTAACGTACCGATTGACAAAGGGAATTGAGTACGGGATTGATTAGGTCCTCGACATCGTGGTTCATCTGATGAGATCATCGAGGAGCATGTGGGAGCCAACATGGGTATCCAGATCCCGCTGTTGGTTATTGACCGGAGAGTCATCTCGGTCATGTCTACATGTCTCCCAAACCCGTAGGGTCTACACACTTAAGGTTCGGTGACGCTAGGGTTGTAGAGATATGAGTATGCAATAACCTGAAAGTTGTTCGGAGTCCCGGATGAGATCCCGGATGTCACGAGGAGTTCCGGAATGGTCCGGAGGTGAAGAATTATATATAGGAAGTGCAGTTTCGGCCATCGGGAGAGTTTCGGGGGTCAACGGTATTGTACCGGGACCACCGGAAGGGTCCCAGGGGTCCACTGGGTGGGGCCACCCATCCCGGAGGGCTGCATGGGCTGAAGTGGGGAGGGAACCAGCCCATAGTGGGCTGGTGCGCCCCCCTTGG
Source organism: Triticum urartu (assembly GCF_056163025.1). Taxonomy (NCBI): domain Eukaryota; kingdom Viridiplantae; phylum Streptophyta; class Magnoliopsida; order Poales; family Poaceae; genus Triticum; species Triticum urartu. The sequence continues at coordinate 512,756,058 of NC_141879.1, forward strand.
GCCCCCCATGCGCCTAGGGTTGGGAACCCTAGGGGAGGGGGCGCCTCCACTTGCCTTGGGGGGCACTCCACCCCCTTGGCCGCCGCCCCCCTAGGAGATCCCATCTCCTAGGGCCGGCGCACCCCCTAGGGGGCCTATATAAAGGGGGGGGAGGGAGGGCAGCTGCACCCTGAAGTCTTGGCGCCTCCCTCTCCCCTGCTACACCTCTCCCTCTTGCAAAAGAACGGCGAAGCCCTGCTGCGGTGACTGCTGCATCCACCACCACGCTGTCGTGCTGCTGGATCTTCATCAACCTCTCCTTCCCCTTGCTGGATCAAGAAGGAGGAGACGTTACGCTGACCATACGTGTGTTGAACGCGGAGGTGCCGTCCGTTCGGCGCTAGGATCTTCGGTGATTTGGATCACGTCGAGAACGACTCCCTCATCCCCGTTCTCTTGAACACTTCCGCGCGCGATCTACAAGGGTATGTAGATGCACTCCCCTATCGTTGCTAGATGACTCCATAGATAGATCTTGGTGAAACGTAGAGAACATTTTTTTTGTTTTCTGCAACGTTCGCCAACAGTGGTATCAGAGCTAGGTCTATGCGTAGTTCTCTTTGCACGAGTAGAACACAATTTGTTGTGGGCGTAGATGTTGTCAACTTTCTTGCCGCTACTAGTATTATTTTGCTTCAGCGGTATTGTGGGATGAAGCGGCCCGGACCAACCTTACACGTACGCTTACGTGAGACCGGTTCCACCGACTAACATGCACTAGTTGCATAAGGTGGCTGGCGGGTGTCTGTCTCTCCCACTTTAGTTGGAGCGGATTCGACGAAAAGGGTCCTTATGAAGGGTAAATAGAAGTTGACAAATCACGTTGTGGCTTTAACGTAGGTAAGAAAACGTTCTTGCTAGAACCCTCTTGCAGCCACGTAAAACTTGCAACAACAATTAGAGGACGTCTAACTTGTTTTTGCAGCAAGTGTTTTGTGATGTGATATGGCCAAAGTTGTGATGAATGATGAATGATATATGTGATGTATGAGATCATGTTCTTGTAATAGGAATCATGACTTGCATGTCGATGAGTATGACAACCGACAGGAGCCATAGGAGTTGTCTTTATTTTTTGTATGACCTGCGTGTCATTGAGAAACGCCATGTAAATTACTTTACTTTATTGCTAAACGTGTTAGCCATAGTAGTAGAAGTAATAGTTGGCGAGCAACTTCATGGAGACACGATGATGGAGATCATGGTATCATGCCGGTGACAAGATGATCATGGAGCCCCAAGATGGAGATCACATGAGCTATATGATATTGGCCATATCATGTCACTATTATTTGATTGCATGTGATGTTTATCATGTTTTTGCATCTTGTTTACTTAGAACGATGGTAGTAAATAAGATGATCCCTCATAATAATTTCAAGAAAGTGTTCCCCCTAACTGTGCACCGTTGCGACACTTTGTTGTTTCAAAGCACCACGTGATGATCGGGTGTGATAGATTCCAACGTTCAAATACAACGGGTGTAAGACAGATTTACACATGCAAACACTTAGGTTGACTTGACGAGCCTAGCATGTACAGACATGGCCTCGGAACACAGAAGACCGAAAGGTCGAGCATGAGTCGTATAGAAGATACGATCAACATGAAGATGTTCACCGATGTTGACTAGTCCGTCTCACGTGATGATCGGACACGGCCTAGTTAACTCGGATCATGTTATACTTAGATGACTGGAGGGATGTCTATCTGAGTGGGAGTTCATTGAATAATTTGATTAGATGAACTTAATTATCATGAACTTAGTCTAAAATCTTTACAACATGTATTGTAGATCAAATGGCCAACATTGTCCTCAACTTCAACGCGTTCCTAGAGAAAACCAAGCTGAAAGACGATGGCAGCAACTATACGGACTGGGTCCGGAACCTGAGGATCATCCTCATAGATGCCAAGAAAGATTATGTCCTACAAGCACCGCTAGGTGAAGCACCTGCTCTCCCTGCAGAACAAGACGTTATGAACGCTTGGCAGACACGTGCCAATGATTACTCCCTCATTCAGTGTGGCATGCTTTACAGCTTAGAGTTGGGGCTCCAAAAGCGTTTTGAGAGACACGGAGCATATGAGATGTTCGAAGAGCTGAAAATGGTTTTTCAAGCTCATGCCCGGGTCGAGAGATATGAAGTCTCCGACAAGTTCTTCAGCTGTAAGATGGAGGAAAACAGTTCTGTCAGTGAGCACATACTCACTATGTCTGGGTTACATAACCTCTTGACTCAGCTGGGAGTTAATCTCCCGGATGACGCGGTCATTGACAGAATCCTTCAGTCGCTTCCATCGAGCTACAAGAGCTTTGTGATGAACTTCAATATGCAGGGGATGGAAAAGACCATTCCTGAAGTATTTGCAATGCTGAAATCAGCAGAGGTTGAAGTCAAAAAGGAACATCAAGTGTTGATGGTGAATAAAACCACTAAGTTCAAGAAAGGCAAGGGTAAGAAGAACTTCAAGAAGTACGGCAAGGGAGTTGCCGCGCCCGATAAGCAAGCTGCCGGGAAGAAGCCAAAGAATGGACCCAAACCCGAGACTGAGTGCTTTTATTGCAAGGGAAGTGGTCACTAGAAGCGGAACTGCCCCAAATACTTAGCGGACAAGAAGGCCGGCATCACGAAAGGTATATGTGATATACATGTAATTGATGTGTACCTTACCAGTACTCGTAGTAGCTCCTGGGTATTTGATACCGGTGCAGTTGCTCACATTTGTAACTCAAAGCAGGAGCTGCGGAATAAGCGGAGACTGGCGAAGGACGAGGTGACGATGCGCGTCGGGAATGGTTCCAAGGTCGATGTGATCGCCGTCGGCACACTACCTCTACATTTACCTACGGGATTAATTTTAAGCCTCAATAATTGTTATTTAGTGCCAGCTTTGAGCATGAACATTGTATCAGGATCTCTTTTAATACGAGATGGCTACTCATTTAAATCCGAGAATAATGGTTGTTCTATTTATATGAGAGATATGTTTTATGGTCATTCTCCGATGGTGAATGGTTTATTCTTAATGAATCTCGAGCGTAATGCTACATATTCATAGTGTGAATACCAAAAGATGTAAGGTTGATAATGATAGTCCCACATACTTGTGGCACTGCCGCCTTGGTCACATAGGTGTCAAACGCATGAAGAAGCTCCATGCAGATGGACTTTTAGAGTCTCTTGATTACGAATCATTTGACACGTGCGAACCATGCCTCATGGGTAAAATGACCAAGACTCCGTTCTCAGGAACAATGGAGCGAGCAACCAACTTATTGGAAATCATACATACTGATGTGTGCGGTCCAATGAGTGTTGAGGCTCGCGGTGGCTATCGTTATGTTCTCACCCTCACTGATGACTTGAGTAGATATGGGTATGTCTACTTAATGAAACACAAGTCTGAGACCTTTGAAAAGTTCAAGGAATTTCAGAGTGAGGTTGAGAATCAACGTGATAGGAAAATCAAGTTCTTGCGATCAGATCGTGGGGGAGAATACTTGAGTCACGAATTTGGCACACACTTAAGAAAATGTGGAATAGTTTCACAACTCATGCCGCCTGGAACACCTCAGCGTAATGGTGTGTCCGAACATCGTAATCACACTCTATTAGATATGGTGCGATCTATGATGTCTCTTACCGATTTACCGCTATCATCTTGGGGCTATGCTTTAGAGACTGCCGCATTCACTTTAAATAGGGCTCCATCGAAATCCATTGAGACGACATCGTATGAATTATGGTTTGGGAAGAAACCTAAGCTGTCGTTTCTAAAAGTTTGGGGATGCGATGCTTATGTCAAGAAACTTCAACCTGAAAAGCTCGAACCCAAGTCGGAAAAATGCGTCTTCATAGGATACCCTAAAGAAACTATTGGGTATACCTTCTACCTCAGATCCGAAGGCAAGATCTTTGTTGCCAAGAATGGATCCTTTCTAGTGAAGGAGTTTCTCTCGAAAGAAGTAAGTGGGAGGAAAGTAGAGCTTGATGAAGTACTGCCTCTTGAAGCAGAGAGTAGCGCAGCTCAGGAAAATGTTCCTGTGGTGCCTGCACCAATTAGAGAGGAAGTTAATGATGATGATCAAGATACTTTTGATCAAGCTCCTACTGAACTTCGAAGGTCCACAAGGACACGTTCTGCACCAGAGTGGTACGGCAACCCTGTCTTGGAAATCATGTTGTTAGACAACGGTGAACCTTCGAACTATGAAGAAGTGATGGCGGGCCCGGATTCTGACAAATGACTGGAAGCCATGAAATCCGAGATAGGATCCATGTATGAAAATGAAGTATGGACTTTGACTGACTTGCCCGATGATCGGCGAGCCATTGAAAATAAATGGATCTTTAAGAAGAAGACAGACGCGGATGGTAATGTGACCATCTATAAAGCTCGGCTTGTCGCTAAGGGTTATCGACAAGTTCAAGGGGTTGACTACGATGAGACATTCTCACCTGTAGCGAAGCTGAAGTCCGTCCGAATCATGTTAGCAATTGCCGCATTCTATGATTATGAGATATGGCAAATGGACGTCAAAACGGCATTCCTTAATGGTATCCTTAAGGAAGAATTGTATAAGATGCAGCCGGAAGGTTTTGTCGATCCTAAGAATGCTGACAAGGTGTGCAAGCTCCAACGCTCGATTTATGGGCTGGTGCAAGCATCTCGGAGTTGGAACATTCGCTTTGATGAGATGATCAAAGCATTTGGGTTTATGCAGACTTATGGAGAAGCCTGCGTTTACAAGAAAGTGAGTGGGAGCTCTGTAGCATTTCTCATATTATATGTAGATGACATACTTTTGATGGGAAATGATATAGCGCTTTTGGACAGCATTAAGGCCTACTTGAATAAGAGTTTTTCAATGAAGGACCTTGGAGAAGCTGCTTATATATTAGGCATCAAGATCTATAGAGATAGACCAAGACACCTCATAGGTCTTTCACAAAGCACATACCTTGATAAGATATTGAAGAAGTTCAATATGGATCAGTCTAAGAAGGGGTTCTTGCCTGTGTTGCAAGGTGTGAAATTGAGCTCAGCTCAATGTCCGACCACGGCAGAAGATATAGAAGAGATGAGTGTCATCCCCTATGCCTCAGCCATAGGGTCTATTATGTATGACATGCTGTGTACCAGACCTGATGTAAACCTTGCCGTAAGTTTGGTAGGTAGGTACCAAAGTAATCCCGGCAAGGAACACCGGACAACAGTCAAGAATATCCTGAAGTACTTGAAAAGGACTAAGGAAATGTTTCTCGTTTATGGAGGTGACGAAGAGCTCGTCATAAAGGGTTACGTCGACACTAGCTTCGACACAGATCTGGATGACTCTAAGTCACAAACCGGATACGTGTATATGTTGAATGGTGGAGCAGTAAGCTGGTGCAGCTGCAAGCAGAGCGTCGTGGCAGGATCTACATGTGAAGCGGAGTACATGGCAGCCTCGGAGGCAGCACATGAAGCAATTTGGGTGAAGGAGTTCATCACCAACCTAGGAGTGATACCCAATGAGTCGGGGCCGATCAAACTCTTCTGTGACAACACTGGAGCTATTGCACTTGCCAAGGAGCCCAGGTTTCACAAGAAGACCAGGCACATCAAGCGTCGCTTCAACTCCGTTCATGAAAATGTTCAAGATGGAGACATAGATATTTGTAAAGTACATACGGATCTGAATGTCGCAGATCCGTTGACTAAACCTCTCCCTAGAGCAAAACATGATCAACACCAGAATTCCATGGGTGTTCGATTCATCATAATGTAACTAGATGATTGACTCTAGTGCAAGTGGGAGACTGTTGGAAATATGCCCTAGAGGCAATAATAAAATGATTATTATATTTCCTTGTTCATGATAATTGTCTATTATTCATGCTATAATTGTATTATCCGGAAACCGTAATACATGTGTGAATACATAGACCACAATGTGTCCCTAGTGAGCCTCTAGTTGACTAGCTCGTTGATCAACAGATAGTCATGGTTTCCTGGCTATGGACATGGGGATGTCATTGATAACGGGATCACATCATTAGGAGAATGATGTGATGGACAAGACCCAAACCTAAGCATAGCACAAAGATCGTGTAGTTCGTTTGCTGTAGCTTTTCTGGATGTCAAGTATCATTTCCTTAGACCATGAGATTGTGCAACTCCCGGATGCCGTAGGAGTGCCTTGGGTGTGCCAAACATCACAACGTAACTGGGTGACTATAAAGGTACATTACAGGTATCTCCGAAAGTGTCTGTTGGGTTGGCACGAATCGAGACTGGGATTTGTCACTCCGTACGACGGAGAGGTATCTCTGGGCCCACTCGGTAATGCATCATCATAATGAGCTCAATGTGATCAAGTGGTTGATCACGGGATCATGCATTACGGTACGAGTAAAGTGACTTGCCGGTAACGAGACTGAACGAGGTATTGGGATACCGACGATCAAGTCTCAGGCAAGTAACGTACCGATTGGCAAAGGGAATTGAGTACGGGATTGATTAGGTCCTCGACATCGTGGTTCATCCGATGAGATCATCGAGGAGCATGTGGGAGCCAACATGGGTATCCAGATCCCGCTGTTGGTTATTGACCGGAGAGTCATCTCGGTCATGTCTACATGTCTCCCAAACCCGTAGGGTCTACACACTTAATGTTCGGTGATGCTAGGGTTGTAGAGATATGAGTATGCAATAACCTGAAAGTTGTTCGGAGTCCCGGATGAGATCCCGGACGTCACGAGGAGTTCCGGAATGGTCCGGAGGTGAAGAATTATATATAGGAAGTGCAGTTTCGGCCATCAGGAGAATTTCGGGGGTCAACGGTATTGTACCGGGACCACCGGAAGGGTCCCGGGGGTCCACCGGGTGGGGCCACCCATCCCGGAGGGCCCCATGGGCTGAAGTGGGGAGGGAACCAGCCCAAAGTGGGCTGGTGCGCCCCCCTTGGGCCCCCATGCGCCTAGGGTTGGGAACCCTAGGGGAGGGGGCGCCTCCACTTGCCTTGGGGGGCACTCCACCCACTTGGCCACCGCCCCCCTAGGAGATCCCATCTCCTAGGGCTGGCGCACCCCCTAGGGGGCCTATATAAAGGGGGGGAGGGAGGGCAGCCGCACCCTGAAGGCTTGGCGCCTCCCTCTCCCCTGCTACACCTCTCCCTCTCGAAGAACGGCGAAGCCCTGCTGCGGTGACTGCTGCATCCACCACCACGCCGTCGTGCTACTGGATCTTGATCAACCTCTCCTTCCCCCTTGCTAGATCAAGAAGGAGGAGACGTTACGCTGACCGTACGTGTGTCGAACGCGGAGGTGCCGTCCGTTCGGCGCTAGGATCTCCGGTGATTTGGATCACGTCGAGTATGACTCCCTCATCCCCGTTCTCTTGAACGCTTCCGCGCGCGATCTACAAGGGTATCTAGATGCACTCCCCTCTCGTTGCTAGATGACTCCATAGATAGATCTTGGTGAAATGTAGAGAATTTTTTTTGTTTTCTACAACGTTCCCCAACATATCTCTTACTCACAAATATCTTTGTGCAAAACTTTCATTTCCTTTCTAGGAGCTCACCACCTACGGTGGAGTTTTATTTATATGATGAGCATAACGAGATGTCACTTTATGATTTTTGTCAGGTTTGTTTAGTCCCTTTTGAGGGCAAGACAGAAGAACCACATCACGATGATGTGGAGGGTTTTATTGATACTATCATTGTAGGGGAAACATGGAAGGTTTCCGATGCACGAATCACTAGCATACATTTTCCTGTTTTACGTTATTTTGCATTATTTGCTAGTCGTTGTTCAATTGGTCGCAGAAACTGTGGAAACCTTAGTATCCCTAATATTATTATTTTGCTCCACAGTTTATACGGTGATAACTCTGTTAGTATGGGCGGCATTATTGCTAAACGGTTAAGTCTGAACCGTACCAAGGGCCCCATCTTTGGAGGCATCTATGCTTCATGCCTAGCTGCACATTTTAACATACCTATTAGGCATTATGAGAAGGAAGAAAAAGTGCTACCTCGTGTTTATGTAGATTATAAAAGTATGGTGACACATGGTTTTATTGTTAAGAATAGGGAAGGAGAGCTTAAATACCAATTGTTCTTTAATAAGCATCATCCTGAGACTATTACCATGCCTGCTCTTTCTTTCTTTGATTTATCTGCAGGCTAGTACCTTGTTCCGTTAAAGGCTATTCACGCCTACCGGAACCCTGCACCAGCCATGGATCCAGAGCTGGAACCACAAGTTGATCCTTCACGACAGTCTAATTACCAGTGGGATCCGGAGATGATTGTTAGCAGTGGCAATCGGAGTCTTCCTCTTCTTCATTGCAGTACAACCCCAACTATTATTATGGATATCCGCCAGGCCAACTGTGGCCATATACCAACTTAGGCCAAAAGCCTAAGCTTGGGGGAGTACGTATTTCCCACCGACATTACATTTATGTTCACACACTCATTACTAGATGTCGGTGCTCATACTTTTTCATTGTATCATCCATGCTAGTTTATTTTCCCTTTTATGCTTTCTTCTTGTGTGTTTGATAAACCTTAAGAAAAACCAAAAAATCAGCTGTAGCTTTTAATTAGTTTACTTTCCATGCTTGTAGTAGTAATTAAAAAGAAAACCCAAAAAGATTTCCTGTTCTTCTTTTACTTGTTGGGAGCTCTCCCGTGTAAATAATTTTATTTTTTTTTCTTTTCTTCGGGGGTCGATAAGAGAAGACCATAATTAAATTGTTGAAGTAGCTCTTATATGCATTATTGTTGATCTGACAAAAGAGCCCATATTGCCTTGTCTTCTCCTGTTTATTGAATGCTTGCATATTCCAGCTTAGTCCAATGCACGTGCACTATTATTATTATTCACATCGTTCGGTCATGCAAGTGAAAGGCAATTATGATGATATATGTTGGACTGACTGAGATGAGAAAAGCTGGTATGAACTCGACCTCTTTTGTTTTTGTAAATATGATTAGTTCATCGTTCCTCATTCAGCCTATTATGAATAAACATGTTTGCAATGACAACTAGAGACCATAGTTTCTTGTGCCATGCTTGATTAGCTATGAGTTATACTGGTTTACCTTGCGTGCCAACATGCTATTAAAATGGTTATGATGTGGTATGATAGGGTGGTATCCTCCTCTGAATGATTTAAGTGACTTGACTTGGCGCATGTTCACGCATGTAGTTGAAACAAAATCAACATAGCCTTCACGATATTTATGTTCGTGGTGGATTATATCCTACTCATGCTTGCATTTGGTGTTGATTAATTTTAATGCATGTTCATGACTGTTGTCGCTCTCTAGCTGGTCGCTTCCCAGTCTTTTTCTGGCCTTCACCTGTACTAAGCGGGAATACTGCTTGTGCATCCAAACTCAATAAACCCCAAATTTATTCCACATGAGTCCACTATACCTACCTATATACGGTATCTACCTGCCGTTCCAAGTAAATTTGTATGTACCAAACTCTAAACCTTCAAATAATTATCTTGTTTTGTATGCTCGAATAGCTCATGTATCAACTAGGGTTGTCTGTATCTTCCATGTTAGGCGGGTCATTCTCAAGAGGAGTGGACTCCGCTCCTCACTCACGAGATAAATGGCTGGTCACCGGGATGCCCAGTCCCATGCTTTATGCAAACTAAATCAAAATAATTGCAAACAAAATTCACCCTGGGACTCTTGTTAGTTGGAGGCACTCGTTGTTTCGAGCAAGCCATGGATTGATGCTTGTTGGTGGAAGGGGGAGTATAAACTTTACCATTCTGTTTGGGAACCGCCTATAATGTGTGTAGCATGGAAGATATCGCCATCTCTTGGTTGTTATGTTGACAATGAAAGTATACCGCTCAAAATATTATTCACCTCTATTTCAAAATCGAGCTCTGGCACCTCTACAAATCCCTGCTTCCCTCTGCGAAGGGCCTATCTATTTACTTTTATGCTGAGTCATCATCCTCTTATTAAAAAGCACCAGTTGGAGAGCACTGCTGTCATTTGCATTCATTACTGTTATTTTACATTGAGTATGACTTGAATGGATCTCTTTTACCATGAATTACAATGTCTAGTTAGTCCTTGATCTTTAAAGGTGCTCTACATTTATGTTTTGCGGTCTCAGAAAGGGCTAGCGAGATACCACCTTGTTATATCATATTATGATTGTTTTGAGAAAGTGTTGTCATTCGAGATTTCTTATTATTGCTCGCTAGTTGATTATGCTCTTGATATGAGTAAACTTGAGACCTAAGCGTTATTATGAATGTGGTTAGTTATAATCTTTGTTGAAAACTTGAATGCTGGCTTTACATATTTACAACAATAAGAGCAAACAGAGTTTGTAAAAGTTTTTCTTTATCACTTTCAGTTCATCAACTGAATTGCTTGAGGACAAGCAAAGGTTTAAGCTTGGGGGAGTTGATACATCTCCGTCGTTTCTACTTTTCCAAACACTTTTGCCCTTGTTTTGGACTCTAACCTGCATGATTTGAATGGAACTAACCCGGACTAACGCTGTTTTCAGCAGAATTACCATGGTGTTATTTATGTGCAGAAACAAATGTTCTCAGAATGACCTGAAACTTCATGGAGCAACTTTTTGGAAAATATGAAAAATACCTGCAAAAGATGATGGCTAGGGGGCCCACCACCTGTCCACAAGGGTGGGGGCGCGTCTGCCCCCCTAGGGCGCGCCCCTACCTCGTGGGTCCCCTGATGCCTCTCCGACTCCAACTCTAACTCCATATATTGTGTTTCGGGGAGAAAAAAATCAGAGAGAAGAATTCATCGCGTTTTACGATACAGAGCCACCGCCAAGCCCTAAAACCTCTCGGGAGGGCTGATCTGGAGTCCGTTAGGGGCTCCGGAGAGGGGAATCCGTCGCCATCGTCATCATCAACCATCGTCCATCACCAATTTCATGATGCTCACCACCGTGCGTGAGTAATTCCATCGTAGGCTTGCTGGACAGTGATGGGTTGGATGGGATCTATCATGTAATCAAGTTAGTTCTGTTAGGGTTTGATCCCTAGTATCCACTATGTTATGAGATTGATGTTGCTATGACTTTCCTATGCTTAATGCTTGTCACTAGGGCCTGAGTGCCATGATTTCAGATCTGAACCTATTATGTTTTCATCAATATATGAGTGTTCTTGATCCTATCTTGCAAGTCTATAGTCACCTATTATGTGTTATGATCCGTTAACCCCGAAGTGACAATAATCGGGATACTTATCGGTGATGACCGTAGTTTGAGGAGTTCATGTATTCACTATGTGTTAATGCTTTGTTCCGGTTCTCTATTAAAAGGAGGCCTTAATATCCCTTAGTTTCCGTAAGGACCCCGCTGCCACGGGAGGGTAGGACAAAAGATGTCATGTAAGTTCTTTTCCATAAGCACGTATGACTATGTTCGGAATACATGCCTACATTATATCAATGAACTGGAGCTAGTTCTGTGTCACCCTAGGTTATGACTGTTACATGATGAACCGCATCCGGCATAATTCTCCATCAACGATCCATTGCCTACGAGCTTTCCATATATTATTCTTCGCTTATTTACTTTTCCGTTGCTATTGCTATCATCACTACAAAATACCAAAAACATTACTTTTACTACTGTTACCTTTTGCTACCGTTACCACTACTATCATATTACTTTGCTACTAAATACTTTGCTGCAGATATTAAGTTTCTAGGTGTGGTTGAATTGACAACTCAACTGCTAATACTTGAGAATATTCTTTGGCTCCCCTTGTGTCGAATCAATAAATTTGGGTTGAATACTCTACCCTCGAAAACTGTTGCGATCCCCTATACTTGTGGGTTATCATTGTGATACATCACTACTGCAGGATGCTGCTAACGCGACACTACGATCAAAGACCCTTTCACGAAACTGTGTGCAATGCACTAATCGCAAACGGGGATGTAAAAAACCCGTCAAAAAAGGTGCAAAACATTTGCAATGGAGGATGCATCAAACACGGTTCAGATTTTAGTTGCGTGTGCGATGCAGGGCATACGGTCTAGTTCAATGAACTATTTGTGATGATGAGGAACAAAAGAAACGGTCAGCCAGATGAAGGTGTGTGTGATATACAACATACGGTTCACTCGGATGAACTGTTTGTGATTAGGCAACACAAAAGAAACGGTCAGCCAGATGAAGGTGTGTGTGATATACGTCATGCGGTTCACTCGGATGAACTGTTTGCTTAGAGCCAAGAGAACAGAAACGGTTCAATATAACAAGATGTGTGTGATACGCGACAAACAGTTCTGTAATCAGAAATGTGTGCGAAGATCGATAATAACACAGACGATTGCTGCTAATAAGCCGTGTGTGTTGTGGGAAAACGCTTGGTGGTATACAATTGTCAGCGATTGATGAAATCATCGCCGACGGGTTGCCTAGTATGGTCCATGTGCGATGTCATTGCACACAGAACAACAACATATGTACTTATAACTTATAAGGACTTGATTCCATAAACAGATTGAACATTGAATTACATATATGGCTAGTACACACATGACCTTTGCACACACGAAAGTACGTTCCAAAATGCCTAGGAAACTCAAATAATGTATAAAAAGGCAAAACGAACCGTGAACAATTTCATATTTTTAGGATGACACTACTATATATAGTTGCATGTTCCCTCTGTAAAATAAATCAAGGCGGGAAGAGACAACATATGTCGTTTTGCACACATAGGTGACAAGGTCCCTCTCGGAACCATGAGCCTTTTTGAGAGAAGCTCCAGTTTGTAAGAAGTTTGTACCCAAACTTGTCCCAAATTGGACTAATTTTTTACCACAACATGTTGCTGCTATGTCATAACACCATTCCAAGTTTCATGATTTTGAGGCGAGTTTTGGATTTACAGTAATTTTAAAATCAGGTTTCTCAATGTTTGCTGTCGAGTCGGCAGCGCCCTGGATAGGCTTTTTCCTCGTGGGTCCCAAATGACAAATCCAAATCTGTCACTACCATGCTACTTTTCTTATTAAGAATTACTACCCATTTGGTGTGCTAGCTGAAAATAAGTTTGTGGGTGCTGGGGGGAGGGGGCACGACGGCGCCGGCAAAGTCAAGGTCGTGCTGCTGCCTGCGCGAGACCTTGTCGGCGGTGAGGGAAACCTCTGTGGCCAGCTTCACGCATTGTGCGGGTGCTTCAACAGCCCCGGCGTCGCCACTCCCTTCGATGGTGCGCTTCGGCGGCATCGTCATACACTCTAGAGTCCAGACATTGGTGACCACTGTGGACCGGGGGTGCGGCCGCCTATTATGGCCGGCGGCTCGGGCACAATTAATATGGATGAGTGGGAGCGAGGCAGGCTGCGGTCAAAAGTTGTCTCGCCTCCCGGTGAGCCTACGCGGCAGACATCTACCATTCCTAGCATCATTTCACACAGCTACTTGCATGCCTCCCGGTCAATTCACATACCTGCATGCACGCCTCCCCGTCTGCCTGCGCAGCGGACTGCTCGCATGCGTCTCGTCAACTCATGCCTGCTCGCACGGCACACGGGGCGTGTGGCAGCACGTATATTTTTTGGTTTATTTTCTGCCGCTTTACTGCTTCACTGAACCATTTGCGTTGAAGAGATGCACAAATCCTGCGTTGAACATCTCACATGCTTCCCAGTGAACCTGCGCACCGGACGAGGTTTGGATTTACTAGAATTTAAAAACCAAGTATCTCAATGCTTTGCCGGCAATCATTGGTGCCCAGGTGTTTGAAATTCATTCCCATTTCTTGCATGGGACCTAAGCATGCACCCAAGAACAAATATTTGATTTATCAACCAATTTATATGCACTGGAGCATGTGCATGTAGTTCAATTTGAATTATGCACATAAATGCATTGAAAACTTAGCTAATGCATAAAAATGTCCAAACGAACCCCGAAAATAAAAAAATGACACAACACTCCTGTTGTTCTATGTTGACACGAGAAATTTTTTGAAAGAAATAAGAGGCAATGGATATCGTTTTGTCCCCAAAGGTGGGACGTTCCCTACCGAAACCATCATGCTTGTTGTGAGAAGCTCTGGTTTGTGAGAAGCATATACCCAAACCTACCCCAAATGGGACAAAAAATTTACCACGACATGTTGATGTCGCTCCATGAAGCATGCCAAGTTTCATGAATTTCAAACGAGTTTTGGATTTGCTAGAATTTAAAAACTAGGCATCTCAATGTTTTGCCGGCAATCAACGGTGCCCTGGTGTTTGAAATTCATTCCCATTTCTTGCATGGGACCTAAGCATGCACCCAAGGACACATATTTGATTTTTCAACCAATTTATATGCACTAGAGCATGTGCATGCAGTTCAAATTTGAATTATGCACATAAATGCATTGAAAACTCAGTTAGTGCATAAAAATGTCCAAACGAACCCCGAAAAGTTACAAAAATTGACACAACACTCCTGTTGTTCTATGTTGACACGAGAAAAAATTTGAAAGCAATAAGAGGCAATGTATATCGTTTCATCACCGAAGGTGGGACATTCCCTATCGAAACCATCATGCTTGTTGTGAGAAGCTCTGGTTTGTGAGAAGCATATACCCAAACCTACCCCAGATGGGACAAAAAATTTACCACGGCATGTTGATGCCGCTCCATGATAGCATGCCAAGTTTCATGAATTTCAGATGAGTTTTGGATTTACTAGAATTCAAAAACCAGGCATCTCAATGTTTTTCCGGTAATCAACGGTGCCCTAGTGTTTGAAAGTCATTCTCATTTCTTGCATGGGACCTAAGCATGCACACAAGGACACATATTTGATTTTTCAACCAATTTATCTGCACTAGAGCATCTGCATGTAGTTCAAATTTGAATTACGCACATAAATGCATTAAAAACTCAGTTAATGCATAAAAATGTCCGAACGAACCCTGAAAGATCACACAAATTAACACAACACTCCTGTTGTTCTATGTTGAGACGAGAAAAAAATTGAAAGCAATAAGAGGCAATGGATATCTTTTCGCCGCAAAAGGTGGGACGTTCCCTACCAAAACCATCATGCTTGTTGTGAGAAGCTCTGGTTTGTGAGAAGCATATATATACACAAACCTGCCCCAAATGGGACAAAAAAATTTACCACGGCATGTTGATGCCACTCCATGATAGTATGCCAAGTTTCATGAATTTCACATGAGTTTTGGATTTACTAGAATTTAAAAACCAGGCATCTCTGTGTTTTGCCGGCAATGAATGGTGCCCTGGTGTTTCAAATTCATTCTCATTTCTTGCATGGGATCTAAGCATGCACCCAAGGACAGGGATTTGATTTTTCAACCAATTTATATGTACTGGAGCATGTACATGTAGTTCAAATTTGAATTATGCACATAAATGCATTCAAAACTCAGTTAATGCATAAAAATGTCCAAACGGACCCCGAAAAATCACAAAAATTGACACAACACTCATGTTGTTCTATGTTGACACGAGAAATTTTTTGGATGCAATAAGAGGCAATGGATATCGTTTCGTCCCCAAAGGTGGGACATTCCCTACCGAAACCATCATGCTTGTTGTGAGAAGCATATACCCAAACTGGCCCCCAATTAAATGGGACAAAAAATTTACCATGTCATGTTGATGCCGCTCCATGATAGCATGCCAAGTTTCATGAATTTCATACGAGTTTTGGATTCACTAGAATTTAAAAACCAGGTACCTCAATGTTTGCGGCCGAGTGGTGGTGGTAGGGTGTTTGACATTCATTCCCATTTCTTGCATGCGACCTAAGTAGGCAACCAAGGACACAGATTTGAATTTTCAACTAATTTATATGCATTAGAGCATATGCCTGTTGTTCAAATTTGAATTACGCACATGAATGCACAAAAAACTCAGTTAGTGTATAAAAATGTCCAAGCGAATCCCGAAAAATCCCAAAAATTGACACAACACTCCTGTTGTTCTATGTTGACACTAGGGAAAAATTTGAAATCGAGAAGAGGCAACGGATATCGTTTCGTCCAGAAAGGTGAAACGTTCCCTACCGAAACCATCACACTTGTTGTGAGAAGCTTTGCTTTATGAGAAGGTTATTCCCAAACCTGCCCCAAATGGGACAAATTTTTTACCACGACATGTTGATGTCGCTCCATGATAGCATGCCAAGTTTCATGAATTTCGGACGAATTTTGGATTTACTAGAATTACAAAAGCAAGTATGCCGACATTTGCCGGAGAGCCACGGTGCTGTGGTGTTTGAATTTGATCCCCATTTCTTCTATGGGAGATAAGCATAAACCCATGGACACATATATGATTTTACAACCCATGTTGGTGCACTGGAGCATGTGCATGTAGTTTAATTTTTAATTGTGCACCTGAAATGGCTAGAAAACCAATTTAATGTATAAAATGTTCAAACGAACCCTGAATAATTCCAATTATTTTACGACACACATATAGTTGCATATTCACTCCAGATAAAAGGTCTAGCAATTCAAACACCATCCATTGCCACTATGAACCCATTATGTAATTCAAATCAAGATGAAAAATCAAGTGGATCACACACAGTTTATTATCACCAACCGTGTGAGATACAACACAAAATATCCTAGAGCACCGTCGGTGTATAGTACGCCTATGGCTTACGCGCGAAGGTGTGTCGGCTACAGTCCATAGCCGGCGTCTCAAGCACACTAGCTCGCTCCCCAAATATCATTTCACTGTTCAATCGTCGTGGTGAAAGATGGGCACGTGGACCCGCGTCGTGAGGGCAACTTCGGTGGCCCACTCCGGCGAGAGCGTGACCGCAGCCGCCATGCGCGTGCTAACAAGGTGATGAGTGCAGCTGCAATCTGCGACCGAGCAGCCCTGGCAGGCCAAACGGCCGCTGTTACTTCTCAGGTGGCGGTAGCAACATCTGGCTCGGGGATAATAACTGGCGAGAGCGGCACAACAGTTGTCCGTTCCGCAGCGGTGGCCTTGGCCCTGATGGAGGCCGCCCACGACCATGTCGAGGCCACCCACACCTAGCTCCTGGAGGTCACCGCACAAATCGAACAAAGCTTCTCCAACAACGGTCGGCAACACACGGCCGAAGAGCTGGCAATCGGCGAGAGGGTTCGAGCAGCCGTCCGTTCCTCCGCCGCATACCTTGCAACGATGGAGTCCGTCTAAGCCTAGATCGTGTCCGCCCACTCCCAACTCATGGCGGCCTTTTCCAAAGAGATGGCGGACGTGGATGGCGAGATGCTTGCCGAGTATGGTGTGAATGATGCCATGGAGCCCCTTCCCGAGGAGACCGTCGGGCGCGAGCTGGACATGGAGGCGGTGGCGGAGATCGACAAGCACCAGCAGTAGTAGTACTCTTTGTTTTGTTACACTAAGAGCGTCGGTCTTTAATTTGTTACAGTAATGTTTAGGTCAGCTAGCTCTGTTTAATTACTGAACTTGTTTGATTAAGAAGTGTGGGTGCGGAACGTACCACTTTGGTGCGTAACGTACTCTGGTTGACCTACGTGGTTCGGTAGTAACTTGATCTGAAGTTTCATGATCATCATCATTAACTTCCTCACTAGTTTGTGTAGGCATCACGGGAACAATTTTCTGTGATGAGCTACTTTCCAATTCGAGAGAAGATACAATTACCTCATCAAGTTCTACTTTTCTCCCACTCACTTCTTTTGAGAGAAACTCCTCTAGGAAGGATCCATTCTTAGCAACAAAGATCATGCCTTCGGATCTGTGATAGAAGGTGTACCCAACAGTTTCTTTTGGGTATCCTATGAAGATGCACTTCTCCAATTTGGGTTTGAGCTTATCAGGCTGAAGTTTTTTCACATAAGCATCGCAACCCCAAACTTTAAGAAACGACAGCTTAGGTTTCTTGCCAAACCATAGTTCATACGGTGTCGTCTCAACGGATTTAGATGGTGCCCTATTTAACGTGAATGCAGCTGTCTCTAATGCATAACCCCAAAACGACAGTGATAAATCAGTAAGAGACATCATAGATCGCACCATATCTAATAAAGTACGGTTACGATGTTCGGGCACACCATTACGCTGTGGTGTTCCAGGTGGCGTGAGTTGTGAAACTATTCCACATTGTTTTAAATGAAGACCAAACTCATAACTCAAATATTCGCCTCCACGATCAGATCGTAGAAACTTTATTTTCTTGTTACGATGATTTTCCACTTCACTCTGAAATTCTTTGAACTTTTCAAATGTTTCAGACTTGTGTTTCATTAAGTAGATATACCCATATCTTCTCAAATCATCTGTGAAGGTCAGAAAATAACGATACCCGCCGCGAGCCTCAACACTCATCAGATCGCATACATCGGTATGCATTATATCCAATAAGTCAGTGGCTCGCTCCTTTGTTCCGGAGAACGGAGTCTTAGTCAGCTTGCCCATGAGGCATGGTTCGCAAGCATCAAATGATTCATAATCAAGTGATTCCAAAAGTCCATCAGCATGGAGTTTCTTCATGCGCTTTACACCAATATGACCTAAATGCTAGTGCCACAAATATGTTGCACTATCATTATCAACTTTGCATCTTTTGGCATTAATATTATGAATATGTGTATCACTACGATCGAGATTCAACAAAAATAGACCACTCTTTAAGGGTGCATGGCCATAAAAGATATTACTCATATAAATAGAACAACCATTATTCTCTGATTTAAATGAATAACTGATACGTCTCCAACGTATCTATAATTTTTGATTGTTCCATGCTATATTATATTCTGTTTTGGACATTATTGGGCTTTATTCTACACTTTTATATTATTTTTGGGACTAACCTATTAACAGGAGGCCCAGCCCAGAATTGTTGTTTTTTTGCCTATTTCAGAGTTTCGCAGAAAAAGAATATCAAACGGAGTCCAAACGGAATGAAACCTTCGGGAACATGATTTTTGGAATGAACGTGATCCAGAGGACTTGGACCCTACGTCAAGAAAGCAACCATCAAGGCACAATGTAAGGGGGCTCGCCTAACCCCCCAGGCGCGCCCTCCACCCTCGTGGGGCCCATGTTGCTCCACCGACGTACTTCTTCCTCCTATATATACCTAGGTACCCCCAAACTACCAGAGACAGAGCCAAAAACCTAATTCCACTGCTGCAACCTTCTATACCCGTGAGATCCCATCTTGGGGCCTTTTCCGGAGCTCCGCCGGAGGGGGCATCGATCACGGAGGGCTTCTACATCAACACCATAGCCTCTCCGATGATGTGTGAGTAGTTTACCTCAGACCTTCGGGTCCATAGTTATTAGCTAGATGTCTTCTTCTCTCTCTTTGGATCTCAATACAAAATTCTCCCCGATTCTCGTGGAGATCTATTCGATGTAATCTTGTTTTGCGGTGTGTTTGTTGAGACTGATGAATTGTGGGTTTATGATCAAGTTTATCTGTGAAAAATATTTGAATCTTCTCTGAATTCTTTTATGTATGATTGGTTATCTTTGCAAGTCTCTTCGAATTATCAGTTTGGTTTGGCCTACTAGATTGATCTTTTTGCAATGGGAGAAGTGCTTAGCTTTGGGTTCAAGCTTGCGGTGTCCTTTCCCAGTGACAGTAGGGGCAGCAAGGCACGTATTATATTGTTGCCATCGAGGATAACAAGATGGGGTTTATATCATATTGCATGAGTTTATCCCTCTACATCATGTCATCTTACTTAAAGCGTTATTCTGTTCTTTTGAACTTAATACTCTAGATGCATGCTGGATAGCGGTCGATGTGTGGAGTAATAGTAGTAGATGCAGGCATGAGTCAGTCTACTTGTCTCGGACGTGATGCCTATATACATGATCATACCTATATATTCTCATAACTATGCTCAATTCTGTCAATTGCTCAATAGTAATTTGTTTACCCACCGTAATACTTATGCTCTCGAGAGGAGCCACTAGTGAAACATATGGCCCCTGGGTCTATTTTCCATCATATTAATCTCCCATCAACAAGCTATTTCTTACGCCGTTTTTATTTTGCTTTATTTACTTTGTATCTTTATCATAAAAATAGCAAAAATATTATCTTATCATATGTATCAGATCTCACTTTCGTAAGTGAACGTGAAGGGATTGACAACCCCTTTATTGCGTTGGTTGTGAGGATTTTATTTGTTTGTGTAGGTGTGAGGGACTCGTGCGTGGCCTCCTACTGGACTGATACCTTGGTTCTCAAAAACTGAGGGAAATACTTACGCTACTTTGCTGCATCACCCTTTCCTCTTCAAGGGAAAACCAATGCAGTGCTCAAGAGGTAGCAAGAAGGATTTTTGGCGCCGTTGTTGGGGAGTCTACGCAAAAGTCAACATACCAAGTACCCATCACAAACCCTTATCTCCTGCATTACATTATTTTCCATTTGCCTCTCGTTTTCCTCCCCCCACTTCACCCTTGTCGTTTTATTCGTCTCTTTTCCCATTTGTTTTCTTGTACCATGGCCGATTCAAAAAGGGCTAAGGGTTCTCTCCCGGGTTTTACCTTGGATAGTCTATCTGTCCTCTGTAAGCTCATAAATAATGATGCTATGGAGAGACCTACATGGGTTATCAATGAGAGTTTGAATAATTTTGATGAAGATGATCCCGGAATTTTTCGTTATTTACTTGATGAATCTTTCAAAGACGCTTGGGATAGAATTCGAGCTAGCTATGTGCCCCAATATCAAATTGACGTTTACGTGAAAAGCTTTTATATTGGTTTACCCTCTTCATTCAAGCAAGTTCTAGATTCTATATTTGAAGAAGGTTTTCTTGAGGGGGGTCCCATTTATACTTATGAAAACATGAAAAATATATTTGGGCACCCCATGAGTGAGAAGGTTGAATCTACCTCTCTTTTGTGCTTTTATCAAAATGAAATTATCAAAGAAATGAAGGGTAGCTTAGATGCCAATTTCCGTAATGTGCTTAATCTTTCTTCCACCATTAATGGCCACATACTATCTCAAAATAGAAAGATAAATGCTATAGAAAAAAAATTTCTCTTTTATTTCCTAATACCAAAGATGGCAATACCTAGATCTATCTTCGCTTTTATGCCTAGTTAGGGGCGTTAAATGATAGCGCTTGTTGGGAGGCAACCCAATTTTATTTTTATTCCTTGCTTTTAGCTCATGTTTAGTAATAAATAATTTATCTAGCCTATGTTTTGGTTGTGTTTTTGTGTTTAATTAGTGTTTGTGCCAAGTAGAACCGTTGGGAAGACTTGGGGAAAGTCTTTTTGATCTTGCTGTAAAAAACAGAAAATTTAGCGCTCACGAGAATTGCTGCCATTTTTATTTGGAAAGAGCTATTTAGTTAATTCTTTTTGAAGGTGATTAATAGATAAATTACTCAAGTCCAGAAATTTATTTTAGAACTTTTGGGGTTCCATAAGCTTGCGTTAGCTACAGATTACTACAGACTGTTCTGTTTTTGACAGATTCTGTTTTTCGTGTGTTGTTTGCTTATTTTGATGAATCTATGACTAGTAAAATAGTTTATAAACCATAGAGAAGTTGGAATAAAGTAGGTTTAACACAAATATAAATAAATAATGAGTTCATTACAGTACCTTGAAGTGGTGTTTTGTTTTCTTTCGCTAACGGAGCTCATGAGATTTTCTATTTTGAGTTTTGTGTTGTGAAGTTTTCAAGTTTTGGGTTAAGTTTTGATGGATTATGGAACAAGGAGTGGCAAGAGCCTAAGCTTGGGGATGCCCATGGCACCCCAAGGTAAAATTCAAGGACACCCAAAAGCCTAAGCTTGGGGATTGATACGTCTCCAACGTATCTATAATTTTTGATTGCTCCATGCTATATTATACCACAATTAAGAAGAATTACATCAAAATTATGCCAAGTAGCACTCCGCATCAAAAATTCTGTTGTTATCATTTACCTACTCAAGGACGAGCAGGAATTAAGCTTGGGATGCTTGATACGTCTCCAACGTATCTATAATTTTTTATTGCTCCATGCTATATTATTTACTGTTTTGGACATTATTGGGCTTTATTATCCACTTTTATATTATTTTTGGGACTAACCTATTAACCGGAGGCCCAGCCCAGACTTGCTGTTTTTTTGCCTGTTTTAGGGTTTCGAAGAAAAGGAATATCAAATGGAGTCCAAACGGAATGAAACCTTCGGGAACGTGATTTTCTCACTGAATACAACTCAGGAGACTTGGAACCTACGTCAAGCCACGTAATAGGAGCCCACGAGGTAGGGGGCGCGCTTCCCCCCAGGCGCGCCCTCCACCCTCATGGGGCCCTGTTGCTCCACCGACGTACTTCTTCCTCCTATATATATCCACGTACCCCCAAACGATCAGAGACGGAGCCAAAACCCTAATTCCACCATCGTAACTTTCTGTATCCTCGAGATCCCATCTTGGGGCCTGTTTCGGAGCTCCGCCGGAGGGGGCATCGATCACGGAGGGCTTCTACATCAACACCATAGCCTCTCTGATGAAGTGTGAGTAGTTTACTTCAGACCTACGGGTCCATAGTTAGTAGCTAGATGGCGTCTTCTCTCTTTTTGGATCTCAATACAATGTTCTCCCCCTCTCTTGTGGAGATCTATTCGATGTAATCTTCTTTTTGCGGTGTGTTTGTTGAGACCGATGAATTGTGGGTTTATGATCAAGTCTATCTATGAATAGTATTTGAATCTTCTCTGAATTCTTTTATGTACGATTGGTTATCTTTGCAAGTCTCTTCGAATTATCAGTTTGGTTTGGCCTACTAGATTGATGATTCTTGCAATGGGAGAAGTGCTTAGCTTTGGGTTCAATCTTGCAGTGTCCTTTCCCGGTGACAGTAAGGGCAGCAAGGCACGTATTGTATTGTTGCCATCGAGGATAACAAGATGGGTTTTCTTCATATTGCATGAGTCTATCCCTCTACATCATGTCATCTTGCTTAAGGCGTTACTCTGTTTTTAACTTAATACTCTAGATGCATGCTGGATAGCAGTCGATGAGTGGAGTAATAGTAGTAGATGCAGGTAGGAGTCAGTCTACTTGTCTCGGATGTGATGCCTATATACATGATCATACCTAGATATTCTCATAACTATGCTCAATTCTGTCAATTGCTCAACAGTAATTTGTTCAGCCACCGTAGAATACTTATGCTCTCAAGAGAAGCCACTAGCGAAACCTATGGCCCCCGGGTCTATCTTTATCATATCAATCTCCTACTACTTAGTTATTTACTTTGCTATTTACTTTGCTTTTATTTTACTTTGCATCTTTATCATAAAAATACCAAAAATATTATCTTATCATATCTATCAGATCTCACTCTCGGAAGTGGCCCTATAGGGATTGACAACCCCTATTTGCGTTGGTTGCGAGGATTTATTTGTTTTGTGCAGGTACGAGGGACTTGCGTGTAGCCTCCTACTGGAGTGATACCTTGGTTCTCAAAAACTGAGGGAAATACTTACGCTACTTTGCTGCATCATCCCTTCCTCTTGGGGAAAACCAACACAGTGCTAAAAGAGGTAGCAAGAAGGATTTCTGGCGCCGTTGCCGGGGAGGTCTACGCAAAAGTCAACATACCAAGTACCCATCACATACCCTTATCTCCTGCATTACATTATTTGCCATTTGCCTCTCGTTTTCCTCTCCCCCCAATTCACCCTTGCCGTTTTATTCGCCCTCGCTCTCTATCATCCCTCTCCATTTGCCTCCTTTTGTCCGATTGCTTTTTGTTTGCTTGTGTGTTAGTTTGCTTACTTGTCATTATGGCTAGTCCCCTATCTTCTCAGTTGTCTCCTGAGAATGAAATTCTAAATTTTAAGCAAAGGGAGGGTGAAAATCTAAAATATGCTTGGTATAGAATTTGCAATGCTCAAAATAAATCTGCTAGGAAGCAATCTACTACCATTCTCCTTCGCAATCTTTATGTAGGCATTACTCCTTGGCACCGTTATGTTCTTGATACTATTACCGGAGGGAATTTTTTGGGTAGCCATACTTTTGATTCTTATAATGCTATGTTAGATTTATTTGGCTCCCCCTCTTTTGGTTAATGGAACTATATTAACTTTGGAGCATGTAATGCAAAGGCTTGAAATTATTGAAAGTAAGGTTGCTACCATAGAGTTAATTGAAAATTTGGATAAAAAGATCCACAGCCAAATCTCTCAATATGGATCTAAAGTAGGAGTTACTTTGAAAGATATTAAAGAAAAGGAACCCATAGTTAATGAGAAAATAAATCACGATTCCGTTAGGATCGATAAACTTGAGAATATTATTACCAATTTGGGAACCTCTTTTTCTTCCGTAAAGAATACTCCAAGTTCCTCCACTAAAGTTGCCAAGCTTATGTATGTTCCTAAAAATAAGGGTGAATCATCTAGTAAGGAAAATGCGGATCTTAAATCTATAAGTGTTCATCCCAATCTTTTTGCTATCATTAAGGAACCATTTGTTACGAATGAATTTTTAGATCTTGTGCCTAAAAGTTTGATAATTACTAAAAAGAAAGAAATTCCTAAAGATGGTATATGCCTCATTGAAGAATTGCCTACCAAAGATGGCAATACCTAGATCTATTCTTGCTTGTTATGCCTAGCTAGGGGCGTTAAACGATAGCGCTTGTTGGGAGCCAACCCAATTTTATTTTTATTCCTTGATTTTTTCTCATTCTTAGTAATAAATAATTTATTTAGCCTCTGTTTTGGTTGTGTTTTTTGTGTTTAATTAGTGTTTGTGCCAAGTAGAACCGTTGGGAAGACTTGGGGAAAGTCTTGTTGAACTTGCTGTAAAAAACAGAAACTTTAGCGCTCACAAGAACTGCTGTCATTTTTATTTGGAGAACGCTAGTTAGTTAATTCTTTTTGCATATGATTAATAGATAAATTACTCACGTCCATAAAGTTATTTTAGAATTTTTGGAGTTCCAGATCTTACGCTAGCTACATATTACTACAGACTGTTCTGTTTTTGACAGATTCTATTTTTCGTGTGTTGTTTGCTTATTTTGATGAATCTATGGCTAGTAAATTAGTTTATAAACCATAGAGAAGTTGTAATACAGTAGGTATAACACCCATATAAATAAAGAATGAGTTAATTACAGTACCTTTAAGTGGTCTTTTGTTTTCTTTCGCTAACGGAGCTCACGAGATTTTCTACTTTAAGTTTTGTGTTGTGAAGTTTTCAAGTTTTGGGTAAAGATTTGATGGATTATGGAACAAGGAGTGGCAAGAGCCTAAGCTTGGGGATTCCCATGGGACCCCCAAGATAATCTAAGGACACCTAAAAGCCAAAGCTTGGGGATGCCCCGGAAGGCATCCCCTCTTTCGTCTACTTCTATCGGTAACTTTACTTGGAGCTATATTTTTATTTAGCACACGATATGTGTTTTACTTGGAGCGTCTTGTATGATTTGAGTATTTGCTTATTAGTTTACCACAATCATCCTTGTTTTACACACCTTTTGAGAGAGCCATATATGATTTGGAATTTGTTAGAATACTCTATGTGCTTCGCTTATATCTTTTGAGTTATATAATTTTGCTCTAGTACTTCACTTATATCTTTTAGAGCACGGTGGTGGATTTGTTTTATAGAAACTATTGATCTCTCATGCTTCACTTAGATTATTTTGAGAGTCTTAATAGCATGGTAATTTTCTTAAAATCCTAATATGCTTGGTATGCAAGATTAATAATAAAAACTATTGATCTAAAAGTCATGCTAGTTGATTAGTTGTGAATTTGAGAAATACTTGTGTTGAAGCTTGTGATTACCGTAGCATGCATGTATGGTGAACCGTTATGTGATGAAGTCGGAGCATGATTTATTTATTGATTGTATTCCTTATGAGTGGCGGTCAGGGACGAGCGATGGTCTTTTCCTACCAATCTATCCCCCTAGGAGCATGCGCGTAATACTTTGCTTTGATAACTTGTAGATTTTTGCAATAAGTATATGAGTTCTTTATGACTAATGTTGAGTCCATGGACTATACGCACTCTCACCCTTCCACCTTGCTAGCCTCTCTAATACCGCGCACCTTTCGCCGGTATCATACACCCACCATATAAATTCCTCAAAACAGCCATCATACCTACCTATTATGGAATTTCCATATCCATTCCGAGATATATTGCCATGCAACTTTCCACCGTTCCGTTTATTATGACACACTCCATCATTGTCATATTGCTTAGCATGATCATGTAGTTGACATAGTATTTGTGGCAAAGCCACTGTTCATAATTATTTCATACTTGTCACTCATGCATCATTGCATATCCCGGTACACCGCTGGAGGGATTCATATAGAGTCATACCTTGTTCTAAGTATCGAGTTGTAAGAAAAATAAAAGTGTGATGATCATCATTATTAGAGTGTTGTCCCAAGTGAGGAAAGGATGATGGAGACTATGATTCCCCCACAAGTCGGGATGAGACTCCGGACGGAAAAATAAAATAAAAAAGGGAAGAAAAGAGGCCACAAAAAAAGAGAAAAGGCCCAAATAAAAAAATATAAAAAATGAGAGAAAAAGAGAGAAGGGACAATGTTACTATCCTTTTACCACACTTGTGCCTCAAAGTAGCACCATGACTTCATAGTAGAGAGTCTCTCATGTTATCACTTTCATATACTAGTGGGAATTTTTCATTATAGAACTTGGCTTGTATATTCCAATGATGGGCTTCCTCAAATTTCCCTAGGTCTTCATGAGCAAGCAATTTGGATTCACACCCACTTAGTTGCTTTTTGAACTTTCATATACTTATAGCTCTAATGCATCCGTTGCTTGGCAATCCCTACTCACTCACATTGATGTCTATTGATGGGCATCTCCATAGTCCGTTGATACGCCTAGTTGATGTGAGACTATCTTCTCCCTTTTTGTCTTCTCCACAACCACCACTCTATTCCACCTATAGTGCTATATCCACGGCTCACGCTCATGTACTGCGTGAAGATTGAAAAAGTTTTGAGAATGTCAAAAGTATGAAACAAATGCTTGGCTTGTCATCGAGGTTGTGCATGATTTAAATATTTTGTGTGGTAAAGATAGAGCATAGCCAGACTATATGATTTTGTAGGGATAACTTTCTTGAGCCATGTTATTTTGAGAAGACATAATTGCTTTGTTATTATGCTTGAAGTATTATTATTTTCTATGTTAGTATGAACTTTTGTCTTGAATCTTTTGGATCTGAATATTCATACCACAATTAAGAAGAATTACATTAAAATTATGCCAAGTAGCACTCCGCATCAAAAATCCTATTTTTATCATTTACCTACTCGAGGACGAGCAGGAATTAAGCTTGGGGATGCTTGATACGTCTCCAACGTATCTATAATTTTTGATTGCTCCATGCTATATTATTTACTGTTTTGGACATTATTGGGCTTTATTATCCACTTTTATATTATTTTTGGGACTAACCTATTAACCGGAGGCCCAGCCCAGAATTGCTGTTTTTTTGCCTGTTTTAGGGTTTCGAAGAAAAGGAATATCAAAAGGAGTTCAAACGGAATGAAACCTTCGGGAACGTGATTTTCTCACCGAATACAACTCAGGAGACTTGGACCCTACGTCAAGCCACGTAACAGGAGCCGACGAGGTAGGGGGGCGCGCCTGCCCCCCAGGCGCGCCCTCCACCCTCGTGGGGCCCCTGTTGCTCCACCGACGTACTTCTTCCTCCTATATATATCCACGTACCCCCAAACGATCAAAGACGGAGCCAAACCCTAATTCCACCACCGTAACTTTCTGTATCCATGAGATCCCATCTTGGGGCCTGTTCCGAAGCTCCGCCGGAGGGGCCTCGATCACGGAGGACTTCTACATCAACACCATAGCCTCTCCGATGAAGTGTGAGTAGTTTACTTCAGACCTACGGCTCCATAGTTAGTAGCTAGATGGCTTCTTCTCTCTTTTTGGATCTCATTACAATGTTCTCCCCCTCTCTTGTGGAGATCTATTCGATGCAATCTTCTTTTTGCGGTGTGTTTGTTGAGACCGATGAATTGTGGGTTTATGATCAAGTCTATCTCTGAATAATATTTGAATCTTCCCTGAATTCATTTATGTATGATTGGTTATCTTTGCAAGTCTCTTCGAATTATCAGTTTGCTTTGGCCTACTAGATTGATCTTTCTTGCAATGGGAGAAGTGCTTAGCTTTGGGTTCAATCTTGCGGTGTCCTTTCCCGGTGATAGTAAGGGCATCAAGGCACGTATTGTATTGTTGCCATCGAGGATAAAAAGATGGGGTTTTCTTCATATTGCATGAGTCTATCCCTCTACATCATGTCATCTTGCTTAAGGCGTTACTCTGTTTTTAACTTAATACTCTAGATGGATCCTGGATAGCGGTCGATGAGTGGAGTAATAGTAGTAGATGTAGGCAGGAGTCGGTCTACTTGTCTCGGACGTGATGCCTATATACATGATCATACCTAGATATTCTCATAACTATGCTCAATTCTATCAATTGCTCAACAGTAATTTGTTCAGCCACCGTAGAATACTTATGCTCTCGAGAGAAGCCACTAGTGAAACATATGGCCCCCGGGTCTATCTTTATCATATCAATCTCCTACTACTTAGTTATTTACTTTGCTTTTATTTTACTTTGCATCTTTATCATAGAAATACCAAAAATATTACCTTATCATATCTATCAGATCTCATTCTCGTAAGTGGCCCTATAGGGATTGACAACCCCTATTTGCGTTGGTTGCGAGGATTTATTTGTTTTGTGCAGGTACGAGGGACTTGCGTGTAGCCTCCTACTGGATTGATACCTTGGTTCTCAAAAACTGAGGGAAATACTTACGCTACTTTGCTGCATCAACCCTTCCTCTTCGGGGAAAACCAACCGAGTGCTAAAAGAGGTAGCAGGGACGCCCTGGAAGGCATCCCCTCTTTCGACTTCGTCTATCGGTAACTTTACTTGGAGTTATATTTTTATTCACCACATGATATGTGTTTTCCTTGGAGCGTCTTGTATTATTTGAGTCTTTATTTGTTAGTTTGCCACAATAATCCTTGCTGTACACACCTTTTGAGAGAGACTCACATGATTTGAAAATTATTAGAATACTCTATGTGCTTCACTTATATCTTTTGAGCTATATAGTTTTTGCTCTAGTGCTTCACTTATATCTTTTAGAGCACGGTGGTGGATTTGTTTTATAGAAACAATTGTTCTCTCATGCTTCACTTAGATTATTTTGAGAGTCCTACAAAACAGTATGGTAATTTGCTTTAATTATGATAGGCATTCAAGATTAGTAAAATAAATAAATTCTTATGAGTGTGTTGAATACTATGAGAAGTTTGATACTTGATAATTGTTTTGAGATATGGAGATGGTGATATGAGAGTCATGCTAGTTGAGTAGTTGTGAATTTGAGAAATACTTGTGTTGAAGTTTGTGATTCCCATAGCATGGACGTATGGTGAACCGTTATGTGATGAAGTCGGAGCATGATTTATTTATTTATTGTCTTCCTTATGAGTGGCGGTCGGGGACGAGCGATGGTCTTTTCCTACCAATCTATCCCCCTAGGAGCATGCGCGTAATACTTTTCTTTGATAACTAATAGATTTTTGCAATAAGTATGTGAGTTCTTTATGACTAATGTTGAGTCCATGGATTATACGCACTCTCACCCTTCCACCGTTGCTAGCCTCTCTAGTATCACGCAACTTTCGCCGGTACCATAAACCCACCAAATACCTTCCTCAAAACAGCCACCATACCTACCTATTATGGCATTTCCATAGCCATCCCGAGATATATTGCCATGCAACTTTCCACCATTCCGTTATTATGACACGCTTCATCATTGTAATATTGCTTGCATGATCATGTAGTTGACATCGTATTTGTGGCAAAGCCACCGTTCATAATTCTTTCATACATGTCACTCATGCATCATTGCACATCCCGGTACACCGCCGGAGGCATTCACGTAAAGTCATATTTTGTTCTAAGTATTGAGTTGTAATTCTTGAGTTGTAAGTAAATAAAGTGTGATGATCATCATTATTAAAGCATTGTCCCAGTGAGGAAAGGATGATGGAGACTATGATTCCCCCACAAGTTGGGATGAGACTCCGGACTAAAAAAGAGGCCATAAATAAAAGGCCTAAATAAAAAAATGAGAGAAAAAGAGAGAAGGGACAATGCTACTATCCTTTTTCCACACTTGTGCTTCAAAGTAGCACCATGATCTTCATGATAGAGAGTTTCTTGTTTTGTCACTTTCATATACTAGTGGGAATTTTTCATTATAGAACTTGGCTTTTATATTCCGATGATGGGCTTCCTCAAAATGCCCTAGGTCTTCGTGAGCAAGCGAGTTGGATGCACACCCACTTAGTTCCTTTTGTTGAGCTTTCATATACTTATAGCTCTAGTGCATCCGTTGCATGGAAATCCCTACTCACTCACATTGATATCTATTAATGGGCATCTCCATAGCCCGTTGATATGCCTAGTTGATGTGAGACTATCTTCTCCTTTTTTGTCTTCTCCACAACCACCATTCTATTCCACATATAGTGCTATGTCCATGGCTCACGCTCATGTATTGCGTGAAGATTGAAAAAGTTTGAGAACACCAAAGTTATGAAACAATTGCTTGGCTTGTCATCGGGGTTATGCATGATTTAAATACTTTGTGTGGTGAAGATAGAGCATAGCCAGACCATATGATTTCGTAGGGATAACTTTCTTTGGCCATGTTATTTTTAGAAGACATAATTGCTTAGTTAGTATGC
This sequence comes from Triticum urartu, assembly GCF_056163025.1. Lineage (NCBI taxonomy): Eukaryota > Viridiplantae > Streptophyta > Magnoliopsida > Poales > Poaceae > Triticum > Triticum urartu. The sequence goes on from NC_141879.1 coordinate 512,786,914, forward strand.
TTGAAGTATTATTATTTTTATGTCAATATTAAACTTTTGCCTTGAATCTTTCGGATCTAAATATTCATACCACAATTAAGAGAATTACATTGAAATTATGCCAAGTAGCATTCCACATCAAAAATTCTATTTTTATCATTTAGCTACTCGAGGACGAGCAGGAATTAAGCTTGGGGATGCTTGATACGTCTCCAACATATCTATAATTTTTGATTGTTCCATGCTATATTATATTCTGTTTTGGACATTATTGGGCTTTATTATACACTTTTACATTAATTTTTGGACTAACCTATTAACCGGAGGCCCAACCCAGAGTTGCTATTTTTTTGCCTATTTCAGAGTTTCACAGAAAAAGAATATCAAACGGAGTCCAAACGGAATGAAACCTTTGGGAACATGATTTTTGGAATGAACGTGATCCAGAGGACTTGGACCCTATGTCAAGAAAGAAACCAGGAAGGCACGAGGTTGGGGGACGCGCCTACCCCCCAGGCGCGCCCTCCACCCTCGTGGGGCCCATGTTGCTCCACCGGCGTACATCTTCCTTCTATATATACCTACGTACCCCCAAACTACCAGAGACGGAGCCAAAAACCTAATTCCACTGCCGCAACCTTCTGTACCTGTGAGATCCCATCTTGGGGCCTTTTCCGGAGCTCCGCCGGAGGGGGCATCGATCACGGAGGGCTTCTACATCAACACCATAGCCTCTCCGATGATGTGTGAGTAGTTTACCTCAGACCTTCGGGTCCATAGTTATTAGCTAGATGTCTTCTTCTCTCTCTTTGGATCTCAATACAAAGTTCTCCCCGATTCTCGTGGAGATCTATTCGATGTAATCTTGTTTTGCGGTGTGTTTGTTGAGACTGATGAATTGTGGGTTTATGATCAAGTTTATCTATGAAAAATATTTGAATCTTCTCTGAATTCTTTTATGTATGATTGGTTATCTTTGCAAGTCTCTTCGAATTATCAGTTTGGTTTGGCCTACTAGATTGATCTTTCTTGCAATGGGAGAAGTGCTTAGCTTTGGGTTCAATCTTGCAGTGTCCTTTCCCAGTGACAGTAGGGGCAGCAAGGCACGTATTGTATTGTTGCCATTGAGGATAACAAGATGGGGTTTATATCATATTGCATGAGTTTATCCATCTACATCATGTCATCTTACTTAAAGCGTTACTCTGTTCTTTTGAACTTAATACTCTAGATGCATGCTGGATAGCGGTCGATGTTTGGAGTAATAGTAGTAGATGCAGGCAGGAGTCGGTCTACTTATCTCGGACGTGATGCCTATATACATGATCATACCTAGATATTCTCATAACTATGCTCAATTCTGTCAATTGCTCAACAGTAATTTGTTTACCCACCGTAATACTTATGCTCTCGAGAGAAGCCACTAGTGAAACCTATGGCCCCCAGGTCTATTTTCCATCATATTAATCTCCCATCAACAAGCTATTTCTTACGCCGTTTTTATTTTGCTTTATTTACTTTGCATCTTTATCATAAAAATACCAAAAATATTATCTTATCGTATCTATCAAATCTCACTTTCGTAAGTGACCGTGAAGGGATTGACAACCCCTTTATTGCGTTGGTTGCGAGGATTTTATTTGTTTGTGTAGGTGCGAGGGACTCGTGCGTGGACTCCTACTGGATTGATACCTTGGTTCTCAAAAACGGAGGGAAATACTTACGCTACGTTGCTGCATCACCCTTTCCTCTTCAAGGGAAAACCAACGCAGTGCTCAAGAGGTAGCAAAACCGTCTCGCATCAAACAAGATCCAGATATAATGTTCATGCTCAACGCTGGCACCAAATAACAATTATTTAGGTCTAAAACTAATCCCGATGGTAGATGTAGAGGTAGCATGCCGACGGCAATCACATCGACCTTGGAACCATTTCCGATGTGCATCGTCACCTCGTTCTTAGCCAATCTTCGTTTAATCTATAGCCCCTGTTTCGAGTTGCAAATATGAGCAATAGAACCAGTATCAAATACACAGGCGCTACTATGAGCATTAGTAAGGTACACTTCAATAACATGTATATCAAATATACCTTTGTTCACTTTGCCATCCTTCTTATCCGCTAAATACTTGGTGCAGTTCCGCTTCGAGTGACCAGTCCCTTTGCAGTAGAAGCACTCAGTTTCAGGCTTGGGTCCAGACTTGCGCTTCTTCCTGGGAGTGACAACTTGCTTGCCATTCTTCCTGAAGTTCCCCTTCTTTACCTTGCCCTTTTTCTTGAAACTAGTGGTCTTGTTAACCATCAGCACTTGATGCTCTTTCTTGATTTCTATATCTGCAGCTTTGAGCATAGCGAAGAGCTCGAGAATTGTCTTATCCATCCCTTGGATATTATAGTTCATCATGGAGCCTTTGTTGCTTGGTGGCAGTGATTGAACAACTCTGTCAATAACACTATCATCCGGAAGATTAACTCCCAGCTGAGTCAAGTGGTTATGGTACCCAGACATTCTGAGTATGTGTTCACTGACATAACTGTTCTCCTCCATCTTGCAGCTATAGAACTTGTTGGAGACTTCATATCTCTCAACTCGGGCATTTTCTTGAAATGTTAACTTCAACTCCTGGAACATCTCATATGGTCCATGACGTTCACAACGTCTTTGAAGTCCCGATTTCTAAGCCGTAAAGCATGGCACATTGAACTATAGAGTAGTCATCAGACCACGTCTGCCAGACGTTCAAAGCGTCTACATTAGCGGGAGGGGGCTTGTCACCTAGCGGTGCATCAAGGACATAATTCTTCTATGCAGCAATGAGGATAATCCACAAGTTACGGACCCAGTCTGTGTAGTTGCTACCATCATCTTTCAACTTAGCTTTCTATAGGAACGCATTAAAATTCAAGGGAACGGCAGCACGGGCCATTGATCTACAACATAGATATGCAAAAACTATTAGGACTAAGTTCATGATAAATTAAGTTCAGTTAATCATATTACTTATGAAATCCCACTTAGATAGACATCCCTCGAGTCATCTAGATGATCACGTGATCCATATCAACTAAACCATGTCCGATCATCACGTGAGATGGAGTAGTTTTCAATGGTGAACATCTCTATGTTGATCATATCTACTATATGATTCACGCTCGACCTTTCGGTCTCCAGTGTTCTGAGGCCATGTCTGTGCATGCTAGGCTCGTCAAGTTTAACCCGAGTATTCCGCACGTGCAAAACTGTCTTGCATCAGTTGTATGTGAACGTAGAGCTTATCACACCCGATCATCACGTGGTGTCACGGCACGACGAACTGTCGCAACGGTGCATACTTAGGGAGAACACTTATACCTTGAAATTTAGTAAGGGGTCATCTTATAATGCTACCGCCGTACTAAGCAAAATAAGATGCATAAAAGATAAACATCACATGCAATCAAAATATGTGACATGATATGGCCATCATCTTCTTGTCCCTTTGATCTCCATCTCCAAAGGACCGTCATGATTTCCATCGTCACCGGCTTGACACCTTGATCTCCATCGTAGTGTCATTGTTGTCTCACCAACTATTGCCTCTACAACTATCGGTAACGCATAGTGATAAAGTAAAGCAATTACATGGCTTTTGCATTTCACACAATAAAGCAACAACCATAAGGCTCCTGCCAGTTGCCGATAACTTTTACAAAACATGATCATCTCATACGACAACGTATATCACATCATGTCTTGACCATATCACATCACAACATGCCCTGCAAAAACAAGTTAGACGTCATCTACTTTGTTGTTGCAAGTTTTACGTGGCTGCTATGGGCTTCTAGTAAGAACCGTTCATACCTACGCATCAAAACCGCCACGATGTTTCATCAAGTTTGCTCTTTTAACCTTCAACAAGGACCGGCCACAGTCAAATTCGATTCAACTGGAGAAACAGACACCCGCCAGCCACCTTTATGCAAAACTAGTTGCATGTCTGTCGGTGGAACCGGTCTCATGAACGTGGTGATGTAAGGTTGGTTCGGGCCGCTTCATCCAACAAATACCGCCGAATCAAAATAAGACATTGGTGGTAAGCAGTATGACGATCACCGCACACAACTCTTTTTGTTCTACTGATGCATATCATCTACGCATAGACCTAGCTCGGATGCCACAGTTGGGGAATGTAGCATGCAATTTCAAAAAAAATCCTACGATCATGCAAAATCTATCTAGGAGATGCATAGCAACGAGAGGGGGAGAGTGTGTCGACGTATCCTCGTCGACCAAAAGCAGAAGCGTTAGTTTAGTGCGGTTGATGTAGTCGAACGTCTTCTCGGTTCAACCGATCAAGTACCGAACGTACGGCACCTCCGAGTTCTGCACACGTTCAGCTTGATGACGTCCCTCGAACTTTTGATCCAGCAAAGTGTCGAGGGAGAGTTTCATAAGCACGACGGCGTGGTGACGGTGATGGTGAAGTGATCTGTGCAGGGCTTCGCCTGAGCACTATGACAATATGACCGGAGGAGTAAACGGTGGAGGGGGGCACCGTACATGGCTAAGAACAATCGATGTGTCTTTGAGGTGACCCCCCGCCCCCGTATATAAAGGAGGGAGAGGGGAGGAGTACGGCCTAGGGGCGCCCCAAGTCGGAGGAGTCCCACTTGGGCTCCTTGTCCAATTCGCCCCCCTTTCCTTTTACCGGAAGGGGAAAGGGGGAAGGAGAGGGAGGAGGAGAAGGAAAGGGGGGGCGCTGCCCCCTCCCCTAGTCCAATTCGGACTCCGTCCCTGGGGGGGGGCACCCCTTGTGGGCTGCCTTGCCTCCCTCCTATGGCCCATATCTTCCCCCGGGGGGTTCCGGTAACACCTCGGTACTCCGATATGTACCCGATACATTCCGAAACACTTCCGGTGTCCGAATACTATCATCCAATATATCAATCTTTACCTCTCGACCATTTCGAGACTCCTCGTCATGTCCGTGATCTCATCTGGGACTCCAAACAATCTTCGGACACCAAAACACATAACTCATAACACAAATCATCATCGAACATTAAGCGAGCGGACCCTACGGGTTCGAGAACTATGTAGACATGACCGAGACACCTCTCCGGTCAATAACCAACAACGAAACCTGGATGCTCATATTGGTTCCCACATATTCTACGAAGATCTTTATCGATCAAACCGTAATGACAACATACATCATTCCCTTTGTCATTGGTATGTTACTTGCCTGAGATTCGATCGTCGGTATCTTCATACCTAGTTCAATCTCATTACCGGCAAGTCTCTTTACTCGTTCCGTAATGCATCATCCTGCAACTAACTCATTATTCACATTGCTTGCAAGGATTATCATGATGTGCATTGCCGAGAGGGCCTAGAGACACCTCTCCGATACTCGGAGTGACAAATCCTAATCTCGATCTATGCCAACCCAACAAACACCTTCGGAGATACCTGTAGAGCATCTTTATAATCATCCAGTTACATTGTGAAGTTTGATACCACACAAGGTATTCCTCCAGTATTCGGGAGTTGCATAATCTCAAAGTCAAAGGAATATGTATAAGTCATGAAGAAAGCAATAGCAATAAAACTTAACGATCATTATGCTAAGCTAACAGATGGGTCTTGTCCATCACATCATTCTCCTAAAGATGTGACCCTGTTCATCAAATGACAACACATGTCCATGGTTAGGAAAATTTAACCATCTTTGATTAACAAGCTAGTCTAGTAGAGGTATACTAGGGACACTGTGTTTTGTCTATGTATTCACACATGTATCGAGTTTCCGATTAATACAATTCTAGCATGAACAATAAACATTTATCATGATATAAGGAAATATAAATAACCACTTTATTATTGCCTCTAGGGCATATTTCCTTCACTTCAAATATTCTTCAGTGTTGACAACACTTTCTCGCGGCCTACCTCTATTCTCTTCCTCATACATGGTCCAGAGCTTTGCTAGGCACATATTCAAAGATTGTGGCCACTCTTGATCAACCCACTCCAAGTAAGAACACTTCCGTTCATCCTATAATATTTAAAACTAGATCAGTAACAATTGTAGGGGAAATGGGTTTATAGCAACATAGAAAATCACCAATACTTATTTTGAAAAACTGAAGAAACAGGTTAATTATGACATATCTTCTCAAAAAGTTCAATGTGCAAATGAATTAATTGCTATCGAGACAACAACAAAATTCTGAAACATTAGAAGCTATTATTAACTACAACAACGCTATAAGTTCTTACTCATGTAACTACAAATAAAAAATTGAACATTTTATGAGGAAGGTAAATATAAGTGCAACAGCATAGCAATAGTGTTTGGATGATAGCAAATTGATACTAACAGGTGTGTACATGCACAAATTTTGTAACATAGAACTAATAGCACTAAGGTCGTCCACTATGTATGCCAAAACTGGTGTAAAGACAACTGTTGCTACATCTCGCACTGGTGCCCTGCACTGGCGAGCCGATGCAGCGAAAAAAATCAGGGACCCGAACTCCGGAGCACCTAGTTGCTCTGATGCCAAGTTCCTTCGCGCCATAAAGATTTAGTATTTTACTACTTGGCTGCTCGGATGTGTGGACCAAAGTTGGCTGCACAACCTGCTGAAGCGGTGGCAAATAATTTTCTAATGGCACCACTGACGAGATGGCAACATTTTTAGATACTAGGTACAAACTGTGACACTGTCTTAGGATGCGTCTGGTTGAAGGTGTGGTATGAATGGGTTGGGACCGTGACAATGTCTGAATCACATCTAACAAATGATTTGTAACAACAAAAGAGGGTCTAACCTTCTCTGCACATGCCAGAAACATCCTCCCACTGTCCATAGATTCAAATGTAACTAGTGATACGTCTGCAACGTATCTATAATTTTTGATTGCTCCATGCTATTATATTATCAATTTTGGATGTCAATGGGCTTTATTTTACACTTTTATATCATTTTTGGGACTAACCTACTAACCGGAGGCCCAGCCCAAATTGTTGTTTTTTGCCTATTTTAGGGTTTCGAAGAAAAGGAATATCAAACGGAGTCCAAACAGAATGAAACCTTCGGGAACGTGATTTTATCAACAAGCATGATCCAAGAGACTTGGAGTGGCCGTCAAGAAACAAGGGACGAAGGCATGAGGCAGGGGGCGCGCCTACCCCCCCATGGGTGCCCTCCACCCTCGTGGGCCCTTCGTTGCTCCACTGACGTACTTCTTCCTCCTATATAAGTCCACGTACCCCCCAAACATCCAGGAGCACCACGAAAACCTAATTCCACTGCTGCAACCTTCTGTACTTGAGAGATCCCATCTCGGGGCCTTTTCCAGAGCTCCGCCGGAGGGGGCATTGAACACGGAGGGCCTCTACATCAACTCCATGGCCTCTCCGATGATGTGTGAGTAGTTTACTTCAGACGTTCAGGTCCATAGTTATTAGCTAGATGGCTTCTTCTCTCTCTTTGGATCTTAATACAAAGTTCTCCTCGATCTTCTTGGAGATCTATTCGATGTAATCTTCTTTTGCGGTGTGTTTGTCGAGATCCGATGAATTGTGGGTTTATGATCCAGTTTATCTATGAACAATATTTGATTCTCCTCTGAATTCTTTTATGAATGATTGGTTTATCTTTGCAAGTCTCTTCGAATTATTAGTTTGGTTTGGCCTACTAGATTGATCTTTCTTGCAATGGGAGAAGTGCTTAGCTTTGGGTTCAATCTTGCGGTGCTCGATCCCAGTGACAGAAAGGGAACCAACACGTATTGTATTGTTGCCATCGAGGATAAAAAGATGGGGTTTATATCATATTGCATGAGTTTATCCCTCTACATCATGCCATCTTCCTTAAAGCATTACTCTGTTCTTATGAACTTAATACTCTAGATGCATGCTGGATAGCAGTCGATGTGTGGAGTAATAGTAGTAGATGCAGAATCGTTTCGGTCTACTTGTGTCGGATGTGATGCCTATATACATGATCATAGCTAGATATACTCATAACTATGCCCAATTCTATCAATTGCTTGACAGTAATTCGTTTACCCACCGTAATACTTATGCTCTTGAGAGAAGCCACTAGTGAAACCTATGGCCCCCTGGTCTATCTTCCATCATATTAGTATTCCAATAGTTAGTTATTTCTTTTGCCTTTTATTTTACTTTGCATCTTTATCATAAAAATACCCAAAATATTATCTTATCATATCTATCAGATCTCACTCTCATAAGTGACCGTGAAGGGCTTGACAACCCCTTTATCGCGTTGGTTGCGAGGTTCTTATTTGTTTGTGTAGGTGCGTGGGACTTGAGCGTGATCTCCTACTGGATTGATACCTTGGTTCTCAAAAACTGAGGGAAATACTTACGCTACTTTGATGCATCACCCTTTCCTCTTCAAGGGAAAACCAACGTAGTGCTCAAGAGGTAGCAAGAAGGATTTTTGGCGCCGTTTCCGGGGAGATTCGTGCCAAGTCAAGTCAAGATTTGACTCCTAACAACGAGTCATTTCAGGTGCCGTTGCCAAGTCAAGACATACCAAGTACCCATCACAAACACTTATCCCTCGCATTACATTATTTGCCTCTCATTTTCCTCTCCCTCACTTCACCCTTGCCGTTTTATTCGCCCTCTCTCTCCGTTCCCCTTCTCTTTCCCTATTTGCCTTTTTGCCTGTTTCTTGTTTGCTTGTGTGTTGGATTGCTTGGTTGTCACGATGGCTGAAGATAATACTAAATTTTGTGACTTTACCAACAACAATGATTTTCTTAGCACTCCGATTGCTCCTCTTACCGATGCTGAATCTTGTGAAATTAATGCTGCTTTGTTGAATCTTGTCATGAAAGATCAATTCGCCGACCTTCCTAGTGAAGATGCCGCTACCCATCTGAATAGCTTTGTTGATTTGTGTGATATGCAAAATAAGAAAGATGTGGACAATGATATTGTTAAATTGAAGCTATTTCCTTTTTCGCTTAGAGATCGTGCTAAAGCTTGGTTTTCGTCTTTGCCTAAAAATAGTATTGATTCATGGAATAAGTGCAAAGATGCTTTTATCTCTAAGTATTTTCCTCCCGCTAAAATCATCTCTCTTAGAAACGATATTATGAATTTTAAGCAACTTGACCATGCACATGTTGCACAATCTTGGGATAGGATGAAATTAATGATACGTAATTGCCCTATACATGGTTTGAATCTTTGGATGATTATATAGAATCTTTATGCCGGATTGAATTTTGATTCTAGAAATCTTTTAGATTCGGCCGCGGGAGGCACTTTTATGGAAATCACTTTAGGAGAAGCTACCAAACTCCTAGATAATATTATGGTTAATTATTCTCAATGGCACACCGAAAGATCTACTAGTAAAAAAGTGCATGCAATTGAAGAAATTAATGTTTTGAGTGGAAAGATGGATGAACTTATGAAATTGTTTACTAATAAGAGTGCTCCTACTGATCCTAATGATATGCCTTTGTCTACTTTGATTGAGAATAATAATGAAGGAAGGAAGAAAGGAAGGAGGGAGGAAACAGGGGAAATATGACTTGTGGTCGGGGAGAAAAGGGGATGGGGAAGGGAGGAAGGGGCGGGGGTAGATATTTTGGCGGTAGGCCAAAAATTTGGAAATGTGGAGGGAAACTTTGCGCGCGGTGCCGCTGAACACCATTCACTTTCAATGATTGTGTGCATCGCAAATGATTCTTCTACTTTACGCGCATGGGATGAGTTTGATAATTCAAATTTTGGTGGAAATTTCCCCGGGTACGTCATTGCATAATTTAACATCGCTTGCTAATTTGGGCACACAGAAGAGTGTACAGCACACATACCACACTTACTGAATCAAGCAATTTTAGTAATTAAACGGAGCCAGTTGACCTAAACATTGCTCTAACAAAAGACTAGCATTAAAAACAAAGCCTAAGTACGCATAATTTTAACAAATCCACCGCCGCGCCAGCCTATGCATCGCCGGTGTGAGATGAGGCGTCGATGACTTGTCTTGGCGAAATGCCGCCATTGGTGGACTTCGCGTCCCCCTACCGAAGTCGACCGCGTCCTCGTCCTTGGCGCCGTCCTCAAGGTTGTAGTACTCGTAGTAGTGACTGTGCCAGAGCTCGCGTTGGTACTCCACCGCCGATTCCTCGACGGATAGACTCTTCTCTACCTCGACCTCGGCCACGCGCAACTCCTCCTCCCGGCGCTCCTCGATCTCCGCCACCTCCCGCATCTCGAGCTCCCGCCCGGCGATCTCATGAGGAAGCAGGTGTTCCATGGCCACCACCGCCTTTTCGTATGTGGGTTGCATGGTGGATTCCAAGGTGGCCTGGAATATCTTGGTGTGTGCGTCCTCGATCTTGGCATGGATGGCCTTGACCCGAGCCAGGGCGACATCGGCGGCACGGACGTGAGCTCAAGCGCTCTCAACGTTTGCACCCACCGTCGTAGCAGTAGCTGGAGCCGTCTCGGCTGCTGTAGCTGCCATGTCGGCTGTCGCAGACGCCCTCTCGGTGGATGCGGCCGCGCTCAATGCGGATGCGGCAGCACTCTCGGCGCAGGCGACTGTGCTCAGGGAGGATGCGGCCATTGTACGGGCCTTCACGAAGCGTTTTCACGGTGTCATCTTTGCAAGAAGGCGGTGTGGGAATGGGGATCGGGATTCGTGGATTCGGGGGTTGCCGATACTGGAGCAGACGAGCTGATGAAGCTTAAGGAGGAAGACTTAAATAGACCGAGAAATTTTCATCGCAAACGGTTTCTACAAACAAATTGTGTGTGATGTTGTGGATATTTTTTATTAGCTGTGAAAGACGAATTTGGAGTAAAGTGTCAACAGATGGTGTTTTAAATGAACGAGAAAATTTGTAGTACTAATACTATCATGTCAAAATTTGGAAAAATTCAGGGGTCATTTGACCTTTCAAGACATTTAAGTGGTTTTCTAGCCATTTAATGTCCGTAATTCAAATTTGAACTACATGTACATGCAAAAACTAACCATAATGGTTTGAAAAGTCATATTTTGTGTACTTATGTGCGATTTAATTCCATGTGCAGTAAATTGGAAGGAATTTTCAAACATATTGGTCTAACGGCTATGACACAATTAAGCATGGAGTGCCATGGCATTTAAATTCCAAAAAATTAAAAAAAGATCAGAAACACATGAAACCTTGCTTGATGTAATGTCATGCCACCAAGATGATGTGGTAAAAAATTTGGCATGTTTGACGAAAGTTTGGACACACACCCCTCACAAACTGAAGCAACTCACTAGAAGGCTCGTGTTTCCGAGAGGAAACAATGCATGTTCGATGACGAATGGGAGATAGCTTCCCCTTACGACCTTCAATTTTTTTCTACATTTAACATGCACTAATACAACTTTCAATTGAAATTTAGGAAAATTTCAAGGGTCATTTGACCTTTTAAAGACATTTAAGTGATTTTCTAGCCATTTAATGACCGTAATTCAATTTTGAACTACATGTACATGCAACAGCTAACCATAATGGTTTGAAAAATCATATTTGTGTACTTGTGTGCAAGTTAATTCAATGCGCAGTAAATTAGAAGGAATTTTCAAACATATTGGTCTCACGACATGGACACATGCATGGAGTGCTTGGCATTTAAATTCCAAAAAATAGAAAAAATGATCAGAAAAACATGAAACCTTGCTTGATGTACTGTCATGCCACCAAGATGATGTGGTAAAAAAATTGGCCTGTTTGACGAAAGTTTGGACACACACCCCTAACAAACCGGAGCAACTCACTAAAAGGCTCGTGGTTCCGAGTGGAAACAATGCATGTTTGATGACGAACGGGAGATAACTTCCTCTTACGGCCTTCAATTTTTTTTCTACGTTTAACGTGCACTAATACAACTATCATGTCAAATTTTGGAAAATTTCAGGGGTCATTTGACCTTTTAAAGATATTTAAGTGATTTTCTAGTCATTTAATGACCGTAATTCAAATTTGAAATACACCTACATGCAACGACTAACCATAACGGTTCGAAAAGTCATATTTTGTGTACTTGTGTGCGAGTTAATTCCATGTGCAGTAAATTAGAAGGAATTTTCGAACATATTGGTCTCACGGCATGGACACATGCGTGGAGTGCCATGGCATTTTAATTCCAAAAAATTAAAAAAAAGATCATAAACACATGAAACCTTGCTTGATGTAATGTCATGCCACCAAGATGATGCGGTAAAAAACTGGCCTATTTGACTAAAGTTTGGACACACCCCCTCACAAACTGAAGCAACTCACTAGAAGGCTCGTGTTTCTGAGAGGGAACAATGCATGTTCGATGACGAACGGGAGATAGCTTCCCCTTACGGCCTTCTATTTTTTTCTATATTTAACATGCACTAATACAACTGTCATGTGAAATTTTGGAAAATTTCAGGAGTCATCTAACCTTTTAAAGACACTTAAGTGATTTTCTAGCCATTTAATGACCATAATTCAAATTTGAACTACATATACATGCAACAGCTAACCATAACGGTTTGAAAAATCATATTTGTGTACTTGTGTGTGAGTTAATTCAATGTGCAGTAAATTAGAAGGAATTTTCAAACATATTGGTCTCACGACATGGACACATGCATGGAATGCATGGCATTTAAATTCCAAAAAATAGAAAAAATGATCAGAAAAACATGAAACCTTGCTTGATCTAATGTCATGCCACCAAGATGATGTGGTAAAAGAATTGGCATGTTTGACAAAAGTTCGGACACACCCCCTCACAAACTGGTGCAACTCATTAGAAGGCTCGTGGTTCCGAGTGGGAATAGTGCATGTTTGATGACGAACGGGAGATAACTACCTCTTACGGCCTTCAATTTTTTTCTATGTTTAACTTGCACTAATACAACTGTCATGTGAAATTTTGGAAAATTTCAGGGGTCATTTGACCTTTTAAATACATTTAAGTGATTTTCTAGCCATTTAATGACCGTAATTCAAATTTGAACTACATCTACATGCAACGACTAACCATAACGGTCTGAGAAATCATATTTGTGTACTTGTGTGCGAGTTAATTCCATGTGCAGTAAATTAGAAGGAATTTTCAAACATATTGGTCTCACGGCATGGACACATGCATGGAGTGCCATGGCATTTAAATTCCAAAAAAATAAAAAATGATTAGAAAACATGAAACCTTGCTTGATGTAATGTCATGCCACCAAGATGATGTGGTAAAATAATTGGCCTGTTGACAAAAGTTTCGACACACACCCCTCACAAACCGGAGCAACTCACTAGAAGGCTCGTGGTTCCGAGACGGAACAATGCATGTTTGATGACGAACGGGAGATAGCTTCCTCTTACGGCGTTCATATTTTTGCTATGTTTAACGTGCACTACTACAACTGTCATGTGAAAAGTTGGAAAATTATATGGGTCATTTGACCTTTTAAAGACATTTAAGTGATTTTCTAGACATTTAATGACCGTAATTTAAATTTGAACTACATCCACGTGCAACGGCTAACCATAATGGTTTGAAAATCATATTTTTGTGTACTTGTGTGTGAGTTAAAAAATCATCAGACAATGGAAATATCTGGTGTTCAAAAAAGAAAATGTAAAGATCTGGCATGACAATCGGCCCCCACACGATTGGCACTCTATTTCATGGCTCGCGGTTCCGTAGGTGAGTGGCGGGGGCCATTAATCCGACACAATTCTGTATTGAAAACCATCAGCTATTATGTTCACACACAGATTTTGCTGCGGGAATCATGTGTCATTCAAACTATAGTAAATTCCGGTGACCAGCGTGTGTACTGTTCCCGTCGATCTAGATTCTGACCACCAATAAATACTACCGTGCTCATGTCGTCCCCCCTGCATTCTCATCTACATCCTCCCCTCGCTCACCCTCTCTCTCTCCATCTCTCTCTCTCTCTCAAATCTCTGCCATGGCGTCACTGGTCTGCCCACGCGCTGATGAGGAGTCGCTGCCCCCCGAGGACACTTACTCGAATAGCAGCGACGAGGACCCCTACGCACCACCGGATGAGGTGGCGCCGGAGCCCCCAACTTTGGATTGGTTTTGGGGCCAGTACAATCTTTGTCCGTGGAAGTCGCTGCTGCCGGCTGAGAAAGTCAGGCAAGTGGCGTTCAAGAAGGAGATGGAAGAGAAGGAAGCCATGTATCGGGCGTCCAGTGAATCCCATGATACCGTCTAGAAAAAGGAGGAGGCAGAGCTTTGGGGACGGGCGCGTCGTCATGCGGAGGAGGTGTACGAAGACGGGTACTTCACGAGGAAGGTCAAAGGCACTGGGCGCCTTATCGCTGCGTGGAGGTGGGCCGATAAGCTTCAGCGTGCCACCGACGAGGAGCTCCTGTGGGCCCCCAACGAAATGGTAAGATCGTTTGCGGTCGTCTGCCAGCAAGAGGCAGATCGGTGCGTCAAGCGCTGCGAGGCGGAGGAGGAGGAGTACTGCCTCCACACTGGGAGGACGCCGCGCACCAGGGAGCTGCCGGTGAGGGGCTGACAGAATACTGGCCCCAGGAGGGGTTATTAGTTTTAGTATTGTTCGTTTTCAATTTTATGCATTGTACCTAGTAGTTAAGTATCATCATGGATATGTGATAATATTTTATATATTCTATGATGAGCTAATGAACAATTACTTTATATTTCCATTCTGTATACTACGTCCACGAGACCATGACCAGCAGCCCTTGCCTACGGTAGCTCTTGGCTCTGCCTGAACTCGTGCAGCGTTCGTCCAAGCGATCAACATGCTCGCGGTACATCTAGAGCGCGATCTTGAGCTCCAAGTTGGCTATTTCATTGGAGATCACCAACTCGAGGATGCGACGACCATGTTCCTCTACTGCGCCCAGGTGGACACCTGGGCCAAGGAGGCAGTCGAGCCTACCAACGAGCGCGTTGGCATCGAGCGGGCCACGGACAAGGTGAACGGCGCGACCCATGCGAACGGCGCAGCAGGCGTTCGGTGCAAGTACGCCGCGGCCGACCTCTGGTGCAAGTACGCCGCGGCCGACCTCTGGTGCAAGTACGGCGCAGAGGGCATTCGCCCACCGATACGTCTCCAACGTATCTATAATTTTTGATTGTTCCATGCTATCATATTATATGTTTTGGATGTTTAATGGGCTTTAATATGCACTTTTATATTATTTTTGGGACTAACCTATTAACCGAAGGCCTAGTGCAAATTGTTGTTTTTTTGCCTATTTCAGTGTTTCGCAGAAAAGGAATATCAAACGGAATCCAAACGGAATGAAACCTTCGCGTGGATCTTTTTTGGAACAAACGCAATCCAGGAGACTTGGAGTGGAGGTCAAGGAAGCAACGAGGCGGCCACGAGGTAGGGCAGTGCGCCCAAGGGGGGCAGGCATGCCCCCACCCTCGTGGGCCCCTCGTGGCTCCACCGACCTACTTCTTTCACCTATATATATATATTCTAATACCCTGAAAACATCCAGGGGAGCCACGAAACCACTTTTACACCGCCGCAACCTTCTGTACCCATGAGATCCCATCTGGGGACCTTATCCGGCGATCTGTCGGAGGGGGATTCGATCACGGAGGGCTTCTACATCAACACCATAGCCTCGCGGATGATGTGTGAGTAGCTAGATGGCTTCTTCTCTCTCTTTGGATATCAATACAAAGTTCTCCTCGTTGTTCTTGGAGATCTATTCGATGTAATTCTTTTTGCGGTGTGTTTGTCGAGATCGGATGAATTGTGGGTTTATGATTAAGATTATCTGTGAACTTGATTCTTCTCCGAATTCTTATTTGCATGATTTGATATCTTTGCAAGTCTCTTCAAATTATCAGTTTGGTTTGGCCTACTAGATTGATCTTTCTTGCAATGGGAGAAGTGCTTAGCTTTGGGTTGAATCTGGCGGTGTCCTTTCCCAGTGACAGCAAGGCACATATTGTATTGTTGCCATCGAGGATAAAAAGATGGGGTGTATATCATATTGCCTGAGTTTATCCCTCTACATCATGTCATCTTGCCTAATGCGTTACTCTGTTCTTATGAAATTAATACTCTAGATGCATGCTAGATAGTGGTCGATGTGTGGAGTAATAGTAGTAGATGCAGAATCGTTTTGGTCTACTTGACACGGACGTGATGCCTATGTTCATGATCATGCCTAGATATCATAATAACTATGCGCTTTTCTATCAATTGCTCAGTAGTAATTTGTTCACCCACCGTATATATGCTATCTTGAGAGAAGCCACTAGTGAAACCTATGGCCCTCGGGTCTACTTTACATCATATAAGTTTCCGATCTGCAATTCTAGTTTACTATTTATTTTGTTTTGCAATCTTTCGTAAGTGACCGTCAAGGGATTGACAACCCCTTTATTGCATTGGTTGCGAGGTTCTTGTTTGTTTGTGCAGGTACTAGGTGACTTGCATGTAGTCTCCTACTGTATTGATGCCTTGGTTCTCAAAAACTGAGGGAAATACTTTGCTACTTTGTTGCATCACCCTTTCCTCTTCAAGGGAAAACCAACGCATGCTCAAGAGGTAGGAATCACTCCTGGCAAGGAATGGGGGTACTGACGGGACGTGTACCTAGCTGCGACGCCCTGTCCACAGCAGGCAAGCATCGATGGATCCACTGTTGCTGTGCGGCGCACCGCGCCTCTCGCTCTGCGGTGCTCCAACGGTCTTGCCGTGCGGCGAGCCATAGCCTATTGGCGCGGACGCGCCTAGCTTGCTCTGCAGCGCGCCATCGATCATGTTGTGCGGCGAGCTGCAACCTCTTCGCATTGACATGCCTATCTTGATCCGCGGCGCTAAAGCGTCATGCACCAAGGGTCTGCTCAACCCTGGTGATGACGCGCATCAAGGCATCGTCCATCACGTTGCCGCGGAGCACCTCGGCCTCGATGGGCCGTGGCTGCTGCTCCTATTCCATGTCGACGAGGTTGATGGCAGAGGCGGCGCTTTGGTGGGTTGGCATGCTTGGAAAAGGTGGATGTGCTAAAAGCTATGCTTGTTGCCTCCGTGCATCGTGGGCCGCCTAGGTGTATGCGCAATATCGCTTGGTGGCAGGAAACCGGTGAGGAAATGGCGGGAAACGATGGTGTGTTCATAAAATGCCATCAATTAATGGAAACTTAGAATAGAAGGAACATCGAGCTAGCACAAGAAGTAGATGATGATCAGATGATCGTTTATCCTAGTTAATTATGCATGTAATAGTTTACTTTGGTGTGTGGAAATGTCAAGTGTGCACTAGACACCTATGTAATTGTATGTTTGCCGCGTATTACACACATCTTGTTTATGTGAAATGTTTATGTTCTCTTAGGTCAACATGAACAGTTTATCGAAATGAACTGTATGCCCTCCATTGCACACACCTTGATCTGGTTGAACCATTTCTGTTGCGTTGCCTAATCGAAAACAGTTCATCCGAGTGAACTATATGCCGTATATCGCACACACCTTGATCTGGCTTACCGTTTCTGTTGTGTTGCCCGATCACAAACAGTTCATCCGAGTGAACCGTAAGCTGTATATGGCACATGCCTTCATCTGGCTGCCCATTTCTTTTGTTTTGCCACATCGCAAATAGTTAATTGAACTGAACCGTATGCCCTGCATCGCACACGCAACTAAAATTTGAACCGTGTTTGATGCATCCGTCATTGCAAATGTTTTGCACCTTTTTTGACGGTTTTTACACCACCCTTTGTGATTAATGCATCACACACAGTTTCGTCAAAGGGTCTCTGATCGTAGTGTCACATTAGCAACAACCTGTAGTAGTGTATGGAAGTAACAGTAACATCGTCAAAAGTAACAGTAGTAGTTTTGTAGTGATTGTAACGGCAGTAGCCAAGAAAGTAACTTAGCAAAGATCAATATGTGAAAAGCTCGTAGGCAATGGATGGGCAATGATAATTGTGTTGGATGATATTCATCATGTAACACTAATAACCTAGGGTAACACAGAACCGTCGGATCACGGGTTCCGGCAAAACCCTTAAGGTTCGAACACTGGGGTGCGCGCGAAGATTTCCCCCCTACCGATCCACTTCCTAACTCAGGTAAGATCTTACGTACTAACCCGAGGAACTCGCAACACAAGGGACGCAAGATTTATACTGGTTCGGGCCACCGTTGTGGTGTAATACCCTACTCCAGTGTGGTGGTGGTGGTGGATTGCCTCTTGGGCTGAGGATGAACAGTACAAGGGGAAGAATACCCTCCTGAGGAGAGGTGTTCTTGTACTTGATAAACTTGTGGTTGTTCTGGTCTCTCTCTATCTAACCCCCTAGCTATGGTGGTGGCTAGTCCTATTTATAGAGGCCCTGGTCCTCTCCCCAAATATTGAGCGGGAAGGGAGCCAACAACGTCCATTTTGAAAGGGGACATCTACTACAGCTTATCATGACAAAAGTGGTCTTCACCTGCAAAAGGCTCTGGTGGTGATGCCGCCTTGGGCTCCATGGTGACCTCCGTCTTGCAGCCCTGCTGGTCTTGGTCTCGTTGCACCAATATGGTAACCTTTGCTTGATGCCTAGGTACTCCTCGCCTACGCTTGCCCCCTTAGCACCAAAGAGGAAACAAGGATGCTACGCGCGCTGGCGCCCGCCTGGTCTCGATCGTCAAGGCTCACCACACGAGAACCTCGTGAGGTTTGCCTTGCCTTGATCTCTCTGCCCTCGAGAGCCCCCCTGGCGAGGCCGCTCCTGAGGAGGTCGTGCGTCGTCCGCCTTGTGAGGCTTGGCCCCTCGCGAAGGTCTTGAATGCCTTGTTGATGAAGATGGGTCGTACAGGCCTACTAGCAAAGCCACACCATGGGCCGCAGGCAGGCAAGTCTGGGGAACCCCGTTCCCAGAACGCCGACAGTAGCCCCCAGGCCCAAGGCGCCCTCGGTCTTGGCTTCGAGGCGAAGCCAAAGGCCAAGTGTGGGGCACCGCGGGGCCCAATAGCCTGCGGCCTTGGTCGGCACATGGCGGTTGATTGGATGTGGGCGCCTCCGCTTCCCCACGCTGCCTTCATACCCTCCTGGCTAGACGGCCACTGCGGTCTACACGGCTATTCTTCCATCGCTTGCGCCATTCTCCTCCAATTCCTCTGCTTCCCCCTAGACTCTGCTCCTCTTTCCAATTTGACCTTAGCTCTGCTCGCCCCATCGCCATGGCGCCGATGCAAGCGGATAAGGGGAAGAAGCCTCTGTCTTCGGCTAGTGCGCCCTCAGCCGCCAAGCCCGCAGTTGGCCGATCGCTGGTGCTCAATGGTGAGGGTATGGGAAAGGTGCGTCCCATGCTCTCCTCTAGCTTCAATGAGTGGGGAAAGATGGTGTCTTGGCCTGCATCTCGCGCTCGCATTGACCAGGCGGCCACTGAGGTCCCCTTCTTCATCAACGCCCTTTGGGCCAGCTTGGTCCCTCCTTTCTCCGCCTTCTTCAACGATGTGCTTGCGCATTATCAGATCCATATGCTGCACCTTGATCCTCAATCCGTGGCCCTTCTTGCCATCTTCGCCTTTGTTTGCGAGGCCATGGTAGGCATTGCTCCTTCCATGGCTCTTCTTCGCCACTTCTTCTCGTTGCACTTGATTGATCCTCGGCAGAGCTCCGGATGCCTGAGCTTTCAGGCCATGGCGGTGACGGCCGGCGACGGGATCGACTTCGAACTTCCACCATCCACGAGCGAGTTTTGGACACGGTGGGTGTTTGTTGATGCGGAGTGCTCAGCCCCCTGCTCTCCTCTCCGCCAGGGCCCGCCATTCCTAACTCCGGTTGGTGCCACCAGAGGCTCGCCGATCTGCGCCTTGCCCCCGTCTGGCTCAGGTTGAGGTGGCTCAAAGACCTTGGCATGACTGCGCCTATGGTGGTGAAGGAGTTCTTCCGGCGCCGAATCGCTCCGCTTCAGCGCCACCCCCGGCCGATGTGGGCCTTCCTCAGCAGCCAGGACTACATGAGACTTCAGGAGTCTGGGCTCCCCCTTGAGGCACGGCAAACGGTGCTTGAGGTCCTGACGGGCGTCCCGTTGCCATACGACTTGCCGAGGGGGAGTTTCCTTTTGTACCGCTACTTGAACAAGATGACATTCGTGGAGTAGATGCCCTCCTTCGATGAGTGGGGGATGCGCCTAGTTGGTCTCGAGGGGCCCCGTGAGAACCCCATCGTCATGGTCCCTCTCCTTGATGCTGGCGTTGAGCTCGCCCCAAGTGTGGATGCAGGGGGCGAGCACCGCTCGGGGTCGATAGTGAAGGTGCCGAGATGCTGATGCCGCTCAGGGCTCCCGAGGCGTCGACCTCGGGGACTCGTGACTCTTGCCTTGGGGCGGCGGTTGAAGGGGTGATCCAGCCTGCGTCTCCCGAGGCTGGGGCTCCTGTGGCCTCGGCAAGTCACTGTGAGGCAGAGCCGGATAGCTCCCCTGAGCTTGGGGCTTATGAGGCTACCCCTCCGAGCACTTCTCCAGCTGCGCCTCGTGTCGGCCGCCATGTCCAGCACTTCGGCCGGCTTTGTGTGGACTTCAAAGAACTCCGCAAGAGCAAGGGGTCCCCGAGATGCGGCAGCGGCACCTTTGGGCCGTTAAAACGGAGGAAGTACATCGCCGTTGATGAGTAAGTACCTCATCTATGTGATCTTCTACGTGTTGCTTTCCTTCCTGACGATTGTCTCCTCAGGACCCCTTCTACCAAGGCTGCGAAATCTCCTGAGAAGCACCTCCCTCTTGCCCCGTTTCCCCCGCCAAACTCGAGCCCTGCAGGCTCGTGCGCTGCCCACGGTGTGGGGTTAACCATGGGTGTCGGCCCGTCATCAAGGTGTCTTGAGCTTGCGCCTTCGCCGTCTTTTCTTCGCGGCCTTGATCGGAGCACAACAACCATGCCAAGGGTTCCTCCCCTGGTCATGGACGGTGGCTGGTTGGCTTCGATCCTGGGGTCTTCTTCAAGCAGCGGGCCTTCACTCGTTCAGGCCCCTCGTGAGGCCCGCCCCACTAATGGGTGGATGCTAGCCTCCAGCCCCCTGCTGAGAGGGGGCGAGCCACTTCAGGCCCCATCCCCAGCTCCTGCAGCGGAGGATGAAGTCAGCAGCATGCTCTGGTCGGCGCAAGAAAGGAGCGTCGTTCGCCACGAGCTCTTCCAGGAGGCGATGGGCGCGATGAACCGGCTTGGTGAAGAGCTCGTGGATGTGGACACGCGCCTCGTGGTCGAGGGTCTTCGGCTGGTGGAGGAGCGGCATAAGCTGAAGGTGGCCATCAACCTCGGGCGCCACCAGCGCGAGCTCGATAATGCGAAGGCCGATGCTTCCCTCGCAGCCTCCCGTTAGGCCTGCTCCCAAGCTCTGGAAGAGGCTCGGGAAGCTGACCACCGTCGCAAGGTCGTGGAGAAGTGCACGTGGGAGCTCCAAGCCTGGAGCGCCGTCTTGGATCAGCAGGTGGAGGCGCGCAGGGCTTCCCTTGCGTCGTTGAGGGGGACGCCCGCCAGGGAGGAAGAGATCTGGAAGTGCGAGGAGGCGCTGGTGCTGGAAGCCGTGGAGCGCAGCCTTGAACTCGAACAACTTGAGACGAGGGAGCGCCAGGTTTCTCAGGTGGAGGACGACGTCGGCGCGTGCGAGGCCAGGGCCCAGGAGGAGGTCGACTGCCGGGTGGGCGAGGCTCGGGCAGATCTCGAGAGCAGGCACGACCTAAAGCTGAAGCTCGTGGAAGCCGGGGCCGCTGGTAGGACTGCTGCCCTCAAGTCCAGGTTGATCGAGGTGGAGCGGCGTGAGGAGGCCGCCGCAACCGCCCTGACCTTGGTGCAGGCTGAGCTGGCTTCCACCCGCGCCGAACTGCTCTCTCTTCGGCAGCGGGTCGCCGACGCCGAGTCCGTCGTGCGGCAGAACAAGGACGAAGTGCTTCAGCAGCGGACGTTGGAGCACGTGCACGCCCCCATGCTCGAGGACCTCGGGAATAGGGCCAACACTTCCCTGGGCCATATCTGCGATGAGAATGCTCCTCATCCCCATGCGAACGACTATGCCAGCCACCTCCGCTTCTTCGCCGATGTGGTGACGCGCCTGTAGAACCGTTCTGAGAGGACTCGCCATCTTGTTGAAGAGAGGAGTCGCAGCCTGCTTGGGCGCGCGTTCTCCCGCGTCTTCAGCCATCTCCAGAACACCGATCCCAACTTCGATTTTGACGCCGCCATTGCTCCCGTACCTGAAGCCATCCGGGGCGACCTGGCGCGATGGGTTGAAGACAACGTGGATGCGCTGGTCAGGGCCTTCACTTCTGACGACGATGGGGTGGTAGTTAAGGCGGACGAAGGCGTCGTGGTCAATGATGGTGATGGCGGCGCCGAGGGAGGTGATGGTAATGCCAATGATGATGGCAACGATGCCAGTGACGCGTCCAAGGGCGATCCTGGGGGTGTGGCGAGCGACCTGTCCGATTGATTCCGTGCTTCTCACCTGTTTGCCCTGCATGTAGAAGCTCGGGCGCGGCCCGAGAGGTTGTAAGGGCATTTTGGGAGGGGGAGCCCTCATGTAAATATATTACTGCCTCTACCCCTTTAGGTTGAATTGAATATGCGTCTTCATGAACTCATGTATGCTGGGGCAAGGTTGCTATTGCAGTTTACCTTAGCCTGGATGAGCCCAAAACCGGCTCAAGAGATTGTGGGTTTCTGGGAAGCTCCCGAGGAATTCGTCGACACGCGCGAGGGGGCCGCGTGATAAGCGAGCGCCAGCCATGGCGCGACACGTGTGTGGCTCGTGTGCTTCATGCCCAGCACGCTCACAAGGGACCCGCGAGGGGGGAGCGACAGATGCGAACTCCGAAATAAGGCAAGAACCAGAATATGAGAAATAGATCGAATGAGAAAAGGCATCCCCTCGCGCGCATCAAATGAAAATTCAACTTCAACTTAAATCCAAATCCAGAAGGTGGGGTTACAGAAAAGAGATCCAAAGCAAATGGCCGCGTTCGGTGCCAAGTCTAGTCTTCGACGTCTTCTCACGAGCGCGGAGCTAAGTGCTGCCACTAGGCGTGGGAAGGAGCCCCCGAGGCCCGAGGACGGCATTCCTGAGACTCCGGGACGTGTACAACCCCACTCGTTATTACGTGAGAGTGTCACGGGCGGTGATCTTCACAGGCGTGAGCCTTACTTCATATCGCCTGACGAGGGCCCCGCCTTGCGCCACCCCCTACCACCGCCGGGACGACTGGAAACCAGGACGGCCCAACAAGGGCAAAGGGGAGGCCAGTGGCGCCCTCGGTGACCACGGGTCCTCTGCCGGGGGAAGGGTAGCCAGCGCCACCCCGGCAGAGGGCCTACCTCCGGGCGTTGCTTTGCTCCGTGCGACGCGGGGAGAGGCCTTGCTCCTGGCCCCTCCCACGCAGCCCCCAGTGAGCCTCTTCTGGCCAGACGGATACCACCGCGCCGGAACCGTCGCCGGGTGCTGTGACCTGGCTCACTTGCGATTAATGGTTAGCGTAAGCCTGCCTCTGGGAGAATAGTGGTACCCTGTAGCTGTTGTCGACGGCGCGGTTGGCGGGGCTCTCGGGCGGCTCCTGGAAGGCCTCAGCTCCTAGTGCCTCTTCTTCCTAGCCCGGCTCGAGGAACGAGTCGGGGTCATCTTCTGGCGCGTACTCCTAGTTCATCATGCGGGGCACGTAGGCCTCCGAGGCCCTTGCTCCGAAGGCCTTGCCGTAGTGCCCCATGCTCCATGTCGCTCGGCTCAAGATGCCGTCCTGAGGATGGTAGCGCCTCAACAGGGCCGTGCGCGATGACCCTCGTGCCCGCACCCATCTGAGGTGGTGCGCGTGCGAGGGGGCGCCCTCCACCGTGAATCATGCTGATGTCGACGAAGCCCCTGGGCACACTTGGGGGTACGCGGGCGCTGTGAGGCCTGCCATGGGATCCTGCCGCTGCCTGGGGCTTGAGCTGGTAGCAGAAGGGCGGTGCTCCCGTGGCCACCGCGTCCAGTAGCTCGGAGACGCGTTCGAGCAATGCGTCCCGGCTGATGACCCACAAGTATAGGGGATCTATCGTAGTCCTTTCGATAAGTAAGAGTGTCGAACCCAACGAGGAGCAGAAGGAAATGATAAGCGGTTTTCAGCAAGGTATTCTCTACAAGTACTGAAATAAGTGGTAACAGATAGTTTTGTGATAAGATAGATTGTAATGAGCAACAAGTAACAAAGTAAATAAAGTGCAGCAAGGTGGCCCAATCCTTTTGTAGCAAAGGACAAGCCGGAACAAACTCTTATAATAGGAAAAGCGCTCCCGAGGACACATGTGAATATCGTCAAGCTAGTTTTCATCACGTTCATATGATTCGCGTTCGATACTTTGATAATTTGATATGTGGGTGGACTGGTGCTTGGGTGCTGTTCTTACTTGAACAAGCATCCCACTTATGATTAACCTCTATTGCAAGCATCCGCAACTACAACAAAAGTATTAAGGTAAACCTAACCATAGCATGAAACATATGGATCCAAATCAGCCCCTTACGAAGCAACACATAAACTAGGGTTTAAGCTTCTGTCACTCTAGCTACCCATCATCTACTTATTACTTCCCAATGCCTTCCTCTAGGCCCAAATAATGGTGAAGTGTTATGTAGTCGACGTTCACATAACACCACTAGAGGCTAGACAACATACATCTTATCAAAATATCAAACGAATACCAAATTCACATGACTACTCATAGCAAGACTTCTCCCTTGTCCTCAGGAATGAACGTAATTACGCACAAAGCATATTCATGTTCATAATTAGAGAGGTAATAATATGCATATAGGATCTGAACATATGATCTTCCACCAAATAAACCAACTAGCATCAACTACAAGGAGTAATCAACACTACTAGCAACCTACTAGCACCAATCTCGGACTTTGAGACAAGAATTGGATGCAAGAGATGAACTAGGGTTTGGAGATGAGATGGTGCTGGTGAAGATGTTGATGGACATTGCCCTCTCCCGATGAGAGGAGCGTTGGTGATGATGATGGTGATGATTTCCCCCTTCGGGAGGGAAGTTTCCCCGGCAGAACAGCTCTGCCGGAGCTCTAGATTGGATCCGCCAAGGTTCTGCCTCGTGGTGGCTGAGTCTCGTCCCGAAAAGTTCCTCTCTATTTTTTTCTCATCGAAAGACCTCATATAGGAGAAGATGGGCATCGGAGAGCCACCAGGGGGCCCACGAGGTAGGGGGCGCGCCCTAGGGGGGGGGCCGCCCCCCACCCTCGTGAGAAGGGTGTGGGCCCCCTGGCCTTCATCTTTGGCGTGGATTTTTCTTTATTTCTTTTATGACGTTCCGTGGAGTTTCAGGACGTTTGGAGTTTCGCAGAATAGGTCTCTAATATTTGCTCCTTTTCCAGACCAGAATTCCAGCTGCCGGCATTCTCCCTCCTTGTGTAAACCTTGTAAAATAAGAGAGAATAGCCATAAGAATTGTGACATAAAGTGAAATAACAGTCCATAATGCGATAAAATATCGATATAAAAGCATGATGCAAAATGGACGTATCAACTCCCCCAAGCTTAGACCTCGCTTGTCCTCAAGCGAAAAGCCGATAACAATAAATATGTCCTCATGTTTAGAGGTAGAGGCGTCGATAAAAATGAAATACGGACATGAAGGCATCATGATTATTCTCATAACATCAACATATATAGATTTCGTCATATGATTACTTATGTTCAAGTGATGATCTATTCACAATGCAAAAGTATAAATCATAAACCTTATTGGGCTCCGACAAACTATTATCTCAGTCATTGAAGCAATTGCAATTTATCATAACATCGGAAAGAGTCTATGTCAGAGCTAAAAAGCAAGTCCACATACTCAACTATCATTTAGTCCTCCATAATTGCCAACACTCACGCGATACTTGTGGTTACGGAGTTTTAATCGGACACAGAGAAAGATAGGGGCTTATAGTTTTGCCCCACAACATTTTACCTCAAGGGTAATGTCAACAATAATGGTTCATGCTCCCCTACATCCAATTAGATATATATATATATATATATATATCATGTTCTTTCCAACATGCTGAGCTTGCCAAAGGATAAAATAAAAAAAGAAAAGGTGAAGATCACCATGACTCTTGCATAAGGTAGAGGATAATAATAAAGGATAGGCCCTTCGCAGCGGGAAGCAGAGGTTGCCATGCGCTTTTATGGTTGGATATATAAAATCTCAATGCGAAAGAACATCACTTTATATTGCCCCTTGTGATATGAACCTTTATTATGCAGTCCGTCGCTTTTATTACTTCCATGTCACAAGATTGTATAAAGCTTATTTCTCCCACACCAATCAATCATACATATTTAGAGCAATTTTTATTGCTTTGCACTGATGACAACTTACTTGAAGGATCTTACTCAATCCATAGGTAGATGTGGTGGACTCTCATGGCAAAACTGGTTTAAGGGTATTTGGAAGCACAAGTAGTATTTCTACTTGGTGCTGAGAATTTGGCTAGCATGAGGGGGGAAGGCAAGCTCAACAAGTTAGAGGACCCATGACAACATACTTTATCTCAGATATAAGAAGGACATAACTCATTATGTTGTCTTCCTTGTCCAACATCAACTCTTTAGCATGTCATATTTTAATGAGTGCTCCCAATCATAAAAGAAGTCAACGATGATATATCTATATGTGAAAACCTCTCTTTCCTTATTACTTCCTATTAATTGCAACAATGGTCAAAGCTATGTCTGCCAACTCCCAACAACTTTTAATCATCATACTCTTTCTATGTGAAGACATTACTCTCAATAAGATAAATATGAACTTTTTGTTTCTTTTTATTCTTTTTCTATTTTCTTTTATTCACCCAAGATCATGGCAAAATAATCAAGCCCTTGACTCAACACTAATCTTTATTATATATAGCTCACGGACTCGATTACATAGAGAGATCATAAAGCAAAACTCAAAACTAGATCATGCCATAAACTTTATTCTACTAAATCAAGATATTATCAAAAGGATCGAACTAAGAAAAATGGTAAAGACAAGAGTTGTGAGTGTGATACGATACCGGGGCACCTCCCCCAAGCTTGGCAGTTGCCAAGGGGAGTGCCCATACCCATGTGATTATGTCTCCTTGGTTGGTGAAGAAGGTGGTGGTGATGTTGGCTTAGTTGATGGCTTTGTATTCTCCCTTAATTTGCGCTTGAGGACGGCATTTTGATCCCTCAGATCATCAATTTCCCACTCCAGGTTTAATATCTTTTTGCATAGGTCCTGCTTATTTTCCTGCAAGAGACGAAAAGGGATAAACTCGAACTTGGGTTTCTTTACCCTATCAGGGAGACTTGACTTTTTGAACTCCACGTGCATGTCCCCATGTTGAGGTAATGGTGCTTCATCTTCATCTGAGCTCGTCTCCTCCTTCCCCTTGGGTTCATAGTCCTCTTCTTCCTCCGTGGTCCATCCATTATGTTCCACATCTCCATAGACCTTTGGATTTGCTAAGTAATGATCCGCATAGCTTTCTCCTTCCGAATCCTGGGAAGACATGTTGATTTAATCCGCAACAGGACAGCTCGAAACAAAGACAGGAGATTTTTGCGTGATACGGGAGTCAAAAACTTCGAGAGAATATATAATGATTTTTTACCGACCAAAATACGTAACGTGCAAGAAAATGGTGTCCGGAAAGCACACGAGGTGCTCACGAGGTAGGGGGGCGCGCCCAGGGGGGTAGGGTGCACCCACCACCCTCGTGGGGCCCTCGTGTCCTTCCCGGACTGCTACTTATTTTTCTATTTTTCTAAATATTCCAAAACGGAGAAATATTGCCTTAAAAATTGTTTTAGAGTCGCTTTACTTATCGTACCACATACCTATTCCTTTTCGGAGTCTGAAATGTTCTGGAAAGTGTCCCTTATGTATTCCTCCGGGGGTTACGATTTCAATAATAATGGTTTCAACATTTATGGGATTACCTGTGATATAATGTTTAATTCTTTGACCGTTTACCACCTTCAGATTTGTGCCCTCGAAGTTGTTGATTTTTATGGCACCGGAATGACAGACCTCTTCGATAACATAGGGGCCTTCCCATTTAGAGAGAAGTTTTGCTGCAAAAAATCTCAAACGAGAGTTGTATAGCAATACATAATCACCTACATTAAACTCACGCTTTTGTATCCTTTTGTCATGCCATCTTTTAACTTTTTCTTTAAACAACTAGGCATTTTCATAAGCTTGGGTTCTCCATTCATCAAGTGAGCTAATATCAAATAACCTCTTTTCACCAGCAAGTTTAAAATCATAGTTAAGCTCTTTAATAGCCCAATATGCCTTATGTTCTAGTTCGAGAGGTAAGTGACATGCTTTTCCATAGACCATTTTATACGGAGACATACCCATAGGATTTTTTTGTATGCAGTTCTATAAGCCCATAATGCATCATCAAGTTTCTTAGACCAATTCTTTCTAGACCTATTAACAGTCTTTTGCAAAATTAATTTGAGCTCTCTATTGCTCAACTCTACTTGACCACTAGACTGTGGGTGATAAGGAGATGCAATTCTATGATTAACATCATATTTAGCAAGCATTTTACGGAAAGCACCATGAATAAAGTGTGAACCACCATCAGTCATTAAATATCTAGGGACTCCAAACCTCGGGAGAATAACTTCCTTAAGCATTTTAATAGAAGTGTTATGATCAGCACTACTAGTTGGAATAGCTTCTACCCACTTAGTAACGTAATCAACAACAACTAGAATATGTGTGTATCCATTAGAGGCAGGAAAAGGTCCCATATAATCAAAACCCCAAACATCAAATGGTTGAATAACAAGTGAATAATTCATAGGCATTTCTTGACGTCTACTAATATTGCCAATTCTTTGACATTCATCACAAGACAAGACAAACTTACGGGAATCCTTGAAGAGAGTAGGCCAATAGAAACCAGATTGCAATACCTTATGTGCAGTTCTATCTCCAGCGTGGTGTCCTCCATAAGACTCGGAATGACACTTGCGTAGGATCTGTTCCTGTTCATGCTCAGGTACACAACGTCTAATAACACCATCTACTCCTTCTTTATAAAGATGTGGGTCATCCCAAAAGTAATGTCTCAAATCATAGAAGAACTTTTTCTTTTATTGGTATGTGAAGCTAGGTGGTATAAATTTAGCAAGAATATAATTAGCATAATCAGCATTCCATGGAGTACTACGAGAAGTACTTATAACATTTAATTGTTCATCAGGAAAGTTATCATTAATAGGTAGTGGGTCATCAAGAATATTTTCTAACCTAGACAGGTTGTCTGCAACGGGGTTCTCAGCTCCCTTTCTATCAAGAATATGTAAATCAAATTCTTGTAGCAAGAGAACCCATCTAATAAGTCTAGGTTTAGCATCTTTCTTTTCCATAAGATATTTAATAGCAGCATGATCAGTTTGAATAGTTACTTTAGAATCAACAATATAAGATCTGAACTTATCACAAGCAAATACAACTGCTAAGAGTTCTTTTTCAGTAGTAGCATAATTTCTTTGAGCATTGTCTAGAGTCTTACTAGCATAATGAATAACATTTAATTTCTTATCAACTCTTTGCCCTAGAACAGCACCTACAACATAATCACTAGCATCACACATAATTTCAAAGGGTAGGTTCCAATCAGGTGGCTGAACAACACGTGCAGAGACTAATTATTTCTTAAGTATTTCAAATGCTTCTACACAATCATCATCAAAGACAAATGGTATATCTTTTTGCAATAAATTAGTCAGAGGCCGAGAAATTTTTGAGAAGTCCTTAATGAACCTCCTATAAAATCCAGCGTGACCAAGGAAACTTCTTATACCTTTAATGTCCTTCGGACACGGCATCTTTTCAATAGCATCAACCTTGGCTTTATCAACTTCAATACCTCTTTCAGAAACTTTGTGCCCCAAGACAATACCTGCATTAACCATAAAGTGGCACTTTTCCCAATTCAAGACAAGATTAGTTTCTTCACATCTCTGCAAAACTCGATCAAGATTGCTCAAGCAATCATCAAAAGAGGAACCATAGACGGAAAAGTCGTCCATGAAAACCTCACAAATCTTTTCACAAAAGTCAGAGAATATAGCCATCATGCATCTTTGAAAGGTAGCAGGTGCATTACATAAACCAAAAGGCATACGTCTATAAGCAAAAGTACCAAAAGGGCATGTAAAAGTAGTCTTTGATTGATCTCTAGCCGACACAGGTATTTGAGAGAAACCAGAATAACCATCTAGAAAGCAGTAATGTGTATGTTTGCATAATCCTTCTAGCATTTGATCAATAAAAGGTAAGGGGTAATGATCTTTCTTAGTAGCTTTATTTAATTTGCGGAAATCAATTACCATCCTATAACCTGTGATAATTCTTTGTGGAATCAATTCATCTTTATCATTAGGAACAACAGTAATACCTCCCTTCTTAGGGACACAATGGACAGGACTTACCCACTCACTATCAGCAGCGGGATAGATTATACCTGCCTCCAGAAGCTTTAGTATTTCTTTTCTTACCACTTCTTTCATTTTAGGATTCGGACGTCGTTGAGGATCACGAACTGGTATGGCATCTGCTTCCAAATTTATTTTATGTTGACATAGAGTGGGACTAATGCCCTTAAGATCATCAAGAGTATATCCAATAGCAGCACGATGCTTCTTCAGAGTTTTCAATAATCTTTCTTCTTCATGCTCTGAAAGGGTAGCACTAATAATCACAGGATATATCTTCTTTTCATCAAGATAAGCATATTTAAGATTATCAGGCAAAGGTTTGAGCTCAAACACGGGATCACCCTTGGGTGGAGGAGGATCCCCTAAAATTTCAACAGGCAAGTTGTGATGCAGAATAGGTTCCTGTTTAAAGAATACTTCATCTATTTCCCTTCTTTCATTCATGAACATATCATCTTCATGGTCTAACAAATAGTGTTCTAAAGGATCACTAGGAGGTACGGCAATAGAAGCAAGACCAATAATTTCATCCTTAATAGGTAATTCTTCCTCACAATGTTGTTTACTAAATTTAGAGAAATTAAACTCATGAACCATATCATCCAAACCAACAGTAACAATATTCTTAGTGCAGTCTATGGTAGCATTGACAGTATTGAAGAAGGGTCTACCAAATATAATTGGACATAAGCTATCTTGCGGAGAAGTAAGAACAAGAAAATCAGTAGGATATTTAGTTTTCCCACACAAGACTTCAACATCTCTAACAATTCCAATTGGTGTAATAGTATCTCTATTAGCAAGTTTAATAGTCACATCAATATCTTCTAACTCAACAGGTGCAATTTCATTCTTTATTTCTTTGTATAAGTCATGAGGTATAACACTAGCACTAGCACCCATATCACGTAAGCCATGATAACAATGATCTCCTATTTTAACAGAAATAACAGGCACGCCTACCACAGGTCTACGTTTATCCTTATCACAAGGTTTAGCAATTCTAGCAGTTTCACCTTCGAACTAAATAACATGCCCATCAATATTATCAGACAAGAGATATTTAACAATAGCAATATTAGGTTCTACTTTAACTTGCTCAGGAGGTGTATAAGTTCTAATATTGCTTTTCAGAACAACAGTTGAAGCTTTAGCATGATCCTTTATTCTAACAAGGAAAGGTGGTTTCTCAATGTAAGAAGTAGGAACAATAGGATCATTATAAGTGACAGTATTTTCTTCAACTTTAATAGGTGCAGCTACTTTTACTTCTATGGGAGGATGATATTTAAACCACTTCTCCTTAGGGAGATCAAAATAAGTAGCAAAAGATTCATAGAAAGAAGCTACTATCTCAGAGTCAAGTCCATATTTAGTGCTAAACTTACAGAAAATATCGGTATCCATAAAAGATTTAACACAATCAAACTTAGGTGTCATACCTGACTCCTTAACTTCGTCGAGGTCCCAATCTTCAGAGTTGCATTTAATTCTATCCAATAAATTCCATCTGAATTCAATAGTCTTCATCATAAAAGAGCCAGCACAAGAAGTATCGAGCATGGTGCGATTGTTTTCAGAAAGCCGAGCATAAAAACTTTGCATAATTATTTCTCTTGAGAGCTCATGATTGGGGCAAGAATATAACATTGATTTAAGCCTCCCCCAAGTTTGAGCGATGCTTTCTCCTTCGCGAGGCCAGAAATTATATATATATAATTGCGATCACGATGAACAAGACGCATAGGGTAATACTTTTGATGAAATTCCAGCTTCAATCTTTTATAGTCCCATGATCTCATATCATCACATAGCCTATACCATACCAATGCATCTCCCTTCAAAGATAAAGGGAAGCCCTTCTTCTTAGCAACATCATCAGGTATACCTGCAAGCTTAAATAATCCACAAACTTCATCCACATATATTAAGTGCTCATCAGGATGCTTTGTTCCATCTCCTGTAAAAGGATTAGCTAGCAGTTTTTCTATAATAACCGAAGGATACTCATAAGGAATTTCATTTTCAATAGGTTTAGTAGGTTGAGGAGCAACTCTTTGCTCTACTAGTCGGGGTGAAGATACCCCGAACAAGCCCCTTAGAGAATTACTTTCCATAGTAACAAGTGACAGTAAATTTCAGCACACCATATAAATTTTTCCTTACCAAATTCCACCTACCAAAGGCGCTACACTCCCCGGCAACGGCGCCAGAAAAGAGTCTTGATGACCCACAAGTATAGGGGATCTATCCTAGTCCTTTCGATAAGTAAGAGTGCTGAACCCAACGAGGAGCAGAAGGAAATGATAAGCGGTTTTCAGCAAGGTATTCTCTGCAAGTACTGAAAAAAGTGGTAACAGATAGTTTTGTGATAAGATAGATTGTAACGAGAAACAAGTAACAAAGTAAATAAAGTACAGAAAGGTGGCCCAATCCTTTTGTAGCAAAGGACAAGCCGGAACAAACTCTTATAATAGGAAAAGCGCTCCCGAGGACACATGGGAATATCGTCAAGCTAGTTTTCATCACGTTCATATGATTCACGTTCGATACTTTGATAATTTGATATGTGGGTGGACCGGCACTTGGGTGCTGTTCTTACTTGAACAAGCATCCCACTTATGATTGACCTCTATTGCAAGCATCCGCAACTACAATAAAAGTATTAAGGTAAACCTAACCATATCATGAAACATATGGATCCAAATCAGCCCCTTATGAAGCAACGCATAAACTAGGGTTTAAGCTTTTGTCACTTAACAACCCAGAATCTACTTATTACTTCCCAATGCCTTCCTCTAGGCCCAAATAATGGTGAAGTGTTATGTAGTTGACGTTCACATAACACCACTAGAGGCTAGACAACATACATCTTATCAAAATATCAAACGAATACCAAATTCACATGACTACTCATAACAAGACTTCTCCCTTGTCCTCAGGAACGAACGTAATTACTCACAAAGTATATTCATGTTCATAATCAGAGAGGTAATAATATGCATATAGGATCTGAACATATGATCTTCCACCAAATAAACCAACTAGCATCAACTACAAGGAGTAATCAACACTACTAGCAACCTACTAGCACCAATCCCGGACTTTGAGACAAGAATTGGACGCAAGAGATGAACTAGGGTTTGGAGATGAGATGGTGCTGGTGAAGATGTTGATGGAGATTGCCCTCTCCTGATGAGAGGAGCATTGGTGATGACGATGGTGATGATTTCCCCCTCCGGGAGGGAAGTTTCCCCGGCAGAACAGCTCCGCCGGAGCTCTAGATTGGATCCGCCAAGGTTCCGCCTCATGGCGGCTGAGTCTCGTCCCGAAAAGTTCCTCTCTATTTTTTTCTCATCGAAAGACCTCATATAAGAGAAGATGGGCATCGGAGAGCCACCAGGGGGCCCACGAGGTAGGGGGGCGCGCCCTGGGGGGGCGCCCCCCACCCTCGTGAGAAGGGTGTGGGCCCCCTGGCCTTCATCTTTGGCGTGGATTTTTCTTTATTTCTTTTAAGACGTTTCGTGGAGTTTCAGGACTTTTGGAGTTGCGCAGAATAGGTCTCTAATATTTGCTCCTTTTCCATACCAGAATTCCAGCTGCCGGCATTCTCCCTCCTTGTGTAAACCTTGTAAAATAAGAGAGAATAGCCATAAGTATTGTGACATAAAGTGAAATAACAGTCCATAATGCGATAAATATTGATATAAAAGCATGATGCAAAATGGACGTATCACCGGACGCTCTCCATCAGTCGGCACCGCAGCAGCTCCCGTGCCACCGTGAGCGCGGCCCGCATGTTCGCCTGCTCCCTCCTGGTGTGCGGCACCGTCGCCGCGGCGTGGCGTGCGGCCCTTGCAGCACCTCGCTTCTATCAGGGAGTAAGAGCAGTGGGTAAGTGATCGCGCCGCCCACGCCCCGCGGTGTTTGGCGGTGCGCGTGCCGCCTAAGACGTGGGGTTGTGGTCTTCCTGGGCTGGTAGCGCCGTCTGGGCTGGCCAGGCTGCCCAGCGGTCGGCGTTGGTCCTCGAGTCGCCTGACATCGGAGCCGCGGGGCGCCGAAGGATCAACGAGCGGATCGGCTGATGGGAGGAGAGCCCCGGCGCACCCCTACCTGGCGCGCCAAATGTCGGATCGCGGGTTCCGGCAAAAACCTTAAGGTTCGAACACTGGGGAGCGTGCGAAGATTCCCCCCTACTAATCCACGTCCTAACTCAGCTAAGATCTTACGAACTAACTCGATGAACTCGTAACACAAGGGACACAAGATTTATATTGGTTCAGGCCACCATTGTGGTGTAATACCCTACTCCAGTGTGGTGGTGGTGGATTGCCTCTTAGGCCGAGGATGAACAGTACAAGGGGAAGAACAACCTCCCGAGGAGAGGTGTTCTTGTGCTCGGTGAACTTGTAGTTGTTCTGGTCTCTCTCTATCTGACCCCCTAGCTTTGGTGGTGGCTAGTCCTATTTATAGAGGCCCTGGTCCTCTCCCCAAATATTGAGCGGGAAGGGAGCCAACAACGGCCAATTTGAAAGGGGACAACTAGTACAGCTTATCCTGACAAAAGTGGTCTTCGCCTGCAAAAGGCTCTGGTGGTGACGCCGCCTTGGGCTCCATGGTGACCTCTGTCTTGCCATCCTGCTAGTCTTGGTCTCGTTGCACCAATATGGAAACCTTTGCTTGATGCCTCGGTACTCCGCGTCTGCGCTTGCCCCCTTTGCACCAAAGAGGAAAGAAGGACGCTGTGCGTGCTGGCGCCCGCCTGGTCTCGAGCGTCATGGCTCACGTCACGAGAACCTTGCGAGGTTTGCCTTGCCTTGATCTCTCCGCCCCTCGCGAGCCCGCCTGGCGAGGCCGCTCTTGAGGAGGTCTTGAGTCATCCGCCTCGCGAGGCTTGGCCCCTCATGAAGGTCTTGAATGCCTTGTTGATGAAGATGGGTCGTACAGGCCTGCTAGCAAAGCCACGTTGTGGGCCGCAGGCAGGCAAGTCTGGGGACCCCCGTTCCCAGAACACCGACAAGAACTTGCTCCAATTCATCAATATAATGTAGGCATGTATTCCGTATATAGTCATACGTGCTTATGGAAAAGAACTTGCATGACAACTTTTGTCCTACCCTCCCGTAGAAGTGGGGTCCTCGTGCTAACGAAGGGATATTAATGCCTCCTTTTAATAGAGAACCACACCAAATCATTAGCACTTAGTGAATACATGAACTGCTCAAACTACAGTAATCACCGGAAAGAATCCCAATTATTGTCACCTTGGGGTATGCGGATCATAACTCCTAATAGGTGTCTAGAACTTGCAAGATAGGATCAAGAACACAAATATATTCATGAAAACATAATAGGTTCAGATCTGAAATCATGACACTCGGGCCCTAGTGACAAGCATTAAGCATAGCAAAGTCGTAGCAACATCAATCTCAGAACATAGTGGATACTAGGGATCAAACCCTAACAAAACCAACTTGATTACATGATAAATCTCATCCAACACATCACCATTCAGCAAGCCTACGATGGAATTACTCACGCACGGCGGTGAGCATCATGAAATTGGTGATGGAGGAAGGTTGGTGATGATGATGGCGACGAATCCCCCTCTCCAGAGCCCTGAACGGACTCCAGATTAGACCTCCCAATGAAGAATAGGAGGCGGCGGCGGCTCCATCTCCTAAAACGCGATGAATCCTTTCTCTAAATTTTTCTCCGCGAATAGGTACTTAAGGAGTTGGAATTAGGGTCAGAGGAGCTCTAGGGGGCCCACAAGACTATAGGGCACGCCCCCAGGGCTTGTGGCCTCTGGGTGGCCTCCCTCTGGTTGATTCTTGCGCCAATATTTTTCATATATTCCAAAAATATTCTCCGTAAATTTGCAGGTCAATCCGAGAACTTTTATTTCTTCACAAAAATAACACCATGAAAATTCTGCTGAAAACAACGTCAGTCCGGGTTAGTTCCGTTCAAATCATGCAAGTTAGAGTCCAAAACAAGGGCAAAAGAGTTTGGAAAATTAGATACGATGGAGACATATCACAGGGCTCAAATCTGTTTGAGGCCTTCTCTTGCCTCTGATCGTGGCAGCTGGATGGAATCTGCTATCCGAGTCATTGTGGCCAAATTCTAGATGGGGTGCGAAATACGTGGTAGTTTTTCTACTAGTCACTCGAAAACAACTGTCGTTGTCGTCGATTGGAGCTGGGTTGTTGTTGCCACTGCACCTGAGCTTCAAGTGACTTCTGGAGCTCCTCAAGACAATTGCGCTCAGCCAAATTGGCTTGGCGTGCTGCTTCCAAGGTTTGAGCCTCCGGAGTCGTCCCGAAGGGCTTGCTCGTTCCTGAGCTACAACCCCTCCCTCTGCTGCTAAGAGAGAGGCTTGGGGTAGTACTCATCATTGCCGCAGTTCTCCCCATTGCCTATGTTGTCTTATAATGGGCCATCGATCCCCGCTCCATCGTGGGTATAACTAGTGGAACCATGGGAGGAATCGGCCATCAACGCCTCTACAGCGGGGCCGCTGCTCTCGCACCCGGACCCATCATCCGAGTCCCCATGAAGGGAGGCAAACAAGTTGAGGACGGGCTCGTCGGGTTCGATCGCCACGATCTGCGGGGCTGCAACCTGAAGGGCCACTGCGTGCCTGATCCTCCATTGGAGCCGCGAGCGGCCAAAATGCTTGTCATGGCAGCCAGCGGAGCGGGGAGATGCTGACTGGTACGGGACCGACGGTTGTCGAAGGAGAACGTCAAAGGTGCTTGCACGAAAGTGCTTTGCGTTGCAGACGGTCAGCGCCTTGACGTCCAGCAGGGCCTCCTGGAGCCACACTGAACCATCAACAATGAAGCTGAGGGCACCGAAGCAGATTTCTCCGCTGAGTGTCAGTCCACCGCCGGAAACCATGGTGAAGGTGGAAAATCGCAACTATGCCGGATGTCGCTAGACACCTGCCCCATGGTGGACGCCGACTGTCATGGGTATAAGTCTAACAATAGTGTATAGGGGTACGAATTAGAGGGCAAAGCCTAGCTACGACGCAGTTGTTACACTCGGATTTACGAATTTAGGCCCCTCACAATGGAGGTAATATCCCTACGTCTTGGTGCTCTGGAGCTGATTGATTAGAGTGTATGGATTATAATGGATTGCGAACCTCCACCCACGAAGCATAGGGGAAGGCTTATATAGAGTGTGCCTACGCCTCATGAATGCTATTGATACGTCTCCAATGTATCTATAATTTTTTATTGTTCCATGCTATTATATTATCAACCTTGGATGTTTTATAT
This sequence comes from Triticum urartu, assembly GCF_056163025.1. NCBI lineage: Eukaryota > Viridiplantae > Streptophyta > Magnoliopsida > Poales > Poaceae > Triticum > Triticum urartu. The sequence continues at coordinate 512,824,686 of NC_141879.1, forward strand.
GCATTTATATGCTATTTTATATGATTTTTGGGGCTAACCTATTAAAATAGAGCCCAGTGCCAGTTTCTGTTTTTTCCTTGTTTTAGAGTAACACAGGAAAGGAAAATCAAACGGAGTCCAATTGACCTGAAACTTCACGGAACTTATTTTTGGAAGGAAAGCAACCCGGGTGACTTGGAGTCCACGTAAGTGAAGCAACGAGGAAGCCACGAGGCAGGGGGCACGCCCACCCCCCTGGGCGCGCCCTCCACCCTCGTGGGCCCCTCGTGGCTCCCCTGACGTACTTTTTCCACCTATATATCTCCATATACCCTAAAACGATCGAGGAGCACAATAGATCAGGAGTTCCGCCGCCAGAAGCCTCCGTAGCCACCGAAAACCAATCTAGACCCGTTCCGACACCCTGCCGGAGGGGGGAATCCCTCTCCGGTGGCCATCTTCAGCATCCCGGTGCTCTCCATGATGAGGGAGTAGTTCTCCCTCGGGGCTGAGGGTATGTACCAGTAGCTATGTGTTTGATCTCTCTCTCTCTCTCATGTTCTTGAGGTGATACGGTCTTGATGTATCGCGAGCTTTGCTATTATATTTGGATCCTATGATGTTTTCTCCCCCCTCTACTCTCTTGTAATGGATTCAGCTTCCCCTTTGAGGTTATCTTATCGGATTGAGTCTTTAAAGATTTGAGAACACTAGATGTATGTCTTGCCGTGCATATCTTTGGTGACAATGGGATATCACGTGATTCACTTGATGTATGTTTTGGTGATCAACTTGTGGGTTCCGCCCATGAACCTATGCATAGGGGTTGGCACACGTTTTCGTCGTGATTCTCCGGTAGAAACTTTGGGGCACTCTTTGAGGTTCTATGTGTTTGTTGAATAGATGAATCTGAGATTGTGTGATGCATATCGTATAATCAAACCCACGGATACTTGAGGTGACATTGGAGTATCTAGGTGACATTAGGGTTTTGGTTGATTTGTGTCTTAAGGTGTTATTCTAGTACGAACTCTAGGGCTGTTTGTGACACTTATAGGAATAGCCCAACGGATTGATTGGAAAGAATAACATTGAGGTGGTTTCATACCCTACCATAATCTCTTCGTTTGTTCTCCACTATTAGTGACTTTGGAGTGACTCTTTGTTGCATGTTGAGGGATAGTTATATGATCCAATTATGTTATTATTGTTGAGAGAACTTGCACTAGTGAAAGTATTAACCCTAGGCCTTGTTTCAACGCATTGCAATACCGTTTATGCTCACTTTTATCATTAGTTACCTTGCTGTTTTTATAATTTCAGATTACAAAAACTATTATCTACCATCCATATACCACTTGTATCACCATCTTTTCGCTGAACTAGTGCACCTATACAATTTACCATTATATTGGGTGTGTTGGGGACACAAGAGACTCTTTGTTATTTGGTTGCAGGGTTGCTTGAGAGAGACCATCTTCATCCTACGCCTCCTACGGATAGATAAACCTTAGGTCATCCACTTGAGGGAAATTTGCTACTGTCCTACAAACCTCTGCACTTGGAGGCCCAACAACATCTACAAGAAGAAGGTTGTGTAGTAGACATCAAGCTCTTTTCTGGCGCCGTTGCCGGGGAGGTTATCGCTTGAAGGTATATCTTTAGATCTTGCAATCGAGTCTTTTAGTTTCCTGTTTTATCACTCGTTTAGTTTATAAAAGGAAATTACAAAAAAATGGAATTAAGTTTGCCTCATACGCTTCATCTTTTTAATATCTTTCGTGAGTATGATGGAAAGGAAAATTGTGCCAAAGTGTTAGAAGAAGAATGCATTTAAATGTTTGGCACTAAATATTTGAATGATGAGCATGATTGCAATGTTGTTAGTATGAATTCCTTGAATATCTATGATGCTAATGATATGCAAAGCCACAAGCTTGGGGAAGCTATGTTTGATGAAGATGATATTTTTTGTCCCCCAAGCTTTGATGAGCAAATTTACTATGATGAAAGCATGCCTCCTATCTATGATGATTATTGTGATGACACGTATGCTTTAAGGAATAATGATAACCATGAAACTTGTCATCTTGATCTTAATTTTCAATCACATGATAATTATTTTGTTGAGTTTGCTCCCACTATTATTCATGAGAAAATTTTGCTTGTTGAATTCATTCATGAAGCTACTGAAAATTATTATGAGGGAGGAATATATGCTTGTAGGAATTTCAATAACATCAAGTTTCCTCTCTATGTGCTTAAAGTTTTAAAGTTATGCTTGTTTTACCTTCCTATGCAAGTTGACTCTTGTTCCCATAAGTTGTTTGCTCACAAAATCCCTATGCATAGGAAGTGGGTTAGGCTTAAATGTGATACTTATATTCTTCATGATGCTCTCTTTATGTTTCAATTCTTATCGTTTATGTGAGTATCATTGAAATCATCATGCCTAGCTAGGGGCGTTAAACGATAGCGCTTGTTGGGAGGCAAGCCAACTTTATTTTTGTTCCTTGCTTTTTGTTCCTGTTTAGTAGTAAATAATTCATCCATACTCTGTTATGATTGAGTTTTTATGTTTTAATTAGTGTTTGTGCCAAGTAGAACCATTGGGAAGACTTGGGGAAAGTCTTGTTGATCTTGCTGTAAAAAACAGAAACATTAGCGTTCACGAGAATTGCTGCCATTTTTTATTGAAGGGTGCTATTTAGTTAATTATTTTTGCAGATGATTAATAGATAAATTCCTCACGTCCAGCAATTTATTTTAGAATTTTTAGGGTTCCAGAAGTTTGCGTTAGCTACAGATTACTACAGACTGTTCTGTTTTTGACAGATTCTGTTTTTCGTGTGTTGTTTGCTTATTTTGATGAATCTATGGCTAGTAAAATAGTTTATAAACCACAGAGAATTTGGAATACAGTAGGTTTAACACCAACATAATTCAAGAATGAGTTCATTACAGTACCTTGAAGTGGTGTTTTGTTTTATTTCGCTAACGGAACTCACGGGATTTTCTATTTTAAGTTTTGTGTTGTGAAGTTTTCAAGTTTTGGGTAAAGATTTGATGGATTATGGAACAAGGAGTGGCAAGAGCCTAATCTTGGGAATGCCCAAGGCACCCCAAGGTAGTATTTAAGGACAACCAAGAGCCTAAGCTTGGGGATGCCCCGGAAGGCATCCCCTCTTTCGTCTTCGTTCATCGGTAACTTTACTTGGAGCTATATTTTTATTCGCCACATGATATGTGTTTTGCTTGGAGAGTCATTTTATTTTATTTTGTTTTGCTTGCTGTTTGAATAAAATACCAAGATCTGAAATAATTATATGTTAGAGAGTCTTCACACAGTTGCATAATTGTTCGACTACCCATTGATCTTCACTTATATCTTTTTAGAGCACGGTGGTAGTTTTATTTTGAAGAAATAGATGAACTCTCATTCTTCTCTTATATAATTTTGAGAGTCCTAAACAACATGGTAATTTGCTTCGATTATGAATTTAGTCCTAATATGATGGGCATCCAAGAGCGGTATAATAAAAACTTTCATATAAAGTGCATTGAATACTATGAGAAGTTTGATACTTGATGATTGTTTTGAGATATGAGGATGGTAATATTAGAGTCATGCTAGTGAGTAGTTGTGAATTTGAGAGATACTTGTGTTAAAGTTTGTGATTCTCGTAGCATGCACGTATGGTGAACTGTTATGTGATGAAGTCGGGGCATGATTTATTTATTGATTGTCTTCCTTATGAGTGGCGGTCGGGGACGAGCGATGGTCTTTTCCTACCAATCTATCCCCCTAGGAGGATGCACGAAGTACTTTGTTTCGATAACTAATAGATTTTTGCAATAAGTATGTGAGTTCTTTATGACTAATGTTGAGTCCATGGATTATACGCACTCTCACCCTTCCACCATTGCTAGCCTCTCTAGTACCGCGCTACTTTCGCCGGTACCGTAAACCCACCATATACCTACCTTCCTCAAAACAGCCACCATACCTACATATTATGGCATTTCCATAGCCATTCCGAGATATATTGCCATGCAACTTTCCACCGTTCCGTTTACTATGACATGCTCCATCATTTTCATATTCCTTTGCATGATCATGTAGTTGACATCGTATTTGTGGCAAAGCCACCGTTCATAATTCTTTCATACATGTCACTCATGAGTCATTGCACATCCCGGTACACCGCCGGAGGCATTCATATAGTCATATTTTGTTCTAAGAATCGAGTTATAATTCTTGAGTTGTAAGTAAATAAAAGTGTGATGATCATCATTATTAGAGCATTGTCCGAGTGAGGAAAGGATGATGGAGACTATGATTCCCCCACAAGTCAGGATGAGACTCCGGACGAAAATAAATAAATAAAAGAGGCCAAAGAAGACCAAATAAAAAAAAGAAGAGAAAAGAGGCCATAAAAAAGAAAAGAAAAGAGAAGGCCCAAATAAAAAAAATAAAAAAATGAGAGAAAAAGAGAGAAGAGGCAATGCTACTATCCTTTTACCACACTTGTGCTTCAAAGTAGCACCATGATCTTCATGATAGAGAGTCTCCTATGATATCACTTTCATATACTAGTGGGAATTTTTCATTATAGAACTTGGCTTTTATATTCCAATGATGGGCTTCCTCAAATTGCCCTAGGTCTTCATGAACAAGCAAGTTGGATGCACACCCACTTAGTTTCTTTTGTTGATCTTTCATATACTTATAGCTCTAGTGCATCCGTTGCATGGCAATCCCTACTCACTCACATTGATATCTATTGATGGGCATCTCCATAGCCCGTTGATACGCCTAGTTGATGTGAGACTATCTTCTCCCTTTTTGTCTTCTCCACAACCACCGTTCTATTCCACCTATAGTGCTATGTCCGTGGCTCATGCTCATATATTGCGTGAAGATTGAAAAAGTTTGAGAACATCAAAAGCATGAAACAATTGCTTGGCTTGTCATCGGGGTTGTGCATGATTTAAATACGTTGTGTGGTGAAGATGGAGTATAGCCAGACTATATGATTTTGTAGGGATAACTTTCTTTGGCCTTGTTATTTTGAGAAGACATAATTGCTTAGTTAGTATGCTTGAAGTATTATTATTTTTATGTCAATATTAAACTTTTGTCTTGAATCTTATGGATCTGAATATTCTTGCTACAATAAAGAGAAATACATGATAAATATGTTAAGTAGCATTCCACATCAAAAATTCTGTTTTTATCATTTACCTACTCGAGGATGAGAAGGAATTAAGCTTGGGGATGCTGATACATCTCCAACGTATCTATAATTTTTTGATTGTTCCATGCTATTATATTATCAACCTTGGTTGTTTTATATGCATTTATATGCTATTTTATATGATTTTTGGGACTAACCTATTAACCTAGAGCCCCGTGCCAGTTTTTTACTTCTGTTTTTCCTTGTTTTAGAGTATCGCAGAAAAGGAAAATCAAACGGAGTCCAATTGACCTGAAACTTCACGGAACTTATTTTTGGAAGGAAAGCAACCCGAGAGAATTGGAGTCCACGTAAGGGAAGCAACGAGGAAGCCACGAGGCAGGGGGCGCGCCCACCCCCCTAGGCGCGCCCTCCGCCCTCATGGGCCCCTCGTGGCTCCCCTGACGTACTTCTTCCGCCTATATATCTCCATATACCCTAAAACAATCGAGGAGCACAATAGATCGGGAGTTCCGCCGCCAGAAGCCTCCGTAGCCACCGAAAACCAATCAAGACCCGTTCCGGCACCCTGCCGGAGGGGGGAGTCCCTCTCCGGTGGCCATCTTCATCATCCCGGTGCTCTCCATGACGGGGAGGGAGTAGTTCTCACTCGGGGCTGAGGGTATGTACCAGTAGCTATGTATTTCATCTCTCTCTCTCGTGTTCTTGAGGTGATACGATCTTGATGTATCACGAGCTTTGCTATTATATTTGGATCCTATGATGTTTTGTCCCCCCTCTACTCTCTTGTAATGGATTGAGTTTCCCCTTTGAGGTTATCTTATCGGATTGAGTCTTTAAAGATTTGAGAACACTAGATGTATGTCTTGCCGTGCATATCTGGGGTGACAATGGGATATCACGTGATTCACTTGATTTATGTGTTGGTGATCAACTTGCGGGTTCCGCCCATGAACCTATGCATAGGGGTTGGCACACGTTTTCATCATGATTCTCCGGTAGAAACTTTGGGGCACTCTTTGAGGTTCTATATGTTGGTTGAATAGATGAATCTGAGATTGTGCGATGCATATCGTATAATCATACCCATGGATACTTGAGGTGACATTGGAGTATCTAGGTGACATTAGGGTTTTGGTTGATTTGTGTCTTAAGGTGTTATTGTAGTACGAACTCTAGGGCTGTTTGTGAGACTTATAGGAATAGCCCAACGGATTGATTGGAAAGAATAACTTTGAGGTGGTTTCATACCCTACCACAATCTCTTCGTTTGTTCTCCGCTATTAGTGACTTTGGAGTGACTCTTTGTTGCATGTTGAGGGATAGTTATACGATCCAATTATGTTATTATTGTTGAGAGAACTTGCACCAGTGAAAGTATGAACCCTAGGCCTTGTTTCAATGCATTGCAATACCGTTTATGCTCACTTTTATCATTCGTTACCTTGCTGTTTTTATAATTTCAGATTACAAAAACTATTATCTACCATCCGTATACCACTTGTATCACCATCTCTTCGCCGAACTAGTGCACCTATACAATTTACCATTGTATTGGGTGTGTTGGGGACACAAGAGACTCTTTGTTATTTGGTTGGAGGGTTGCTTGAGAGAGACCATCTTCATTCTACGCCTCCTACGGATAGATAAACCTTAGGTCATCCACTTGAGGGAAATTTTCTACTGTCCTACAAACCTCTGCAGTTGGAGGCCCAACAACATCTACAAGAAGAAGGTTGTGTAGTAGACATCGGCTACCATTACCAAGGGTTTAAGGAGCAGTTTAAGGAGTCTCGTTACTAGTAATGGGTGTAATAACTACACTTGACGAGGGTGGATGCATGGCCTAACCATTGTCCTAGTCTTTTTTGTCCTAGTGTTAACAGGCTCGGTCGAATGAAGAAGGCCGGTCGAGTGGAGTGCTACCCTCCGAGTGGTTAGTATCTTCCGAGTGAACGTCTGGTTGCAGAGCGTCTCAATGCTGGCCTAGCCCTCGGGCCCAATATAAGGTGTATGGTGTCCTAGGGCAGGGTATATAGGTCAGGCTTGTTACCCTACCCTTAGTACATGTCCCCATCACGCTCCACCGGAGAGCAAAAGTGCTCGTTCCCAGGTTCCGCCTCGAGATGGCGATGCTTCGTCCCAAAAGTCGTCTCTTGATTTTTTTCTAGGGAAAACAACATCATATTGGAGAAGATGGGCCTTGGAGGCCTGCTGGTGGGGTCACGAGCTCAACAGGCATGCCCTAAGGGGGCGCCCCCTGAGCTCATGACTCCCTGGCGGACCTCCTCCTGGTATTTATTTTGCCAGTATTTTTATATATTCTAAAATAATTCTCCATAAATTTTCAGGTTGATTGGAGCTCTAGAGAATATTTATCTCTACGGTAGCTTTTTCAGGCCCAAAATTCCACCTACTAGCAATCTCCCTCTTCATGTGAAACTTCCAAAATAAGAGAGAAAAGGCATTATAATTGCATCACAAAGTGAAATAATAACTTAAAACATTATAAATCACAATAGGAAAACATGATGCAAAATGGACGTATCAGTTGACAATAAAAAGTATTTCCATTTTCGTTCTTATGTGCCTTAGCTTTGAACTAATGAAAGACCAAAAAAATTCACGTCTTCTCCTTTGTATATATTATTTACAGATTTTAGCTTAGTGCATGGCGAAACTTGCACTATGTTATATTTTCCACATCATTCGATCGTGCAAGTGAAAGGAAATAGTATGATGATTTGATGAAGTGATCATGGTGAAGAAATACTGGTACGAACTCTACTTGTTTCCGTTTTTGTACATGTGTTTATCTCAATGATCTTGTTTTAGCATGTTATGGATAAACACATGTATGATGGTAATCATGATTCATGTTTTCTTATGCCAATCTTAATTAGCTAGGTGTGAATAATATGTTATCTTGGGTGTCAACATGTATTAAATTTATTATGATGTGGTATGTTAGGGTGGTATCCTCCTATGAAGAATTTGAGTGGCTTGACTTGGCACATGTTCACACATATTATTGATTCAAAGTCAATCTCGCCTTTATGATATTTATATTCGGTGTGTTTATATCCTCGTCATGCTACTATTCAATGTTGGTTATTCAAAATGCATGATTAGGACTGTTGTGGCTCTGTAGTTGGCCGCTTTCCAATCTATTGTTAGCCTTCGCCTATGCTAAGCGGAAATGCTGCTTGTGCATCCAACTCCTTTAAACTAAAGTTGTGCCATAAGGAGTTCACTATATCTTACTACATACCGTATTACTCTACCATTCCAATTAAATTTCCATGTGCCACCTCTAAACCTTCAAATGAACATCTGTTTTGTGTGCCCATAAAGGAGTGATGGGGAAGATCATCATATTTTATGATAAATAATGTGTTCCTCTTGAAGAGTATCACTTCTTCTTGTCCTAATTTTGCAAAAGATCTGGTAAATAGGATGCACAATCCGAAATTAATTATACAAATAAAATCACTCATCCCCGGGGTATGTTGGTAGGCACCTGTGAATTCGATTAGCCATGGTTTGTGAGAAGACAAAGCTGGAGGGGGAGTGTTAAGCATGGGAACCACTCTCACACATGTTTATTACACCACCTATATAGGATGATGAGATTCTCTCTCATAAACTACTGACTAGAAGTACACCTCCTAAAATGAAATTATCTCTGTTTTTAGCAATGAGCTCTGGTACGTCACCAAATCCCCGCTTCCCTCTCTGAAGGGCCTTTCTTTTAATTTATTGCTAAGTCATCACCTACTCATTCCAGCACCACCATAGAGAGCGTTATTGACACTCTTAGTGCAACATGCATTTGGTCTTATTAATGTTGTATGTTAGCATGAGTGGATGTTTTGTTCGCCAAATTACAATTTTTAGTTGCTCTGTATTTATGTTTTGCGGTCTCAGAAAGGGCTACCGAGATGCCATTCTATCATACAGTATCATGGTTATTTTGACAACGTGTTGATGTTTGAGATATAGTATTATTGCTCGCTAGTTAGTTATGTTATTGGTATGAGTGAATGGGGCTCCTAATTGTTATCATGTATATGGTTACTTTATGATATCTACTAAAGTTTGATCACTAGGTAAGTTTAATTACGTACATCTAAAAAAGCAAATAAGTTTGTAAAAGTCTTTCTTTAGCACTTTTAGTTTATCAACTAAATTGCTTGAGGTCAAGCAATGAGTTAAGCTTGGGGGAGTTGATACGTCTCCAATGTATCTAATTTTCCAAACACTTTTCCTCTTGTTTTGGCCTCTAGTTTACATGATTTGAGTGAAACTAATCCGTGACAATGTTGTTTTCAGTAGAACTGCCATGGTGTTATTTTTGTGCAAAAATATAAGTTCTCGGAATCGGATAGGAATTTCTAGAGATTTATTATGGAAAATATAAAAATACTAGAGCCGAAAAGTGCCAAAGAGGGGCCAGGGGGTGGCTATATGGATAGGTGGTGCGATCACCCCCAGGCCATGCCAGGTGTCCACATGGGGCCCTTGAGTGTCCACTTGACCTAATTTCAATGCTATAAATTCACATCTTCTGGGAAAAAATCAAAGAGAAAGTTTCATCAAGTTTTATGATATGATGCCGCCGCCACCTCTTATTCTTTGTCGGGAGCCCTAATCTAGAGTCGTTTGAGGCTTCGAAGAGAGGGAATCGCCGTCATCGTCATCACCAACCCTTCTCCATCCAAAATTTCATGATGCTCACAATCATGTGTGAGTAATCCCCTTGTAGGCATAGTGGAGGTAGATGTGATTGGATTAGATTTCTTATGTAATTGTGTCAGTTTGTTAGGGCTTGATCCCTACTATCCATTATGTTCTGAGATTGATGTTGCTAGGAATTTGCTATGCTTAATGCTTAGCCCCGAGTGTCTTGATTTTAGATCTGAACCTATTATGTTTTCATGAATATATTTGAGTTCTTGATCATATCTGGAAGTTGTATGCACGTGCTATTTTTTGAACCCTAGACCCCATGGTGACAATAATTGGGATACTCTATGGGGATGATAGTAATTTGTGGAGTGCTACTTCTTGAGCTTGCGTTGGTTTTTCCCTTGAAGAGAAAAGGGTGATGCAACAAAGTAGAGATAAGTATTTCCCTTAGTTAGAGAACCAAGGTATCAATCCAGTAGGAGGTAAAAGCAAGTCCCCAATCTATGCACCTGCACAAACAATCAAACACTTGCACCCAACGCGATAAAGGGGTTGTCAATCCCTTCATGGTCAATTGCAAAGGTGAGATCTGATAGAGATAGGTATAAAAAGATTGCCAAAACGTAAAAATAAAATAAAAGTAAATAAATTGTAGCAAGATATTTTGGGTATTTTTGGCTTATGAATCTGAAAATATATAATGGAATATAGACCCGGGGGCCATAGGTTTCACTAGAGGCTTCTCTCTTGAAGGCAAATAATATGGTGGGTGAACAAATTACTGTCGGGCAATTGATAGAAAAGCGCAAAGTTATGAGGATATCCAATGCAATGATTATGCATATAGGCATCATGTTTGTATCAAGTAGACCAACTCCTGCCTACATCTACTACTATTACTCCACACATCGACTGCTATCCAGCATGCATCTAAACTATTAAGTTCATAAAGAACGGAGTAAGGCCTTAAGTAAGGTGACATGATGTAGAGGGATAAGCTCAAGCAATATGATGAAAACCCCATCTTTTTATCCTTGATGGCAACAATACAATATGTGTCTCGCTACCCCTACTTCGTCACTGGGTGAAATCATGAAAGATTGAACCCAAAACTAGGCACCTCTCCCATTGTAAGAAATACCAATCCAGTTGGCCAAACCAAACCGATAATTCGAAGAGAAATACAAAGATATCAAATCATGCATATAAGAGTTCAGAGAATATTCAAATAATATTCATAGATAATCTGATCATAAATCCACAATTCATCGGATCTCGACAAACACACCGCAAAAGAAGATTACATCGGATAGAACTCCAAGAACATCGAGGAAAACATGGTATTGAAGAGCATAGAGAGAGAAGAAACCATCTAGCTACTAGCTATGGACCCATAGGTCCGAGGTAAACTACACATGCTTCATCAGAAGGGCAATAGGGTTGATGTAGATGCCCTCCATGATAGAATCCCCCTCTGGCAGATCACCGGAAAAGGCCCCAAGATGGGATATCATGGGAACAGAAGGTTGCGGTGGCGGAAAATTATTTCCGTGGCTTGTTATGAGGGTTTGTGAATATATGTGAATTTATAGGACGAAGAAGTAGGTCGGTGGACTCCCGAGGGGGCCACAAGCCAGGGGGCGCCCCTGCGGCTTGCCGCCGCCTCGTGAGTCTTCTGACTTGGACTCTAAGTCTTACAGGTGTATTCTTGTCCAAGAAAAATCATCACGAAAGTTTTATTCCGTTTGGACTCCGTTTGATATTCCTTTTCTACGAAACTCAAAAACAAGGAAAAAGCAGAAACTGGCACTAGGCTCTAGGTTAATAGGTTAGTCCCAAAAATAATATAAAATAACATATTAATGCATATAAAACATCCAAAACAGATAATATAATAGCGTGAAACAATCAAAAATTATAGATACGTTGGAGACGTAACAAGCATCCCCAAGCTTAATTCCTGCTCGTCCTCGAGTAGGTAAATGATAAAAACATAATTTTTGATGTGGAATGCTACCTAACGTATTTATCCATGTAATTTTCCTTATTGTGGCATGAATATTTAGATCCATAAGATTCAAAACAAAAGTTTAATATTGACATAAGAAAAATAATACTTCAAGCATACTAACAAAACAATCATGTATTCTCAAAATAACATGGCCAAAGAAAGTTATCCCTACAAAATCATATAGTCTGGCTATGCTTCATCTTCATCACACAAAATATTAAATCATGCACAAGGCGATGACAAGCCAAGCAATTGTTTCATACTTTTGATAATTTTCAAACTTTTTCAACTTTCATGCAACACATGAACGTGAGCCATGGATATATCACTATAGGTGGAATAGAATATGGTGGTTGTGGAGAAGGCAAAAAGAAGGAGATAGTCTCACATCAACTAGGCATATAAATGAGCTATGGAGATGCCCGTCAATAGATATCATTGTGAGTGAGTAGGGATTGCATGCAACGGATGCACTAGAGCTATAAGTGTATGAAAGCTCAAAAATTATCAAAGTGGGTGTGCATCCAACTCGCTTGCTCATGAAGACCTAGGGCAATTTCAGAAAGCCCATCATTGGAATATACGAGCCAAGGTCTATAATGAAAAATTCCCACTAGTATATGGAAGTGACAACATATGAGACTCTCTATCATGAAGGCCATGGTGCTACTTTGAAGCACAAGTGTGGAAAAAGGAGAGTAACATTGTCCCTTCTCTCTTTTGTCTCATTTTTTAGGTGGGCTTCTTTGGGCTCTTTTATTTTTTGTGGGATTCTTTTGAAGGAAATATGCCCTAGAGGCAATAATAAAGTTATTATTTATTTCCTTATAATCATGATAAATGTTTATTATTCATGCTAGAATTGTATTAACCGGAAACATAATACATGTGTGAATACATAGACAAACAAAGTGTCACTAGTATGCCTCTACTTGACTAGCTCGTTAATCAAAGATGGTTATGTTTCCTAACCATGAACAATAAGTTGTTATTTGATTAACGAGGTCACATCATTAGTTGAATGATCTGATTGACATGACCCATTCCATTAGCTTAGCACCCGATCGTTTAGTATGTTGCTATTGCTTTTCTTCATGACTTATACATGTTCCTATGACTATGAGATTATGCAACTCCCGTTTGCCGGAGGAACACTTTGGGTGCTACCAAACGTCACAACGTAACTGGGTGATTATAAAGGAGCATTACAGGTGTCTCCAAAGGTAGATGTTGGGTTGGCGTATTTCGAGATTAGGATTTGTCACTCCGATTGTCGGAGAGGTATCTCTGGGCCCTCTCGGTAATACACATCACATACGCCTTGCAAGCATTACAACTAATATGTTAGTTGTGAGATGATGTATTACGGAACGAGTAAAGAGACTTGCCGGTAACGATATTGAACTAGGTATTGGATACCGACGATCGAATCTTGGGCAAGTAACATACCGATGACAAAGGGAACAACGTATGTTGTTATGCGGTCTGACCGATAGAGATCTTCGTAGAATATGTAGGAGCCAATATGGGCATCCAGGTCCCGCTATTGGTTATTGACTGGAGACATGTCTCGGTCATGTCTACATTGTTCTCGAACCCGTAGGGTCCGCACGCTTAAGGTTACGATGACAGTTATATTATGAGTTTATGCATTTTGATGTACCGAAGGTTGTTCGGAGTCCCGGATGTGATCACGGACATGACGAGGAGTCTCGAAATGGTCGAGACGTAAAGATTGATATATTGGAAGCCTATGTTTGGACATCGGAAGTGTTCCGGGTGAAATCGGGATTTTACCGGAGTACCGGGAGGGTTACTGGAACCCCCCGGGAGCCATATGGGCCTTCACGGGCCTTAGTGGAAAGGAGAAAGGGGCAGCCCAAGGTGGCTGCGCCACTTCCCCCTCCCCTAGTCCTATTAGGACTAGGAGAAGGTGGCCGGCCCCCCTCTCTCCCTTCCCCTCCGAGGAATCCTAGTTGGACTAGGATTGGGGGGAGGAATCCTACTCCCAGAGGGAGTAGGACTCTCCTGTGCCTCCCCTCCTTGGCCGGCCAGCCCTCCCCCTTGGCTCCTTTATATACGGAGGCAGGGGGCACCTCTAGACACACAAGTTGATCCACGTGATCTATTCCTTAGCCGTGTGCGGTGCCCCCTGCCACCATATTCCTCGATAATACTGTAGCGGATTTTAGGCGAAGCCCTGCTGCTGTAGTTCATCAAGATCGTCACCACGCCGTCGTGCTGACGGAACTCTTCCCCGACACTTTGCTGGATCGGAGTCCGGGGATCGTCATCGAGCTGAACGTGTGCTCGAACTCGGAGGTGCCGTAGTTTCGGTGCTTGATCGGTTGGATCGTGAAGACGTACGACTACTTCCTCTATGTTGTGTGATCGCTTCCGCAGTCGGTCTGTGTTGGTACGTAGACAACACTCTCCCCTCTCGTTGCTATGCATCACATGATCTTGAGTGTGCGTAGGAAATTTTTTGAAATTACTACGAAACCCAACATCTTTGGCCTCTTTTATTTTTTGTAAAGTCAGAAGACTCATCCCAAATTGTGAGGGAATCATAGCTTCCTTCATCCTCTACTCACATGGGACAATGCTCTAATAATGATGATCATCACACTTTTATTTACTTACTACTCAAGAATTACAACTCGATACTAGAACAAATATATGACTCTATATGAATGCCTCCGACGGTGTACCAGGATGTGCAGTGACTCAAGAGTGACATGTATAAAAAATATGAATGGTGGCTTTGCCACAAATATGATGTCAACTACATGACAATGATGAAGCGTGTCATAATAAACAGAACGGTGGAAGTTGCATGGCAATATATCTCGGAATGGCTATGGAAATGCCATAATAGGTAGGTATGGTGGCTATTTTGAGGATGGTGATGGTGGTTTTAATGCACCAGGGCAAGTTGCGCGGTACTAGAGAGGCTAGCAATGGTGGAAGGGTGAGAGTGCGTATAATCCATGGACTCAACATTAATCATAAAGAACTCACATACTTATTGCAAAAATTCATTAGTTATCGAAACATAGTAATAGACGCATGCTCCTAGGGGGATAGATTGGTAGGAAAAGACCATCGCACATCCCCGACCGCCACTTATAAGGAAGACAATCAATAAATAAATCATGCTCCAACTTCATCACATAATGGTTCACCATACGTGCATGCTACGATCACAAACTTTAACAGAAGTATTTCTACCAATCCACAAGTACTCACTAGCATGACTCTCATATTACCATCTTTATATCTCCAAACAATCTTAAGGAATCAAACTTCTCATAGTATTCAGTGCACTTTATATGAAAGTTTTTATTTTATCCCTCTTGGATGCCCAACATATTAGGACTAAATTCACAACCAAAGCAAATTACCATGCTGTTTAGACAGACTCTCAAAATAATATAAGTGAATCAAGAGAGTTCAACAATTTCTATAAAATAAAGCCACCGCCGTGCTCTAAAAAGATATAAGTGAAGTACTAGAGAAAAACTGCCTAGCTCAAAAGATTTAAGTGAAGCACATAGAGTATTCTAATAAATCATGATTCATGTGTGTCCCTATCAAAAGGTGTGTACAGCAAGGATGATTGTGGCAAACTAAAAAGCAAAGACTCATATCATACAAGACGCTCCAAGCAAAACACATATCATGTGGTGAATAAAAATATAGCCTCAAGTAAATTTACCGATGGATGAAAACGAAAGAGGGGATGCCTTCCGGGGCATCCCCAAGCTTAGGCTCTTGGTTGTCCTTTGGAGGAGAAGCTTGAGGCCACCCTCCGCGCCAAAGATGATGACCTGGAAGCCCTTGTGCAGCAGCGCACCAAGGAGCTAGAGGACAAGCATAAGGCCGCCCTGGATGCCCTCACCACTGATTCTACTACCCAGCTGAAGAAACTTGCCGATGACCTTGTTGCCGCCTGCTCTGCCAAGACTGCCCATGACCAACAGGTGGCCAAACTAACTAAAGAGCTTATCGGGAGCGCCAAGGAGGTCACGACCCTCAAGGAGGAGGCGCAGAAAGAAGAGACCCTTCTAAAGGACACACAATTACAGGTCTCCTCCAAAAGTCAAGACCTCGGGACCGCCAATGGCAGCATCGAAGATCTGAAGGCCAGGATTGGCACCTTGGAGAGCTCGATAGAATCAAGTGGGGCCCGTGAACAACAGCTAACAAAGGACCTAGATATTGCAAGGCATCTCTGGAAGGATGTAGAGAAGAAGTTGGCAAATCACTCCGAGCAGGTCGACCTCTGGATCAAGAGCTTGATTACTATTGCGGAGCGCCTCACTGCTCAGGCTGCAGCGATGGGCATGGAAGGGCCAATCTTCTCGGCCAGCAGGCAGGAGGTCCCCAGTGTCAAGCTAGGGTCTTCGTCAACGAGCTGATCATCAAGTTGAAGGTGCATGAGGAGGGAAGGGTCGGTCGCTTCGCGACTGAATCCCAGAAGCTTGCTGGCAACTCCCTCTTCATGGTTTTGGGCAACATCGCCTGCCGCCATCCGGACCTCGACCTTGCCGATGGCTTCAAGAAGCCGTCGGAGGGCGCGGATGTCTCAGCTGCCGAGGAGAAGGCTGCCCCCTCACGACCAAGGTCCTTTCCATCCCAACGGCTCCACGTGGTCGTCAGGCCCGGCACTGAACTGTTCTCTCCACCGCATTGTCCTGTAACAAAACATGATGCAATCCTGTGCTTAGACACCATTTTATTTATGCCTGTGTGGAACTGATGTCCTTGCTTAATCTTAGTTGCATGTTTATCCCCTTAGAGTTCACCCGTAAGTGTTCATACAATTAGTATCTATGCATGTTTTGGTTACCAGCCGGTATCATATTTGCTGCAATTGTCGTAAGGGGAAGGCCCTTAACATTCATCTTGGCGTGGATGCATCCCGGCAGGTTTTTCCTTGGTAGTTCTCAACGGAGCTGCTCATTCGCGAGCAAGCTTGAAACAGAACGAGGGTGCAGACAAAGAAACTAGCAAGGTGCCATTACACAAAGGATTTCCTCATATGAACACTTCACTATCCAAGGGATAAACAAATGTGAAACATCAAACTCATAACAAAGTAATGACTGCATGGACTTAGCTTTTGTCCTCGCTTCCTCCCATCCCCTTTAGCCACGAGTGCTTGACGCGTTCGAATGCTTCGAGAAGGATGGATGCCGGGCGTGTAGTTCTCTGGTTCTCGGTAAGAGCTGGTAAAAACCATATGTATCTTGCGGCTGCGGGACGCGGCGCAAGGTGCAACCGTTTTTTCTCTCCTCCACCCAACTCTTTTCAAACAATCTGGTGGCGGCTGGCATAGAAGTGACGCTAATGCGGACGGCCTTGCCGGAGCACACTTGCCTGGGCGTCGATCAACAGATTCGCACCAGCGCTCCACTCAGGATTTCCCTCAGCATGGTAAATATTGAACCGAGGTACGCGTGGTACTCATCGACGTTGATGATGCTAAAACCCAGAGTGGCTTGATTGTCGATAAGTGACACTGGCGGAAATAGAAACCTTGTACCTATGCGCTTGTCCCTTTCCCCTGGACGGGGCTTGCATGGTGATCACGCCGCCCGAACTATAGGGGTTCGTTTGCCGCCGTCGTTATTGATTCTTGTCGCTGCAACAGCTGTGGCGGAGGGACATGATGGAGATTGAACGGGGTGTGGGGGAAGCAACATCACTCCCCCTCTTCGTGCCCATCACCTCCCTCCTTTTTTCGGGCATCACGAACGATGAAGCCGTTGATGAAGAAAAAGATGATGAACATGATGCGCTACGTACGCTTCTCAGGTTCGCGCAAGCGCTGCCCCCTACCTGGCGAGCCAAAGATGTCGTGGGAAACCACGATCACCTATGGGGCCATGAGCCCCTTGTGGTTCAGCAGAGGGATGAGCACATTGCATAAAGAGCGGAGAATCATAGTGCAGCACGACAGAGATCACACGGGCAATTTTACCCAGGTTCTGGTTCGGGCCGCCGCGAGACATAAAACCCTACTCTTGCTTTGGTGGATTGATGGTGGATTGTGGTGGAAGTGCGGCGCTCTAGCCCGACAGGGTTTCCTCGGGGCGAGAGCAGCTACGCGCGTATGAGTGTACAAGGGTCCGAATCCCTCCTATGGTTGCCATGGGCCTCCTTCTATAGATCAAGGGGTCAGCATACTGGCAAATCAGTCATTGAGCACCGATTAGATAGCAAACTGTGATATCATACCTAACTCTGCAGGAAGGACAGAGCGCATTAAGTGTGCCGCTTAGTGTCACATCATGGCTTGCCCGACAAGCCTTGTCGGGCTGCTCGTCCACCTTCTCTCATGTCTGCATGACATGTCGCTGGACGGGTGTCATTTGGAGGTGATTTCCATAGGAAGTGGCTGCCATGTGGCAAGAAACAGCCACTTAATCATCTTGGGGCTTGACACCGCACTGATCGATGACTTGCATTGCTGTGAGGTGCTGCGGTTGAGCCTTGGTGGGTTAGTTTGCCTTCGTAGGCCCCGGCAGGCCTGCCGGGGCGAGCTTGAGGTTTGCTTCCGGGGTAACCTTGACCTCGCCAGGCTCGCCTGCCCGGCAAGGGAGGTTTTCCCTTAGTTGTGTCTTGCTCCTTTAGCTTGTTTTGGTCTTCTTGATCCACCCTCTGATTACCCAAAGGGTTATCTCTTGTGCTTGGTCTGGTCTTGGATGTTGTAATCTTGCCGGGTCGGTGCCTTGCCGTCCGTGCACAAGTCAGGGGGAAACATACGCCCCTATTTGTGTACCCTGACAAATTGGCTCTCGTATTGTGTTTGTTGTAGGATATGATTTCATTTCCTTGGACACGAATGATGACAGGTACCTCAAGAAGGGCGTTGATTTCTCCGCCAAGCATGCGTATGACTTCCACATGCAAGAAGAGGAGCTGGACCAACACTCCATCACGGTCTGAAAAATAGGTTTGTCAGGACCCCGATTCCAAGTCGCATCGACCTAGCCGGTAACACCTCATATCACTTTGCGGCCTCACGCATGGTATCCCCACGGGTGTCGCCTTACCAAGGCCCGGGACCGTTTGCGCCTTTTGGCTCACGTATATGATAGTGTCACTAGCATTCATACGACAGAGAACCCGGGCCGACATGGCTAGTCGTGAACCCAAAGCGGCACCAACCTATGGGGACAGGCATACATGAATCACATCGAGCATGTCGGTCAGCAGCGTGTGAATCCGGGCTGTAGCACTGGGCTAACAGGACTCCGGGAACCCGGGCTGTAGCAGGCTAGGCAGGACTCCGGATGTCACCGCGTGACATTTCCCCGAAGGGACAGACACAGGAACAAAGTGAAACACATGCCGGCCAGTCAAGTGTCCTGAGCAGTAGTGCTGGGCTAGCAGGACTCCGGTGAACCGGGCTATAGCGGACTACTATGGCTCATGGAAGCACTAGACTACATTTCTCCGTAAGAGAGGCTGCCAAGGATAAACAACTAGGTTGTCAGATCCCACACATACCAAGCATTTCAATCATACACACAATATGCTCGATATGTGTAAATACAACATGGCATCACAACATAACTCTACGACTCAAGTATTATTCATTAGGCTCCGAGGAGCGAGATATACAAACAAGGGTCTCATGACCCAACAACCATAAAATACAAATCAAAGCACATGCGGAAGCTTAACATGTCTGAGTACAGATATCTACAAATGAAAAAGGCTAAGAAGCCTGCCTATCTACCAGATCCTGCCGAGGGCACAAGATCGTAGCTGAGGTATCAAGCTAAACTTCGAAGTCCACGCGGAACTACTAGCGAGACTGAAGTCTCTCCGCAAAACATAACTTAAAGAAACGTGAGTACAAATGTACCTAGCAAGACTTACATCAGAACTAACTACATATGCATCGGTATCAACAAAGGGGTAGTGGAGTTTAACTACAGCAAGCCAGCTTTGACTCAGTGGCTAACCTGAACTACGAATACAAGCAACTCTTTTGAGGTGGCGCACACGAGTCCACATATTCACCATATCGATACACCACTATGGATCCACTCCCGTCTCCCTACGAGAAGGCCATCCATAGCACTCACGCTTATCTTGCGAGTTTTAGAGTATCCACTTCAAGTTATCTATGAACTGTATAGGCAACCAAGCAGTCCTTTACCGCGGACGCGGCTATTCGAATAGATGATGTTAACCCTGCAGGGGTGTACTTCTTCATACACGCTCTCACCACTTACCGTCGTTTACACGACATGTACTCGGCAACCTTCAAGCGGAAGCCCAATGAGGGTGTCGGCCACGGCCTGCCTAAACACTCAAGTCGCTAGTCCAGGTTTATCGCCTATCCAGGTTCCATCCGCAGGGAGTCCGGCCGAGGTTTCCACATACGGCCCCAAACGATGTGTACAGGGTTCCGAGAAACCAAACGGGCGCCCGGCATGCCCGGCCACGGTGTATCTACCGCATCATACCCCGCCCCTAGGGTCAGCACTACGCACGGCCGCCAACACATATCCTACAAACACCAGAAACTAGTTGCAACTCCTGGACAGAGGACTAGGGTGGTTAAGAAGCTGAGAGGGTCAATTAAGGATCCCAATGCATGGTAGTAACTGGTTCTTACATCACACATACAGATCTCGGTGCTTAAGGACGGTTCCAATGAAACAACCCACCATGTACTCCTACATGGCCTCTCATCGATACCTTTACCAAATCATGTTCAACACACTTAGCTCACACACAGTAGGACATGTTCACAACTTTCCAATTCATCCCCGATGAATCAGACCTGACACAACTCTAAGAAATAGCAGGCATGACAAACAAGCATAAATGAGTAGGCACATCAGAGCTCAAACAACTCCTACTCATGCTAGTGGGTTTCATCTATTTACTGTGGCAATGACAGGTCTTGCAGAGGAAAGGGGTTCAACTACCGCAGCATGTAACAGTTGAATCGTTGTTGTCCTAATGCAGTAAAAGAGAGCAGAAGCGAGAGGGTGGGATTGTATCGGAATGAACAAGGGGTTTATGCTTGCCTGACACTTCTGAAGATAGTATAGTTCTCCATCGGTGTCATGGATCACATCATCGAAGCAACGTCTACTGAGAGGGAACAATTATCGGCAATAGAGAGAAAACATAATCAATGCAATGCAACAATATGATGCATTATTATTACATGGCAAAATGAGTGTGTTGGGCTAATGCATCTACAACCAGGGTGGTTTGAGCTCATTTGAATCAAAGATTCAAATACAAACTCAAGTTATGGGTTTATAAAGTGCATTAACATGATTTGAGCTAACTAGCAATGTTAAGTTGCTCAAACATGCATGAAACCAGTACAGATGGATAGATTGGATTTTTCTGATCATTTTCATATATAAGTTATTTCCATTGGAGTTATAGATTATTTTCTATGATTTTTACAAGTTTTAACTATTTTCTGGAATTTCTGAATTATTTTAAATACAGAAATTATTTACTGCATTAGCATGACATCGTCATGACGTCAGCAGGTCAACGGGGCACGGTCCAGGTCAAACCTGACCAGTGGGACCCACTGGTCAGTGACTCAGGGCCAGTTAGTGTCGCTGACAGGTGGCCCTGGTCAACTGCCACGTCAGCCAGTCAACCCTGACGCGTGGCTCCGCTAGTTTTGTTAATTAATCTAGCTTAAAACTAAACAGCGGCTTAATTGGGCAGCAGGGCCCACTGTCATTGTCTAGAGGGTGAGGTTAATTAGTGGGGTTAGCTGCTAATGATGTGCCACGTCGGAGTCACCGTAGTTCAGCCGACGGCGACCAAAACCGTGGTGGCAACTCGCCGGAGTTGCTCGGGTTTCGTGTACAGGCCGTGGTTTGAGCCACAGTTGGTCTCTACGGGTAGCTGGCGTTGCAGCGCGTCGGCTGGTGGCAGTAGCCGGGGCTGGGGTGGCCGGAGTCGACGGCCATGAGCTCAAAGGCGGCAGCCGGAGTTCGGTGGGGCACGGGCGGGGCACTGCGGCTTGCGGGCGAGCGAGCGAGGTAGCTGTGCGGCATCTCTGGTGTTCCAGGAGCACATTGGTGCAACTGGTCGGAGCTGAGGTGCTCAGGAGCGAGGACCTCATCGGCCATGGCGGACGGCGGCTCCGGTTACTCGCGGGGCAGTGGCTATGGGACGAAAACAACGACGTGGTTAAGGAGGAAAGGACCGGGAGCTCACGGTGAGGCCGATGACAGGCTCAGCTGGCTCGGGGACGACCGGAAGGCGACGAATCCGTCGATGGAGTCCGGCGGCCGTGCTCGGGGAAGACGACTCGTGGCGGCGATGTGGGGCTCCCGCGGTGGCGTGGCTCGGGGTGGAAGAAAGAGGGGGTCGAGGCGGAGCCTTTGGGCTGGTCAGAGAAGCGAGGGGGAGGCGGTGGCTGCAGCTACGGCGAATGGCGCCGGTGGCGACGGCAGCGCTCGGCTGTGGGGAGGAGAGCGAGACAGAGGAGGGGGAAAGCACAGGGAGAGTGAGAGAGGTCCACGGGGGTGCGTGGCGTCTCCCAGAGGCGTCCAGGCATCGAGGGGGAGCGGCAAGCAGGAGGTGGCCGGGGCGCGTGGCCGCACGCACGGGGCACACGCCCGACGTCCTTCTGTTGCGAGGAAGACGACAGGGGGGAGGCCAGTGGGCTGGGCTGGCCAGCTGGGCCAGCCAGGTGGGCTTTGGTGGGTGCCAGGTAAGAGGCCCACGTGCTGTTCTCTCTCTCTTCTAATTAAATTCTGTTTTCTATTTTTCTATAACTTCTGAGCTTTATTAAAAATACCAAAATGTTTCCAAAAATCCTGAAATAAATTGTGGGCTCTGTTAGGATTATTCCTAACAGCTCACACTTAAGTTCAGAATTAATTGAGCACTAAAGATAATATATAGCATTTAAATGCCCAATTGCAAGTAGCATATGATTTAATTCAGTGACCCTCTGTTGTCCTAGAAAAGTGTGCACCATTTTTGTCATAGGTTCTAGACCAAGGCAGAGATGATGAACATTTTAGAAGGGCATTTTGGGTTCAGTGGAAATGATTTTATTTGGACCCTAGTTGAATTTCATTTGCTGCTAGGGTTTATCAGCCCCCATTTCAAAGTTTCATAAATTTTAGACATGATGCATGGAGGCTAAAACCAAGGCAGGCAAGGCCTAAACTGGGGCTGTGACAACTCACCCCCACTAAACAAGAATCTCGTCCTGAGATTCAAGCGTAGGGTAAGATGAAGGGGAAACACAAACTAACACAATCTTCACGATCGAGGTTGCACTTTGTAAGAACGTTGATTCGTCACCATCTTTGTCTCGATGTCTTGCTCTGAGAACTCCATCCAACACGATGACGGGAAGAAAAGAAATTCTCGAAGAATCGATCTTCTCGAAGATCGAGCAACCGACGATCAACTCACAGAACGATACATAGTGACTTCTGTCGAGATGAGACACGATACACACATCAAGAATGATGGAAATGAGCATATGACAAGGTTTAAGTATGTAGCAGAATTCCCACACCTAGTAGGGTGGTGAACGGTGTCAACGTAGCGAGGAGTTGGGTTGCCATGATACCACAACGAGACATCTTAAGGAAGGTGACTCGCAGAAATATTTCCTTAAGTGGCAAAAAGAATTACTTTTGATTCAGAGATCATTGAAACTCTTTATACCAGCCTAAGGCAAATCACAACAATCGCTTGGAGGAGTACGAAGGGATGGCATACCCGGACTAGAATGGATGATGTGAACTACCTTGTTGAAGACGATGCAACGGATGATTTTTGCTTATCATTGGAAATGGATGGGACCCGTGGTAGGACCACTTTGAAGATGATCCCGAACAACAATTACTGAGAGGGCAGCTCATGGGAATTGGCACAATGGCGGTGCAAGCTGGGAACAAAATGCAAAGGTTGGGAGTGTTCCAAACATCATATCTGCCTGAGATTCAGATCCGATTGGTGATAGGATACCTCAGACTCAGCATGTCCGAAAAGAAAGTTTGCAACACAAATCAACGAGATGACGTTGCGAGATTCTCGGGATATGAACTACGATAGCAAGCTCCAAAACATGAGCCGGTTCTGCTACATACATGTGAGCATGTTGTCCAAGACAAGAATGACCACATAGTAGTCTTATAATAAAACACTATCGAGTTCTGGTTGGGAACCATCATCGAGGATATCAAAGTCCTTGCATAAGGCATGCTCTTAAGAAGGAACTTCTTCTCCTTGAACAATTCAATCAGTGGCTTGGTGTGCTAGGAAACACATAGAGAATGGAGGTAGCGAGCCTGTCAAACCATAGCATACTTCGCACATGCATGACTGACTTGGGATGGTACTAGAGGAAACAAAAACAATCCTTCTCGAACTCATGGTGGCAACTTCCACCAAATGCACATGAATCAGAGAGAGTCGCTTCTTTCATCCAACATATGCTTCATGAACGGGACATGAAGATAATGCTTTTAGAAGTTTCCAACACTAGTGGGATGTTCAACACGAATCATGGAGGAGATAAAAATGTTGCTGATGGGCTCAACAACAATTCATCCAGGTTTCCATATAAGTGGAATTCCACAATTATGTGAACAAGGTGATAGCATTGGTCAGACCCAAAATATATAATGGTGTATGCTCGAAGAAACAACCACGAGCATGACAACATTACAAATATCGTTGGTTCTGATTTGATTTGAGGATAGCCCATACTCGAATCAAAGATTGGATAAGATGATAGGTCCATTAACTGATCACGAGGGTCAATCGATGAAAATACCATCTTTCTTCAACACACATACAAGATATCCCTTAAAATGAACTAAGTCGGACAAGCTTTTATCTTCCAACTCTCCAAGTTGTTGTTTAGCTTAACCAACTAGCTCAGGGGTATACAACACAGATTCTTGGAGAAAGGGGTGGTTTATAAGAAACCAACTTGATCACGAACTCAACATAGCAGTCAGGTGTAACCTGGTTATACTTCCGAGAAGATATACGGAAAATCACGAACCACCGATATGTCACTAAGCTCGAGAACAATCTTGCTTTTTCAGGGCAAGACGATATGATCAAATAAGCAAGGATTGATGCTATCCTAACTCATTGATCGAAAAGTGCACCGGAAATAAGGACTAGGTAGCACGATCAATCTCAGAACGATGGTTCAGTAACCAACACGCTAAGGATGAGAATATTGTCCTTTAACTAGCAAGCAACGAAGTTGCTAGGAGTATTGATTTCACACATCACGATTCACTTGTCGGCATTCTGGTTACGATAACACAGGAACCGAGGAATGAACAACGATGGCGAGGAGTATCACTATATCAAGAATTCATGAGAGGTTGTGCAATTCTCATGACATTCTTGGCATAAGACGGTAATACTTTAGGGTAGAACAGAATCAAAAGCTGGATTGGCATTTTGATCTGTGGAGCACAACTATTTTGACCCAATCCTGGATATGGATGAGGTACTGGAGTTTGTTTCTCCTAGTCATTCCGAGATAGAATGGCTTGACGGACCACAAGAATAATAAGCATCGATAGCACGAATGCATAATTACTCCTGACTATCAATTGATAGACAAAGGTCGGAATACAACTGAAAAGGGACAACTCAAAGGAACATATCACTTTCTGAGTTGTGGATGCATAGATTAGTATGTCGAACCAAGTTCAACATGTTTCTTCCGGATAACCCATGCAGAGAGGTAGGACTGGTAGAGTCACAATTATGAACGGAGAACTCCTCAAGAGTACTCTGATTGTGATCTTTTGGTTCAAATAACTTCTGCCATATTGGCTCATGGTATTGGAAGAACGATATACCACAGACCTCGAGGATTATCACAAGGTTACTAATATCTTAAGGGAACTAGCAAATACTAACAACATGAAGTAAGTAGGGTGAACCTCGGGTTCAAGAACCCAGAAATAGAATACCTACTACTAAATGGCATCACGAGATGCTTTCGAGAATGGTGGCCAGAATCATCACACCGGGAACACAAAACATGGCTAGATTACTAGGTGACTCCCTAAAACACCTAGGGTCATAAAAATAGCCCCAAAAAATATACCGGGGCAATAGAGTACCTCAAATAACGGATTAGTGTGGTTGAACTGGCCCAAAGGAACATCGGGAACGGAAAGAAGGAATTTGCAAATGCATCAGACTATTTAGAGACCTGGGATGACTCAGACAGCATAACGGCTGTAAATGCTCAAAATTATTTGAGACATCCTGCAAAAATGGTCGCATAGCCACTCAACATCACAAACTCAAGGTTCTGAGGCCAGCTATGAACATATGGAAGTAGTAGGAACTGAACTGAGGCTTGAACTCAACAATCCTAGGCAACTACAGTTTAGTAACACGTCATCCTGAGAGATAGAAGAGAAGCCTAGTTCTTAACCCCGTAGAAAAGATAAGATGACTCGGATCAGAAGGTCATGAGAATAAGGAGTAAAAAGAGCCTTACGTTCCCTTACACAATCAATTCCCTTACATAACTAAAGCATTTCTAGACTCAACTTCGACCAGTTTGGCTTGGTAATCCTACAGGCAGTCAGGCTCTGATACCAACGCTGTCAGGACCCCGATTCCAAGTCGCATCGATCTAGCCGGTAACACCTCATATCACTTTGCAGCCTCACGCATGGTATCCCCACGGGTGTCGCCTTACCAAGGTCCGGGACCGTTTGTGCCTTTTGGCTCACGTATATGATAGTGTCGCTAGCATCCATACGACAGAGAACCTGGGCCGACATGGCTAGTCGTGAACCCAAAGCGGCACCAACCTATGGGGACATGCATACATGAATCACATCGAGCATGTCGGTCAGCAGCGTGTGAATCCGGGATGTAGCACTGGGCTAACAGGACTCCAGGAACCCGGGCTGTAGCAGGCTAGGCAGGACTCCGGATGTCACCGCGTGACATTTCCCCGAAGGCCAATCAACAGGAACGAAGTGAAACACATGCCGGCCAGTCAAGTGTCCTGAGCAGTAGTGCTGGGCTAGCAGGACTCCGGTGAACCGGGCTGTAGCGGACTACTATGGCTCATGGAAGCACTGGACTACATTTCCCCATAAGAGAGGCTGCCAAGGATAAACAACTAGGTTGTCGGATCCCACACATACCAAGCATTTCAATCATACACACAATATGCTCGATATGTGTAAATACAACATGGCATCACAACATAACTCTACGACTCAAGTATTATTCATTAGGCTCCGAGGAGGGAGATATACAAACATGGGTCTTATGACCCAACAATCATAGCATACAAATCAAAGCACATGCGGAAGCTTAACATATCTGAGTACAGACAACTACAAATGAAAAAGGCTAAGAAGCCTGACTATCTACGAGATCCTGCCGAGGGCACAAGATCGTAGCTGAGGTATCAAGCTAAACGTCGAAGTCCACACGGAACTACTAGCGAGACTGAAGTCTCTCTGCAAAACATAAATTAAGCAAACGTGAGTACAAATGTACCCAACAAGACTTACATCAGAACTAACTACATATGCATCGGTATCAACAAAGGAGGAGTGGAGTTTAACTACAGCAAGCCAGCTTTGACTCAGTGGCTAACCTGAACTACGACTACAAGCAACTGTTTTGAGGTGGCGCACACGAGTCCACATATTCACCATATCAATACACCACTATGGATCCGCTCCCGTCTCCCTACGAGAAGGCCATCCATAGCACTCACGCTTATCTTGCGAGTTTTAGAGTATCCACTTCAAGTTATCTATGAACTGTATAAGCAACCAAGCAGTCCTTTACCGCGGACGCGGCTATTCTAATAGATAATGTTAACCCTGCAGGGGTGTACTTCTTCATACACGCTCTCACCACTTACCTTCGTTTACACGACATGTACTCAGAAACCTTCAAGCGGAAGCCCAACGAGGGTGTCAGCCACGGCCTACAAAAACACTCAAGTCTCTAGTCCAGGTTTATCGCCTATCCAGGTTCCATCCGTAGGGAGTCCGGCCGAGTTTTCCACATACGGCCCCAAACAATGTGTACAGGGTTCCGAGACACCAAACGGGCGCCCGGCATGCCCGGCCACGGTGTATCTACCGCATCATAGCCCACCCCTGGGGTCAGCCCTACGCACAGCCACCAACACATATCCTACAAACACCAGAAACTAGTTGCAACTCCTGGACAGAGGACTAGGGTGGTTAAGAAGCCGAGAGGGTCAATTAAGGATCCCAATGCATGGTAGTAACTGGTTCTTAAATCACACATACAGATCTTGGTGCTTAAGGACGGTTCCAATGAAACAACCCACCATCTACTCCTACATGGCCTCTCATCGATACCTTTACCAAATCGTGTTCAACACACTTAGCTCACACACAGTAGGACATGTTCACAACTTTCCAATTCATCCCCGATGAATCAGACCTGACACAACTCTAAGCAATATCAGGCATGACAAACAAGCATGAATGAGTAGGCACATCAGGGCTCAAACAACTCCTACTCATGCTAGTGGGTTTCATCTATTCACTGTGGCAAATACAGGTCATGCAGAGGAAAGGGGTTCAACTACCGCAGCATGTAACAGTTGAATCGTTGTTGTCCTAATGCAGTAAAAGAGAGCAGGAGCGAGAGGGTGGGATTGTATCGGAATGAACAAGGGGTTTATGCTTGCCTGACACTTCTGAAGATAGTATAGTTCTCCATCGGTGTCATGGATCACATCATCGAAGCAACGTCTACTGAGAGGGAACAATTACCG
Source organism: Triticum urartu (assembly GCF_056163025.1). Classification (NCBI taxonomy): domain Eukaryota; kingdom Viridiplantae; phylum Streptophyta; class Magnoliopsida; order Poales; family Poaceae; genus Triticum; species Triticum urartu. The sequence goes on from NC_141879.1 coordinate 512,853,367, forward strand.
GCAATAAAGAGAAAACACAATCAATGCAATGCAACAATATGATGCATGATTATTACATGGAAAAATGAGTGTGTTGGGCTAATGCATCTACAACCAGGGTGGTTTGAGCTCATTTGAATCAAAGATTCAAATACAAACTCAAGTTATGGGTTTATAAAGTGCATTAACATGTTTTGAGCTAAACAGCAATGTTAAGTTGCTTAAACATGCATGAAACTAGTATAGATGGATAGGTTGGATTTTTCTGATAATTTTTCATATATAACTTATTTCCATTGGAGTTATAGATTATTTTCTATGATTTTTACAAGTTTTAACTATTTTCTGGAATTTCTGAATTATTTTAAATACAGAAATTATTTACTGCGTCAGCATGACATCGTCATGACGTCAGCAGGTCAACGGGGCATGGTCCAGGTCAAACCTGACCAGTGGGACCCACTGGTCAGTGACTCAGGGCCAGTTAGTGTCGTTGACAGGTGGCCCTGGTCAACTGCCACGTCAGCCAGTCAACCGTGGCGCGTGTGTCCGCTAGTTTTGTTAATTAATCTAGCTTAAAACTAAACAGCGACTTAATTGGGCAGTAGGGCGCATTGTCATTGTCTAGAGGGTGGGGTTAATTAGTGGGCTTAGCTGCTAATGATGTGCCACGTCGGAGTCACCGTAGTTCAGCCGGCGGCGACCAAAACCGTGGTGGCAACTCGCCGGAGTTGCTCGGGTTTCATGTACAGGCCGCGGTTGGTCTCTACGGGTAGCTGGCGTTGCAGCGCGTCGGCTGGTGGCAGTAGCCGGGGCTGGGGTGGCCGGAGTCGACGGCCATGAGCTCAAAGGCGGCAGCCGGAGTTCGGTGGGGCACGGGCGGGGCACTGCGGCTTGCGGGCGAGCGAGCGAGGTAGCTGTGCGGCATCTCTGGTGTTCCAGGAGCACATTGGTGCAACTGGTCGGAGCTGAGGTGCTCAGGAGCGAGGACCTCATCGGCCATGGCGGACGGCGGCTCCGGTTACTCGCGGGGCAGTGGCTATGGATGAAAACGATGACGTGGTTAAGGGGGAAAGGACCGGGAGCTCACGGTGAGGCCGACGACAGGCTCAGCTGGCTCGGGGACGACCGGAAGGCGACGAATCCGTCGATGGAGTCCGGCGGCCGTGCTCGGGGAAGACGACTCGTGGCGGCGATGTGGGGCTCCCGCGGTGGCGTGGCTCGGGGTGGAAGAAAGAGGGGGTCGAGGCGGAGCCTCTGGGCCGGTCAGAGAAGCGAGGGGAAGGCGGTGGCTCCAGCTACGGCGAACGGCGTCGGTGGCGACGGCAGCGCTCGGCTGTGGGGAGGAGAGCGAGACAGAGGAGGGGGAAAGCATAGGGAGAGTGAGAGAGGCCCACGAGGGTGCGTGGCGTCGCCCAGAGGCGTCCAGGCATCGAGGGGGGGCGGCAAGCAGGAGGTGGCCGGGGCGCGTGGCCGCGCGCACGGGGCACACGCCCGGCGTCTTTCTGTCGCGAGGAAGACGACAGGGGGGAGGCCAGTGGGCTGGGCTGGCCAGCTGGGCCAGCCAGGTGGGCTTTGGTGGGTGCCAGGTAAGAGGCCCACGTGCTGTTCTCTCTCTCTTCTAATTAAATTCTGTTTTCTATTTTTCTGTAACTTCTGAGCTTTATTAAAAATACCAAAACGTTTCCAAAAATCCTGAAAATAATTGTGGGCTCTGTTAGGATTATTCCTAACAGCTCACACTTAAGTTCAGAATTAATTGAGCACTTAAGATAATATATAGCATTTAAATGCCCAATTGCAAGTAGCATATGATTTAATTCAGTGACCCTCTGTTGTCCTAGAAAAGTGTGCACCATTTTTGTCATAGGTTCTAGACCAAGGCAGAGATGATGAACATTTTAGAAGGGCATTTTGGTTCAGTGGAAATGATTTTATTTGGACCCTAGTTGAATTTCATTTGCTGATAGGGTTTATCAGCCCCCATTTCAAAGTTTCATAAATTTTAGACATGATGCATGAAGGCTAAAGAAAAGGCAGGCAAGGCCTGAACTGGAGCTATGACAAGGATCCCCATCAAGCTCGGGATCTTCGGCTGGCTGCTTCTCAAGGATCGCCTGAACTCCAAGGCCAACCCCTTCAAAAAGAATATCTCTGACTCTAGAGACGGCCCCTAATCTCGACCCGCCCTGGGAGGATGCCGCTCATAATCTTTTTCACATACCCTCATGCAGTTCAGGTGTGGCATTTTCTTGGGCTTCTGCCACCCCCACCATCCTCGACATTTGGGAAGATGCCCCCATGCCTCGATGGTGAGGTTTGGCCAGATGTCGCCATATCTATTCTTTAGTAGCTATGGGACTCGCGGAATGCCACCACCTTCAGGAAGGATCTAATCTTTGGCGCTTTAGAGTCTCCAAGCCTGGTGGCAATACCTTGCCTCACACTCTACAACATCTTTGTGATAACTTGCCATGATCCCCTCGATGATTGTTTGAAAAACAAAAGTGTGATATTTGAATTCCTGAACATTCTGGGCTCACGGGAGCCAATATCCAAACACTCACTTTCATTGTAAACATGTCATGTCTAAGTGACAAGCACAATCATAAATATGTGTAACTTTACACACTACCATCAATTCACACATGTTACATAATAAATCAGAAAATTATAATTCGCAGGGGAACATTTTTCATGACAACTTTGGTGATAATAGTTCGGGTTGAGCAATCCAAGATCCCCCCCCCCCCTGCGCGTTTCTTTTTAGTCTGTACATAAGATTTGATCAAAATCAAACTTTGTAAATTTTGACCAACTTTATTGAAAAAATATCAACATCAACTGTACTAAAGCTATATGGTATCAAAATTAATTTCGTGATCATCTAACAATATTGATTTCATATTGTGAATCTTGATAGTTTTTTTTATAAACTTAGTCAAAGTTGATAGAGTTTGACTTTAATCAAATCTTATACGCAGACTAAAAAGAAACAGAGGGAGTATTTGCAAACATTGCACACACAAGATAGAGCTGGTGGTGTTTGAGCTCTCACTCATTTTAATAGTGTTTCAAGAATTTTTTACACCGCTGCCAACATTTTTACATCCAACTTGTGTAACTACGTTTTGCAGAATTAAAACGAATTAGTATAAAATTGGGCAGAATCGAAGCATCTTTCGCTGATAGCAGTATTCATAAACTACGGTGAGTACCTTTCAGATAGGTACAATAAATAATGGCAACTTGGCTACTAGATAAGTGCCCGTACTTCTTGTTGTACTGTACGCTGACAGGTATCACGCCGATCCGCTCCTAAACAATTCAACGGACAGTAACGTTACACATACTCTTAACCTAATCCTCCTCCCCGTAAAACAACTAGATCTTGACTGATTAGTGTGCTGTGTACACCACTTGATAATGTTCACATCGCCATCGATCGGGCCGCGTAAGAAGAAAAGGGCGTGTAAGTCAAACAAAAACGCAAATTAACGAAGCTTTCGCCTCACCTCGGGCACCCTAAAAGAATTAGCATGGTCAACTGAAAGGCGGTAGTGACCTGCATGTTGGGCTTAATTTTTTGCTATTTTTTTTGTTTATGTAGTCAAGACTCAAAAATTTATTAGCGACCATCGATCGATGCCGTCCATTATTTTTCCCTTTCGATGTTTGGAAGAGCCGCTGATGATTCGATCACAACCGGCCGGCCAGAATCGATTAAGCTCTTCTGGCTAGCCCCTGGACGTCCTCAGCCACAGATTAATCATGTTGATTGATGAGTAGATGCTCATGTGAGCACATCCATCTCTTGAAAATCTTCCGCGCGAAATTTAAAATTCAGGACAGCTACGGCAGCACAAAATTAAGAAAGCTCTGTACTGGCAGCTCAAAAGAATATAGTTGTACACATGTTAAAGAAACATCTTGATTAGATCAGTTGCCGTACTTCTTGTACCACCCGAATACATCCAACCAACTCGATCTTTATCTAAAGTGCTCCAGCGACAGTATGTATAATAGATTGCACTTGCATGTTCACTGACAGAGTTTGCCCTTAAACAACTGACAGCATCTGAGTATACCATGAGAGGCTGGGGCAAGATGCTTGAAATTTGTACGCTTGTAACAGTTAACAATGAAGTTTTCTTCTTGTCCCTAGGGCCAAGCTAGATTCTCTTATGACAAAATAAATAAATATGTACTCCTATATTATATACGAATGGTTTATAAGGGGTATGAATGGTGGAGCAGATATCACATACGTTGTTGCACAATAGAAAAGCGCCGCATGCTGATTAGGGTAGATCTGGACATAACGACACTCGACACAAGAACTTTTCCATCTTGTGCTAATTTGGTCATTTTTGAAGTGTTCTAGCTCCCATCCTGCCGAATTGATAGGAAGCCCTCTATAGTTTACTTGCATATTTGAGCTCCGTACTACAGATTGTGCAATACTACTAATTATTAAGATCAGTTAAGCTCTTGCTCTCCCTAGCAAAAACATTGGTTCCAGAGAAGCACCATATAGATATAGTATGCTGAAATTGCAGTCACTTTTCTTCCCACTTAATAGAAGAGCCACAAACACCACAAACGTCCCATCCCCATCTATACACGATCTAGAGGTGACTAGGGTTTCTTCCCCTCTCGCCGGCGCCGCCCGCCCTAGGTGGCCCTATGAGTCTTGGTGGTGTGGTGTACCCCGTCCTTCGTAGCGAGAGGGTTCCTTTTCTTGAGTTAGAATAACTAGATGACCCATTGAGCCAATTGACGCAGAGAACGACCTCAACCTGCAAGTTAAGCAAACTATATGAAATTTAAAATGAAAGTCAAGTGAACTATTTGAAAAGACCAAGAAGAGAATCAACTAATACAACTGAAAATTTAGGTGAGTTGTTTGATGGATATTTGTATTTGCGTCGCGAACTATACGAAACTTAAGATTAAGCTCAAGTGAACTATTTGAAGAGACCAACTAACCAACTACAACTAGGAAGTTAGATGAACTATTTGAAACTAAAATAGAAGTAAAGTGAACTGTTTGCGCCAATTGGCAAGGAGATCAACAGCGTGCCCCAAGTACGAACTATTTGAGGTATTTTATTCTCAACTGTCTGCAATGTGCGAGCATTGAGTTCCTATCATGTGAGAATCTTTATCTAATTTTGTTACCGCTCATCTGGAACTAGTAGTCGACTACATCAACCCGATAGCCACAACAACACGTCCAATGGCCACGTGAAAATTATAGGACCAACCAAGCACATCTGAATGGGTAATTCACACAATCCGACAAACACAAAAAATGCAATTAGCCCTTCTATCAGACAGTTACGCCTCTATTATAGTTGACTTGTTGCGGCAATTCACGCAGAGATCATCCGTGTCGACAAACTGAGCAACACACACAGTGAAAAAAAACAAATAGGCAAGGGCCCACACATCCAAGCAAAACAAACTGCTCAAACCAAATGCGCCAGTCAGACAACATTTTTGCCCTCGCATCCAAATGCACTAGGAGGTGGCAGCGGCTCCGTATTGTAAAACGCGATGATTCCTTCTCTCTGATTCTTTTTCTCCACGAATAGGTATATATGGAGTTGGAATTAGGGTTGTCGGAGGCTCCAGGGGCCCACAAGCCTGGGTGGCCCCGCTCTGGTAGTTCTCTTGGCCAATATTTTTTATATATATTCTGGAAATATTCTCCGTAAATTTTTAGCCCAATTCGAGGATTTTTATTTTTGCACAAAAATAACACCATGACAATTCTGCTGAAAACAACGTCAGTTCGGGTTAGTTTTATTCAAATCATGCAAATTAGAGTCCAAAATAAGACCAAAAATGTTTGGGAAAATAGCTACGTTTGGGACGTATCAACTCCCTCAAGCTTAACTCATTGTTTGTCCTCAATCAATTCAGTTGACGAACTGAAAGTGATAAAGAAAAACTTTTACAAACTCTTTTTGCTCTTGTTGTTGTATATATGCTTAACTAATGTTTAAGTTTTCAGCAAAGATTATGAACTAACCATGTGCATGATAACACTTAGATCTCACTTTTATCATACCAATGACATAACCAACTAGCGAGAAATAATAAGATATCTCAGATGCCAACAATTTATCAAAACAATCATGATATAATATGATAACATGGTATCTCGCTAGCCCTTTTAGAGACCGCAAAACATAAATGTAGATCACCTCTAAAGTTCAAACAACGACTAAACATTGTAATTCATGATAGAAAAGATCCAGTCATGTCACACTCAACATTAACTATACTCACTGCATAAGAATGACAATAGTGCTCTCCAACTGGTGCTTGAATGGGAAGGTGATGACTCAACAATAAAAGTAAATAGATAGGCCCTTCGTAGAGGGAAGCATGGATTTGCAGAGGTGCCAGACCTCAAATCTTAAAACAGAGATGAATATAATTTTGGGAGGTATGCCATTCCTGTCAACGTTATGACCGATTGTTTTCAATATCTGAAAGGATCGATATAGTTGACTAGAGGGGGGTGAATAGGCAACTAACAATTTTTAGCTTTTCTTTACCAAATTAAACTTCGCATTAAAGTAGGTTGTCTAGATATGTAACTAAGTGAGCAACCTATATGATGCAACAATAACACGCACAAGAGCAAGCAAGAGATACAACACAATATAGCTTGCACAAGTAAAGGTGAGAGATAACCAAGAGTGGAGCCGGTGGAGACGAGGGTGATACCGAAGTTCCTTCCCTTTGAGAGGAAGTACGTCTCCATTGGAGCGGTGTGGAGGCACAATGCTCCCCAAGAAGCCACTAGGGCCACGGTAATCTCCTCACCCCTCACACAATGCGAGATGCCGTGATTCCACTATTGGTGCCCTTGAAGGCGGCGACCGAACCTTTACAAACAAGGTTGGGGCAATCTCCACAACTTAATTGGAGGCTCCCAACGACACCACGAAGCTTCACCACAATGGAATATGGCTTCGTGGTGACCTCAACCGTCTAGGGTGCTCAAACACCCAAGAGTAACAAGATCCGCAAGGGATTAGTGGGGGGAATCAAATTTCGCTTGGTGGAAGTGTAGATCGGGGCCTTCTCAAACAATCCCTAGAAAATCAACAAGTTTGATTGGCTAGGGAGAGAGATCGGGCGAAAATGGAGCTTTGAGCAACAATGGAGCTTGGGTAGGGAAGAGGTAGTCAACTTGGGGAAGAACACCCCCTTATATAGTTGGAGGAAAGATCCAACCGTTACCCACTTACTCAGCCCGCGACATGCGGTACTACCGCACATACCCACGGTACTACCGCAAGGTCATGCGGTACTACCGCTAGGCAGTGCGGTACTACCGCTCGATCGACACGGGCCAGACCACGCCCTGTTGCTATAGCAACGAGCGGTAGAACCGCCGGAGTGGTACTACCGCGCGCCCTTGCGGTACTACCGCATGGCAGGGTTCACTCTGGGCTGGGAAGGCACAGACTAATAAAATTACATATGTGGCTACTTCCGCTGAGTTTTGGTCTATACGAAAATCCGGCACGGTACTACAGCTCACAGGTAGCGGTACTACCGCGTAGGGTGCGGAAGTAAAAAAATTACTTCCACCCCTACTTCCGTGCATGCCACCATTCTGGGCTAGAGGGCACGGTACTACCGCGCACTAGGAGCGGTACTACCGCTGCCGAGGACGGTACTACCATGGGCCACTGCGGTAATACCGCTCCCTTGAGCAGTACTACCGCACGCCACAGAACAATAGCACTTGGAGGCCTTCATCTTCGCAAGGACAAGAGAAAACAACCGGTGCTCCAATGAAGCGAAGGAAAGGTGGTGTAAAGGAACATATGTGTACATGTTGATTCCACCCTAACCTTTCCGAAGTGGACCCCCTCTTAATAGTACCGCTTTCCTATGACTCAAATCCACCGAAAAGAAACATAGAGAAACGACGTCTTCGATAAGCTCCGAGGGGCACTGAATCGTCTTGTTCCTAGACATGAGATACCTGAAATGCTCAATGCACACGATTAGTCCGCAAATGCATTATCATCAATCACCAAAACCACATCGGGAGAAATATGCCCTTACAATCTCCCCCTTTTTGGTGAAATGCTGACAATATGGGATTTGCACAGGGATATAAAATGAACATAAGCAAATCCAACATCTATAAAATATAGATAGGCTCCCCCTAGATGTGTGCACTCTATATAAATGCTTTGGACTGCACGACACACATGCTAGGATCAACACTCCCCCTATATTTTATAAATAAGGCAGTCCTTGCAACAATATGAATGACATTAAGCATGGAGACAAGGTAAAGTAATGAGCATGAAGAAAAAGGGCACAAGATAGTATAAGCTCACAAACTACTAAACATACTAGTTAGGCAATAAGATAAGCTGAGGACTGATAACCCACAAGTATAGGGGATCATAACAGTTTTCGAGGGTAGAGTATTCAACCCAAATTTATTGATTCGACACAAGGGGTGCCAAAGAATATTCTCAAGTATTAACAGTTGAGTTGTCAATTCGACCACACCTGAAAGACTTAATATCTGCAGCAAAGTATTTAGTAGCAAAGTAATATGGAAGTAACGGTAATGGTGGCAAAAGTAATAGTATTGGTCTTGTAGTAATTGTAACAATGGCAACGGTAAAGTAAGTAAGCAAAGATCAATATGTGAAAAGCTCGTAGGCATTGGATCAGTGATGGATAATTATGTCGGATGCGATTCCTCATGCAACAATTATAACATAGGGTGACACAGAACTAGCTCCAGTTCATCAACGTAATGTAGGCATGTATTCCGAATATAGTCATACGTGCTTAGGGAAAAGAACTTGCATGACATCTTTTGTCCTGCCCTCCCGTGGCAGCGGGGTCCTATTGGAAACTAAGGGATATTAAGGCCTCCTTTTAATAGAGTACCGGACCAAAGCATTAACACTTAGTGAATACATGAACTACTCAAACTACGGTCATCACCGGGAGTGGTCCCGATTATTGTCACTTTGGGGTTACCGGATCATAACACATAGTAGGTGACTATTGACTTGCAAAATAGGATCAAGAACTCACATATATTCATGAAAACATAATAGGTTCAGATCTGAAATCATGGCACTCGGGCCCTAGTGACAAGCATTAAGCATAGCAAAGTCATAGCAACATCAATCTCAGAACATAATGGATACTAGGGATCAAACCCTAATAAAACTAACTCGATTACATGATAAATCTCATCCAACCCATCACCATCCAGCAAGCTTACGATGGAATTACTCACACACGGCGGTGAGCATCATGAAATTGGTGATGGAGGAAGGTTGATGATGACGATGCGGATGGATTCCCCTCTCCGGAGCCCCGAACGGCCTCCAGATCAACCCTCCCGAGAGAGAGAGAGATTAGGGCTTGGTGGTGGCTCCGTATCGTAAAACGCGATGAATCCTTCTCTCTGATTTTTTTCTCCCCAAACGTGAATATATAGAGTCGGAGTTGAGATCGGTGGAGCCTCAGGGGGCCCACGAGATAGGGGGGCGCGCCCACCCCCCTGGGTCACGCCCCCGCCCTCGTGGACAGGGTGTGGGCCCCTGGTGTTGATTCTTCCGCCAGTATTTTTTATATATTCCAAAAATATTCTCCGTGAAGTTTCAGGTCATTCCGAGAACTTTTTTTCTGCACAGAAATAACACCATGGCAATTCTGCTGAAAACAGCGTCAGTCCGGGTTAGTTCCATTCAAATCATGCAAGTTAGAGTCCAAAACAAGGTCAAAAGTGTTTGGAAAAGTAGATACGATGGAGACGTATCAACTCCCCCAAGCTTAAACCCTTGCTTGTCCTCAAGCAATTCAGTTGACAAACTGAAAGTGATAAAGAAACACTTCCACAAACTCTGTTTGATCTTGTTGTTGTAAATATGTAAAGCTAGCATTCAAGTTTTCAGCAAAGATTTTGAACTAACCATATTCACAATAACATTTAGGTCTCATGTTTACTCATATCAATGGCATAATCAACTAGCGAGCAATAATAATAAATCTTGGATGACAACACTTTATCAAAACAATCATAATATGATATAACAAGATAGTATCTCACTAGCCCTTTCTGTGACCGCAAAACATAAATGCATAGCATCTCTGAAGTTCAAGGACTAACTAAACATTGTAATTCATGGTAAAAAGAGATCCAGTCACAGTCATACTCAATGTAAACTAATAGTAATGCATGCAAATGACAGCGGTGCTCTCCAACTGGTGCTTTTTAATAAGAGGATGATGACTCAATATAAAAGTAAATAGACAGGCCCTTCTCAGAGGGAAGCAGGGATTTATAGAGGTGCCAGAGCTCGATTTTGAAATAGAGATGAATAATATTTTGAGTGGTATACTTTCATTGTCAACATAACAACCAAGAGATCTCGATATCTTCCATGCTACACACATTATAAGCGGTTCCCAAACAGAATGGTAAAGTTTATACTCCCCCTACCACCAACAAACATCAATCCATGGCTTGTCCGAAACAACGGGTGCCTCCAACTAACAACAATCATGGGGGAGTTTTGTTTGCAATTATTTTAATTTAAGCATGGGACTGGGTATCCCTGTTACCAGCCATTTTCTCATGAATGAGGAGCGGAGTCCACTCCTCTTGAGAATAACCCGTCTAGCATGGAAGATATAAACAACCCTAGTTGATACATGAGCTATTCGAGCGTACAAAACAGAATTTCATTTGAAGGTTTAGAGTTTGGCACATACAAATTTACGTGGAACGGCATGTAGATACCGCATATAGGAAGGTATAGTGGACTGATACGGAATAACTTTTGGGGTTTATGGAAGTGGATGCACAAGTAGTATTCCCGCTTAGTACAAGTGAAGGCTATAAAGAGACTGGGAAGCGACCAGCTAGAGAGAGACAATAGTCATGAACATGCATTAAAATTAATCAACACTGAATGCAAGCATGAGTAGGATATAATTCACCATGAACATAAATATCATGGAGGCGATGTTGATTTTGCTTCAACTACATGCGTGAACATGTGCCAAGTCAAGCCACTCGAATCGTTCAAAGGAGGATACCACCCTATCATACCACATCACAAACCATTTTAATAGCATGTTGGCACGTAAGGTAAACCATTATAAACTCCTATCTAATTTAGCATGGCATGAGCAACTATAATCTCTAATTGTCATTGCAAACATGTTTCTTTCATAATAGGCTGAATCAGGAACGATGAACTAATCATATTTACAAAAACAAGATAGGTCAAGTTCATACCAGCTTTCCTCATCTCAATCAGTCCATCATATATCGTCATTATTTCCTTTCACTTGCACAACCGAACAGTGTGGATAATAATAATAATAATAATAGTGCATGTGCATTGGACTAAGCTGGAATCTGCAAGAATTTAATACAAGGGAGATGACGAGGTAATATAGGCTCTTGGTTAAATCAACAATAATGCATATGAGAGCCATTCAACATTTTCATCATGGTCTTCTCCTCTCGACCCCCAAAGAAATGAAAAGAAACAAAACTATTTACACGGGAAAGCTCCCAACAAGCAAAAGAAGAATGAGAAATATTTTTGGGTTTTATTTTAATTATTACTACTACAAGCATGGAAAGTAAACTAGCTAAAATCTACAACTAAATTTTTTTGGTTTTTCTTAAGGTTTTTCAAACACACAAGAAGAAGGCTTAAAAGGAAAATAAACTAGCATGGATAATACAACGAAAAAGTATGAGGACCGAACTGGAATGAGTGTGTGAACATGAATGTAATGTCGGTGAGGAATACGTACTCCCCCAAGCTTAGGCTTCTAGCCTAAGTTGGTCTATGCCCATGGATCAAAGCTACTCTCTCCGGTACACGGAGGAGTGTCCTCTGGGTGCCACTGGTTGGTGATCTCCTCCGGATCCCACTGATAAACAAACCACCGATATGGCTCAGGAGATGGCTCAGGCTCAGGCTCTGGGGATCGTGTTCGCTCCCAATATGCATAAATGTCATCAGGCAGGATGATGTATGTGTGTGAATAAATTTTGAACAAAGAAGGTGCAGGCAGGGTAATAATCTGACAAGTCTTTTCACTGAATACCATGTTATAAATGAGTCTCTTCTCCTTATCATCGCAAAATAAAATCATGTGCTACCATACTTTTATAGTCTAAGAAAATAGGGGGCATCACCTTTTCTTCTTTCTCATAGTGTGTAATAGGTATCTCAAAATACTTAGCAAGACACGAAGCAAAGATACCTCCAAAAATGGGGCCCTTTGTACGGTTTAGACTCAACCGTTTGGCAACCATAGCACCTAAACTGAAAGTTCTGTCATGGAGTAGAGCATGGCGCAAAATGGCAAGGTCAGGAGCACCGAGGCCCCCACTGTTCCTGTGGACAATTAAACATCTACTAGCAAATATTTCATAGTAACGTAGAAGAGGAAAATATATGCTAGTAGTTCTTGCATCTGACACTTTTCTCATTTCCCCTACAACAATCATATAAATAAATCCTGCCACATCCCTAGGATGTGGTTCCTCGATGCTGCCCTCTAAAGGCAACTTGCAAACTGCACAAAAATCATAAAGTGACATATCCTTAAACTCATCATGTAAATAAAAATCCATCGAAGGTGGTGATCTCCTAGCATGGAAATGAAAATTTTGCACAAAAAATTAGTGAGCAGGAGATACTATTTGAGCTGGTCATGGAGGAAGTCGGTGAGGCCTGCATTCTCAGCCAAATAATAAAAGTCTTCATAAATCCCAGCTGCTCTCAAGAACTCATCACAAGACCATTCGCATGGCCGAACCTCCATAGTGCGAGGGAGATTATATTTGGGCTTCTTATTCTCTTCAATTTGCTTATCCTTCGAGCTTCGGCTCGAAGAGCCCCTCAACAATCTCTTCATCATTTCGTCTGATTTTTTTTGAAATCTTTAGTAACTCAAAATAAAAGTGAACCAAACTCAACAAGATTGATAGCAACTACTCCTACAAGTGCCTAGAGGCCATATCATGCATTATAACTACTTTTGACCACATAAATTTGACATGCAAGCTCAAGAACAGGGTCACCTCGGCAGCAATAATTTGCAATAAATAAAGCACCAGAACAAAAACTAATTGGACCATTGGAGGAGTCACACACCAAAGAACAATCCCCCAAAGCAGTTTTGCGAATGGAGCTTTGAGCAAGGAAATCAAAAATGGCAACAATATGAGCTAGAACTAGGGTTTGAGCTGGTGGAAATTTTTTTCTGGAGGAAGACTAAGTGTGTGGGTGCAATAATAAGTGGAGGGGGCCCATGTGGGGTCCATGAGGCAAGGGGCGCGCCCCAGGGGGGTGGGTGCGCCCTAGACCCTCGTGGCTAGGTGGTGGGTCCCCTAGGTGTGTTCTCAGTGCCAACAATTCTTAAATATTCTAGAAAAAATCATATAAAATTTTCAGGACATTTGGAGAACTTTTATTTTCAGGGTATTTTTTATTGCAAGGATAATTTATAAAATAGACAAAAAATACTATTTTTCTTTATTTTATCTAAATAACAGAAAGTAAAAAGAAGGTACAGAGAGTTGTGCTTTCTAACTTCATCCATCTCATGCTCATAAAAAGGAATCCACTAACAAGGTTGATCAAGTCTTGTTAACGAACTCTTTCCGAATAACATGAAACTAGAGAATTTTCGAATAGCACTAAGTTACCTCAACGGGGATATGCATGTCCCCAACAATAAGAATATCATATTTCTTCTTGAAAGTAGGAAGAGGAAATTCAAAACCTCCAATAGTAATCGTTGAAGTTTTTCCAATAGAATTGATACTGTGGACTTGAGGTTGTTTCCTAGGAAAGTGTACCGTATGCTCATTACCATTAACATGAAAAGTGACATTGCCTTTTTTGCAATGAATAACAGCCCCTGCAGTATTCAAAAAGGGTCTACCAAGAATAATAGACATACTATCGTCCTCGGGGATATCAAGAATAACAAAGTCCATTAAAATAGTAACGTTTGCAACAACAACACGCACATCCTCACAAATACCGACAGGTACAGCAGTTGATTTATCAGCCATTTGCAAAGATATTTCAGTAGGTGTCAACTTATTCAAATCAAGTCTATGATATAAAGAGAGAGGCATAACACTAACACAGGCTCCAAGATCACATAAAGCAGTTTTAACATAGTTTCTCTTAATGGAGCATGGTATAGTTGGTACTCCGGGATCTCCTAGTTTCTTTGGTATTCCACCTTTAAAAGTATAATTAGCAAGCATGGTGGAAATTTCAGCTTCCAGTATCTTTCTTTTATTTGTAACAATATCTTTCATATACTTAGTGTAACACCCTCGATGCGACTATATCTCCCATGTGTCGAGGCACGACTTAGAGGCATAATCGCATTGAAGGCATATGTCGCAAGTTAGGCAATCTTCACAACATCCCATGTAATATGGATAATAAAAGGGGAGATAACATAGTTGGCTTACACTCGCCACGTCAGTCAAGTATATAAATAACATTACATCAACCAAACACTCATGGCCCGACTACGGCGCCAAAATAAAAGATAACCCAACAAGCGACACGGTCCCGATCACCCCCAACTGGGCACCACTACTGATCATCGGGAAAGGAAACATAGTAACGTTGAGAGTCCTCGTCGAACTCCCACTTGAGCTCAAACGCGTCTCCTGGAGCGGAATCATCAGGCCCTGCATCTGGTGTAATAGTAATCTGTGAGCCACAGGGACTCAGCAATCTCGCACCCTCGCGATCAAGACTATTTAAGCTTATAGGTAAGGCAAGGTAAGTATAGGTGGAGCTGCAACAAGCGACTAGCGTATATGGTGGCTAACTTATTCGCAAAAGAGAGCGAGAAGAGGAGGCAAAGCGCGAGCGAGAAACTAGAGAGCAACCTGCGCAAGCATTACTCCAACACCGTGTCCACTTCCTGGACTCCGCCGAGAAGAGGCCATCATGGTAACACACTCAGTTGATTCATTTTAATTAAGTTAAGGTTCAAGTTATCTACAACCGGACATTAACAAATTCCCATCTGCCCATAACCGCGGGCACGACTTTCGAAAGTTCAAATCCCTGCAAGGGAGTCCCAACTTAGCCCATGACAAGCTCTCACGGTCAACGAAGGAATAGACCTCCTTCCAAGACGTTCTGATCAGACTCGGTATCTCGGTTCTTCAAGACACTTCGACAGGTTAAAACAAGACCATCAACACCGCCCGAATGTGCCGACAAATCCCGATAGGAGCTGCACATATCTCGTTCTCAGGGCACACTCAGATGAGACATCCTACGAGTAAAACCAACCCTCAAGTTGCCCCGAGGTGGCCCCGCAGTCTACTCGGTTCGGACCAACACTCAGAGGAGCACTGGCCCGGGGGGGAGGGGGTTAAAATAAGATGAACCTCGGGCTCCGGAAACCCAAGGGAAAAGAGGCTAGGTGGCAAATGGTAAAACCAAGGTTGGGCATTGCTGAAAAAGCTTTAATCAAGGCAAAATATCAAGGGGTTCCCATTATAAACCAACCGTGTAAGGAACGCAAAATCCGGGAACATAACACCGATATGACGGAAACTAGGGCGGCAAGAGTGGAACAAAACACTAGGCGAGAGGCCGAGCCTTCCACCCTTTACCAAGTATATAGATGCATTAAGATAACAAGATAATATAATGATATCCCAACAAGTAAATAAATGTTCCAACAAGGAACAGCTTTCAATCTTCACCTGCAACTAGCAACGCTATAAGAGGGGCTGAGCAAAGCGGTAACATAGCCAATCAACGGTTTGCTAGGACATGGTGGGTTAGAGGTTTACATGGAAATTTGGGAGGCTTCAAAGCAAGTGGTAGGCATCGTAGCATTGGCATAGCAAAAGAGCGAGCAAACTAGCATAGCAAAGATAGTAGTGATTTCGAGGGTACGATCATCTTGCCTGCACAGTTGTCAGAGTAGACTGGATCCTCGAAAGCAAACTCAACGGGCTCCTCGTTAGCGAACTCGTCTCCCGGCTCTACCCAAACAAGACAAACAAGCAACAAGGATACAATCAACCACGTGCAAGACTCAAACAATATGATGCAAAGATGATATGCTATGCGGGATGCGATGCGGGATGCATATGCAAGACATGACAGGAAATGCAAGAACCTTGCCTCAACATGTAAATCCAAGTGTGCCACTGGAAAGATGAGATGAAATCGCTTGAAAACGATATAAAGAACGCCGGAATCGGAGTTACGGTTTGGAAATGGCAAGCGATTCAAATATGACACCGGTCTGCGATTTGCAGCAAGTAGCCAACTAAATACAATGAGATGAACATGCTACAACACCCAAACATGACAACAAAATACATGGCAGGGATGCATTCAAGATGCTTAACAAAAGTCTAGCACTGAGCTACGGCCAATTCATCCATTAACAGGTTCAAACAAGCATGGCAAAAATGCATATGGTAAACAGATCTCAGATTTAGTGAAATTAACACTTGTCTGGAATTTCAGATCAGGTAGCACTCTTCGGAGCAACAAAACTACATGCTACAGGACCTGAACATGGCAAAGTAAAGCATGGCATGCAGATACTCAAAGAGCTTAAGAAAAGTCCCTTAGTGACCTTGAGCCAAAAAGGACAAGAAAATACAATTGCAAGCATGTGAACATAGCAAAAACATAATCAGATCACAGACTTAGTGAAAACTGGAGCATGCTGAAACATAACTCAAGTAGGCATGTTTACGAGCTCGATGCACTCACTACGGTGCAAGTAATGATAAGCTAAGCATGCATCTATCAAGAACACACAAAATGCAAGCTAGACATGGCAAGAACAATAGCATAGCATGCACGGATCAACTACAACATCATTGGCAAAATTGCAAACAAGTTGACAATCTGCCCAGATTCACAAAGTAGCAAAAGTAGAGCTCGATTGACTCAAGCTAGGGTGCTCCATAATTGCAAACAAAGACACGGATGGATAGAGCACTACAATATTAACAAAACATCCTTACTGATCATCCTCAAAAGAGGCACGGATCACTAGCAAACAACATGAACATATGAGCATATGAGATAAACAGATCAAGGACTTAGTGGAATTGCTAAGTCCCTGAAATCAGAATTACTAAGTGCACCACTTTGCAAGCTTGTGCTAGTCACCACACACATCACAAAAATACATGGGTTGCACCTCTGGAAATATGACAAAACCCTTAACAAAACATATGTAGATCATCAGGGTATATCATGCACACAATAATCATGGCAAAAATGACAAAAAGCTAAATGGAGTAGCAGATCTGACAATTATCTCAAGTAGCCCTCTTCTAACATCATTTCGGGCATCAAGATGAACTCAAATGAAAATGATGCAATGGAATGAAATGATGTACTCTCTGAGATGAACATTTTGATATGCTATATGCATGAATCGGAGCTACGGATGCAAAGTTACGAGGCTATGAACAAGAGCACTTGGATCTGGAATTTCTGGGACTTAGAAGAAAAACAACCTCCGGATCTAGGGTTTACTGTTCACCGGATCTGGATCGGGGCACGCAGATCGAGGACCGCCGGGGCTCTCGCCGGAGCTGCGGGCCGCGGTGGCCGGAGAGAGGCGCGGGAGGCGGTGCGGCGGCGGGCGGCGCGCGCGCCGGCGGGGAGGCGGCGGCGATGGCGCGCGGTGGCGGCGGCGAGGCTCCCGGGCGGCGCGGCGGGCGAGGCGGCGGAGGCGGCGGGGCCGGCGAGCGCGGCGGGCGGTGGGCGAGGCAGCGGGCGGCGGCTCGGGCGGCCGGGCTGGAGGAGGACGGCGGCGGGGTTGCGGAGGAGGCGGCGGCCGGCGTCGGGCCCGCGGGGGCTCTCCCCGGGCCGAGCGGGCCGGTGCGGGTGCGGGCGGCGGCGCGCCACGTGGCGCCACGCCACTGGCTGCGGGCAGCAGCGGCGATGCGTCCGGTCGGGGCGGACGTGTCCGGCCGGCGCGGGTAGAATTTTAGGGTTTCGGGGGGAGAAGAAGATCCGGATTCGGAGGGGTCTTTAAATAGGCATAGAGGGAGCTAGGAGAGTCCAAATGAGGTGCGGTTTTTGGCCACGCAATCGTGATCGCACGATCTAGATGATGGAGAGGGTTTAGGTGGGTTTGGGGCCAAAATGGAGGGGTGTTGGGCTGCAACACACACGAGGCCTTTTCGGTCCCTCGGTTAACCGTTGGAGTATCAAACGAAGTCCAAATGATATGAAACTTGACAGGCGGTCTACCGGTAGTTAGCCAAGGCCGCTTGGCAAGTCTCGGTCCAATCCGGAAATGTTTAATCCCCACACACGAAAGAAAGCTAGAAATGACCACCGGAGGAGAACGAAGCGCCGGAATGCAAAACGGACAACGGGGAAAATGCTCGAATGCATGAGACGAACACGTATGCAAATGCAATGCACATGATGACATGATAAGAGATGCATGAAAACGACAACAACACATGGAGAGAAAGACCCGAACCCGAGGAAAATAAAATAACTTAACGCCGGAAATGGCAAGAGTTTGAGTACAAATTGGGAAAGTTACATCCGGGGTGTTACAACACTCCACCACTACGAAAGGATCTCGTCCCGAGATCTAGGACTGAAAGAACGCCGAGTACTCAGAACGGAGGTGATCCTCGCGTTCCCAGGTAGCTTCACGGTCGGAATGGTGTGACCACTTGACCTTGAGAAATTTGATTGACTTGTTGTGAGTCTTGCGTTCAGTCTCTTCAAGAATAGCAACTGGGTGCTCACGATAGGAGAGATCTTCTTGGAGCTCAATGTCCTCGAAGTTGACGGTGCGGTCAGGAGTCTTGAAGCACTTTCGGAGCTGAGAGACATGGAACACGTCATGAACATTTGCAAAGTTTGAAGGAAGCTCGAGTTGATAGGCGAGGTCGCCTCTCTTGCTGACAATCTTGAAAGGTCCCACGTATCTAGGGGCAAGCTTCCCTTTGATACCGAAGCGACGAGTACCTTTCATAGGAGAGACACGGAGGTAAACATGATCTCTGATCTCGAAAGCCAAATCATGGTGCTTACTATCATAGTAGCTCTTCTGGTGGGATTGGGCTGCTTTGAGGTTATCACGAATGACTTTGCACATTTCCTTTGCCTCTGTGATTAAGTCATTACCCAAAAACTGACGTTCACCGGTTTCAGACCAGTTGAGAGGGGTACGGCACTTCCTGCCATACAGAATTTCAAATGTGGCCTTGCCCGAACTTGCTTGAAAACTGTTGTTGTAGGAGAATTCAGCATAAGGAAGACAATCCTCCCACTTCATGCCGAAGGAGATCACACAAGCCCTGAGCATATCTTCAAGAATCTGGTTGACACGCTCGACTTGACCGCTAGTTTGAGGATGGAAAGCTGTGCTGAAGCGGATGTTGGTGCCCATGGCCTTCTAGAAAGAATCCCAAAACTTTGAGGTAAAGATGCTGCCACGGTCTGAAGAGATCACTTGTGGAATACCGTGCAGAGAGACAATATGCGAGGTATAGAGTTCCACCAATTGAGCTGCAGTGATCGACTCTTTGATAGGCAGAAAGTGAGCCACTTTGGTGAGTTTGTCGATGACAACGAATATAACATCATTGCCATGCTTGGACTTGGAAACCCAGTCACGAAGTCCATTTCAATGTGGTCAAACTTCCATTCTGGAATGGCAAGAGGTTGGAGGAGACCCGCTGGCCTTTGGTGTTCTGCCTTCACTCTTCTGCAGACATCACATTCATTCACGAATTGAGCAATCTCGCGCTTCATTCGAGTCCACCAATAAGCCTGCTTGAGGTCCTGATACATCTTCGTGCTCCCAGGGTGGATGGAGAGGAGAGAACTGTGAGCCTCGTTCAAGATCACTTTACGGAGGTCACCTTTGGGTACAACAATACGATCCTCGAAGAAGAGAGTATCCTTGTCATCAAGGCGGTAGCACTTGTATTTGGGTTGACTCTTGGCAATCCCAATCTTCACCTTTTTCACCATAGCATCAAGAAGCTGAGCTTGGCGAATCTGGTCTTCTAAGGTAGGAGAGACTAGAAGGTTGGCGAGGAAACCTTGAGGAACAATTTGCAGATTAAGTTTGCGGAAAGCTTCACAAATCTCGGGTTGATAAGGCTTAAGAATCAGACTGTTGCAATAAGCTTTCCTGCTCAATGCGTCAGCAATCACATTGGCCTTCCCTGGAGTATACTCGGTACTCGGATTATACTCTTGAATCATTTCGACCCATCGAGTTTGCCTGAGGTTGAGATTAGGCTGAGTGAAGATGTACTTGAGACTCTTGTGGTTAGTGAAAATGTCCACTTTTCTTCCCAATAGAAGATGTCTCCAAGTCAAAAGAGCATGCACAACTGCCGCCAACTCGAGATCATGAGTGGGGTAGTTCTTCTCATTGGGCTTCAACTGGCGAGAGGTATAAGCAGCAACTTTCTTCTCTTGCATCAATACTGCGCCAAGACCTTGGAGAGAGGCATCACAAAAGACCTCGTACGGCTTGGATTCATCAGGCGGAGTCAGAACTGGAGCGGTGATCAATTTCTCTTTCAAAGTGTTGAAAGCAATGTCACACTCCGGAGACCAAATGTACTTGACGTGCTTCTGGAGAAGATTAGAGAGAGGCTTCGCGATCTTAGAAAAGTTTTCAACGAATCTTCGGCAATAGCTTGCGAGACCGAGGAAGCTACGGAGTTGCTTCACGTTCTGAGGGGGTTCCCAATACACAATTGCAGACACCTTCTCAGGATTCACGGCAATGCCCTTGGCAGAGATGATATGACCAAGATAAAGAACCTCATCGAGCCAAAATTCACACTTGGAGAACTTGGCATAGAACTGATGTTCCCTGAGCTTATCGAGAACCAAACGCAAGTGCTTGGCATGATCTTCCTTGTTCTTGGAGAAAACCAGAATGTCGTCGAGATAGACCAAAACAAAGTCATTGGTGTAGGCGTTGAAGATGAAGTTCATCATGCGAGAGAAAGTCGGAGGAGCGTTGACGAGGCCAAAAGACATGACAGTGTATTCATATGAACCAAAGCTTGTCCTGAAAGCCGTCTTGGGAATATCTTGCTCACGGATTCGAATCTGATGATAACCCATACGGAGATCAAGCTTGGAGAATACTTGGGCACCTTTGAGTTGCTCGAACAGCTCATTGATGTTGGGAAGTGGGTATTTGTTCTTGATAGTCTTCTTGTTCAATGGACGGTAATCAACACAAAGTCGGTCCGTTCCATCCTTCTTCTTCACAAAAAGAACACCACAACCCCATGGAGAAGAACTAGGCCGGATGAGACCCATTTTATCTTGAATATCGAGTTGCTTCTTTAGCTCCTTCTACTCTTCAGGTCCAAGCTTGTAAGGACGTTTGCACACAGGTTCCGTGCCAGGCTCAAGATCAATAACGATTTCAACTGGCCGGTGCTGAGGCATTCCTGGAAGCTCTTCTGGAAAGACGTCTTGATATTCGCAAACAACTGGAATTTGCGAGATGGCATCCAGTTCACCCTTCTCATTGAGAGAAAACAGACGGATGGTATCATCACGAGCGGCAAAGACAATTACATCCTCAGACGAATGAGTCAATTGAATCTGCCTGGCTGCACAATCAAGCTGAGCCTTGTGCTTAGAAAGCCAATCCATTCTGAGAATAAGATCAATATCCGAGTTACCAAGAATCACCGGAGAAGAGAGAAACTTTTAGTCACCCAATGTGATAGAGATATCGGGAGCAACCAAACTAGAAGTCAAAAGCTTGCCGGGAGAAACAACTTGCATGCCTTTGGGCATGATCTCAGTATCAACATTGTGCTTCGATGCAAAAGGGCATGACAAAAAGGAATGCGATGCACCAGTGTCAAAAAGAACTTTTACAGGAACATCATTAACAGGAAGGTTACCCATGATGACATCTGATGAGTCCTCTGCCTAGGCTGCATTCATCAAGTTAACCTTGGCGTGCTTGGGGTTATGCTTGACCACAGCTATACCTGCTGATCTGACAGGAGGAGGAGGAAGATGCCTCTGGTTGAAACACTTGTTGGCATAGTGACCCTTCTGTTGCCACTTGTTGCACGTGACCTCTGAAAGCGTTCGGTGATACGGAGCACTCGATCTTGGAGCTTGAGACGAAGTCTTGTTCTGAAAGCCAGGGTTGGGTGGGTGGTAAGAACCACTGCCACCTTTGCTCTTCTGCTGATACAGCTGACGGAACGGAGGAGGAGGAAGCCAATACTTCTGCTGCTTGGCCACTAGAGTAGAGGAAGAAGGAGTAACATCTCTGACTCGCTTCTTGGAAGCATCACACCTCAACTGAGCAGCCTCTTGCTTCAACGCCATGTTGTAGAACTCATCGTATCTCAAGGGCTCAAAGAGAACAAGAGCTAGCTGAATTTCTTCTCTGAGACCACCCCTGAACTGATTTATCATGCTCTTCTCATCAGGGACGTCCTGCTTGGCAAAGCGGGCGAGCTTTTGGAACAACTTGTTGTAGTCATAGACAGACAAAGAGCCTTGCTTCAGGTTGCGGAATTCCTCACGCTTGCTTTCAGCCACGCTCTGGGGAATATGATGAGCCCTGAAATCTCGACGGAAATCATCCCAAGTGATAACACGTCCACCTCTGGAGTCCTTGTACTGCCGGAACCATTCTGCAGCTTGATCTTTGAGTTGGAAGGAAGCGAACTTAACAAAGTCCTCAGGCCTGACGTTACTGCACTCGAAATGCTTGCACAGATCCACAAGCCAATCGTCAGCATCGGTTGCTTCAACACAATTGCTTAAAGTATTTGTCCCGTTAGCAAGGAACTGGTTGAGTGAAGCAAAGTGATTCTGATTGTTGCCTTGATTCCCTTGGTTGCCTTGATTGCGCTGTTGAAGAATTTGCATGATCAATTGTGTGTTTGCATTGGTTGCGGCCATCATAGCTTGCCATGCCTCCGGAGGTGGTGGCGGATTAGTATTCGGTGTCGTGCGCGTTGGAGGAGCCATCCTGAAGAGGTTGACGTCCATTAGCACATCGGTAGAAAAATATTGAAGCTGAATCCAACGGAATGAAAATTGCAACATATAGTCTTCACATCCGAACAAAACGAACGAATGTATTCCTTTTGAAATGGTCACATATCCATAATTGAGAAGCCACTTAGAATTACGGTAGAGAAATAAATCAACAAGGTACGGATCAAGAACGAATAATCGGTAAGAAATCCCAATCTCAAACCAATATCCGTGGAAGAAGAACTAGAGCTAATAGAATTCCCACCTATGAAACTCCTGAACCTTTCCGGTTATGCAATCAGGTGTTGGGGATACAGGGGAAGCATAATATCTCACCCAAATCTAGCAAATCCTGCATCCAGCTGTATCCATCCTTCAACACATAACCAAGAAACCTTCGGAAACCATCTACCTCAACCTTCGAAAAGCATCCGTTATACAAGTTATGGCGATACTCCCGAACTCCCGCCCCAGTACTGGGTGGCGTCGAGGTTATCTCACCAACGAACTGCATAAAAGAGATTTTCGATGTCGGCGTACTAAACTCAGGTATTCCAGAACTGCAACGATAAAATTATGATGACAACACCTCAGAGCTCAACTCCCCGGGACACTTCCACAAAACCCCTGACAGGAGGCACCAAGACAATGTTCTCATCATAAAACCATCGAAACGATTCCAAGATACCCGCGTGATCCTAAATTTTTTTAGTGAAATTTGAGAAGAGAAGGGTCAAAACTCTACGTCAGGATGCCTTACCAGAGCGATGAGGAGACTGGGAAGTAAAAAGAATTCCTAAACTCTCTGATATATAATTCCTAAATGACTCAAAACATTTTTTCTAGACACAACTCGGCTGCTAAAAACGATCAAGCAATGGGGCTCCTAAGGTAGGGGAAGGCTCTGATTACCAACTTGTAACACCCTCGATGCGACTATATCTCCCACGTGTCGAGGCACGACTTAGAGGCATAATCGCATTGAAGGCATATGTCGCAAGTTAGGCAATCTTCACAACATCCCATGTAATATGGATAATAAAAGGGGAGATAACATAGTTGGCTTACACTCGCCACGTCAGTCAAGTATATAAATAACATTACATCAACCAAACACTCATGGCCCGACTACGGCGCCAAAATAAAAGATAACCCAACAAGCGACACGGTCCCGATCACCCCCAACTGGGCACCACTACTGATCATCGGGAAAGGAAACATAGTAACGTTGAGAGTCCTCGTCGAACTCCCACTTGAGCTCAAACACGTCTCCTGGAGCGGAATCATCAGGCCTTGCATCTGGTGTAATAGTAATCTGTGAGCCACAGGGACTCAGCAATCTCGCACCCTCACGATCAAGACTATTTAATCTTATAGGTAAGGCAAGGTAAGTATAGGTGGAGCTGCAGCAAGCGACTAGCGTATATGGTGGCTAACTTATTCGCAAAAGAGAGCGAGAAGAGGAGGCAAAGCGCGAGCGAGAAACTAGAGAGCAACCTGCGCAAGCATTATTCCAACACCGTGTCCACTTCCCAGACTCCGCCGAGAAGAGGCCATCACGGTAACACACTCAGTTGATTCATTCTAATTAAGTTAAGGTTCAAGTTATCTACAACAGGACATTAACAAATTCCCATCCGCCCATAACCGCGGGCACAGCTTTCGAAAGTTCAAATCCCTGCAGGGGAGTCCCAACTTAGCCCATGACAATCTCTCACGGTCAATGAAGGAATAGACCTCCTCCCAAGACGTTCCGATCAGACTCGGTATCTCGGTTCTTCAAGACACTTCGACAGGTTAAAACAAGACCATCAACACCGCCCGAATGTGCCGACAAATCCCGATAGGAGCTGCACATACCTCGTTCTCAGGGCACACTCAGATGAGGCATCCTACGAGTAAAACCAACCCTCAAGTTGCCCCGAGGTGGCCCCGCAGTCTACTCGGTTCGGACCAACACTCAGAGGAGCACTGGCCCGGGGAGGGGGGGTTAAAATAAGATGACCCTCGGGCTCCGGAAACCCAAGGGAAAAGAGGCTAGGTGGCAAATGGTAAAACCAAGGTTGGGTATTGCTGGAAAAGCTTTAATCAAGGCGAAATATCAAGGGGTTCCCATTATAACCCAACCGCGTAAGGAACGCAAAATCCGGGAAACATAACACCGATATGACGGAAACTAGGGCGGCAAGAGTGGAACAAAACACTAGGCGAGAGGCCGAACCTTCCACCCTTTACCAAGTATATAGATGCATTAAGATAACAAGATAATATAATGATATCCCAACAAGTAAATAAATGTTCCAACAAGGAACAGCCTTCAATCTTCACCTGCAACTAGCAACGCTATAAGAGGGGCTGAGCAAAGCGGTAACATAGCCAATCAACGGTTTGCTAGGACATGGTGGGTTAGAGGTTTACATGGCAATTTGGGAGGCTTGAAAGCAAGTGATAGGCATCATAGCATTGGCATAGCAAAAGAGCGAGCAAACTAGCATAGCAAAGATAGTAGTGATTTCGAGGGTACGATCATCTTGCCTGCACAGTTGTCAGAGTAGACTGGATCCTCGAAAGCAAACTCAACAGGCTCCTCCCAAGCGAACTCGTCTCCCGGCTCTACCCAAACAAGACGAACAAGCAACAAGGATACAATCAACCACGTGCAAGACTCAAACAATATGATGCAAAGATGATATGCTATGCGGGATGCGATGCGGGATGCATATGCAAGACATGACAGGAAATGCAAGAACCCGGACTCAACTTGGAAATCCAAGCGTGCCACTGGAAAGATGAGATGAAGTCGCTTGAAAACGATATAAAGAACGCCGGAATCGGAGTTACGGTTTGGAAATGGCAAGCGATTCAAATATGACACTGGTCTGCGATTTGCAGCAAGTAGCCAACTAAATACAATGAGATGAACATGCTACAGCACCCAAACATGACAACAAAATACATGGCAGGGATGCATTCAAGATGCTTAACAAAAGTCTAGCACTGAGCTACGGCCAATTCATCCATTAACAGGTTCAAACAAGCATGGCAAAAATGCATATGGTAAACAGATCTCAGACTTAGTGAAATTAACACTTGTCTGGAATTTCAGATCAGGTAGCACTCTTCGGAGCAACAAAACTACATGCTACAGGACCTGAACATGGCAAAGTAAAGCATGCATGCATCTACTCAAAGAGCTTAAGAAAAGTCCCTTAGTGACCTTGAGCCAAAAAGGACAAGAAAATACAATTGCAAGCATGTGAACATAGCAAAAACATAATCAGATCACAGACTTAGTGAAAACTGGAGCATGCTGAAACATAACTCAAGTAGGCATGTTTACGAGCTCGATGCACTCACTACGGTGCAAGTAATGATAAGCTAAGCATGCATCTATCAAGAACACACAAAATACAAGCTAGACATGGCAAGAACAATAGCATAGCATGCACGGATCAACTACAACATCATTGGCAAAATTGCAAACAAGTTGACAATCTGCCCAAATTCACAAAGTAGCAAAAGTAGAGCTCGATTGACTCAAGCTAGGGTGCTCCATAATTGCAAACAAAGACATGGATGGATAGAGCACTACAAGATTAACAAAACATCCTTACTGATCATCCTCAAAAGAGGCAAGGATCACTATGAAACAACATGAACATATGAGCATATGAGATAAACAGATCAAGGACTTAGTGGAATTGCTAAGTCCCTGAAATCAGAATTACTAAGTGCACCACTTTGCAAGCTTGTGCTAGTCACCACACACATCACAAAAATACATGGGTTGCACCTCTGGAAAGATGAAAAAAACCCTTAACAAAACATATGTAGAGCATCAGGGTATATCATGCACACAATAATCATGGCAAAAATGACAAAAAGCTAAATGGAGTAGCAGATTTGACAATTATCTCAAGTAGCCCTCTTCTAACAGCATTTCGGGCATCAAGATGAACTCAAATGAAAATGATGCAATGGAATGAAATGATGTACTCTCTGAGATGAACATTTTGATATGCTATATGCATGAATCGGAGCTACGGATGCAAAGTTACGAGGCTATGAACAAGAGCACTTGGATCTGGAATTTCTGAGACTTAGAAGAAAAACAACCTCCGGATCTAGGGTTTATTGTTCACCGGATCTGGATCGGGGCACGCAGATCGAGGACCACCGGGGCTCTCGCCGGAGCTGCGGGCCGCGATGGCTGGAGAGAGGCGCGGGAGGCGGTGCGGCGGCGGGCGGCGTGCGCGCGCCGGCGGGGAGGCGGCGGCGATGGCGCGCGACGGCGGCGGCTAGGCTTTCTGGCGGCGCGGCGGGCAAGGCGGCGGAGGCGGCGGGGCCGGCGAGCGCGGCGGGCGGTGGCTCGGACGGCCGGGCTGGAGGAGGACGGCGGCGGGGTTGCGGAGGAGGCGGCGGCCGGCGTCGGGCCCGCGGGGGTTCTCCCCGGGCCGAGCGGGCCGGTGCGGGTGCGGGCGGCGGCGCGCCACGTGGCGCCACGCCACTGGCTGCGGGCGGCAGCGGCGATGCGTCCGGTCGGGGCGGACGTGTCCGGCCGGCGCGGGTAGAATTTTAGGGTTTCGGGGGGAGAAGAAGATCCGGATTCGGAGGGGTCTTTAAATAGGCATAGAGGGAGCTAGGAGAGTCCAAATGAGGTGCGGTTTTCGGCCACGCGATCGTGATCGCACGATCTAGATGATGGAGAGGGTTTAGGTGGGTTTGGGGCCAAAATGGAGGGGTGTTGGGCTGCAACACACACGAGGCCTTTTCGGTCCCTCGGTTAACCGTTGGAGTATCAAACGAAGTCCAAATGATACGAAACTTGACAGGCGGCCTACCGGTAGTTAGCCAAGTCCGCTTGGCAAGTCTCGGTCCAATCCGGAAATGTTTAATCCTCACACATGAAAGAAAGCTAGAAATGACCACCGGAGGAGAACGAAGCACCGGAATGCAAAACAGACAACGGGGAAAATGCTCGAATGCATGAGACGAACACGTATGCAAATGCAATGCACATGATGACATGATAAGAGATGCATGACAATGACAACGACACACGGAGACGAAGACCCGAACCCGAGGAAAATAAAATAACTTAACGCCAGAAACGGCAAGAGTTTGAGTACAAATTGCGAAAGTTACATCCGGGGTGTTACACTTAGTATAAGGATTCATTTTAAGCATATCAGTCAAACACATACGCAAAAAGATAGGTCTAATCATTACAGCAAAGCGCTCAAAATCCTCATCATACTTTTTCTTGGATGGTTTAGGAGGAAAAGGCATGGGTTTCTGAAGCCATGGTTCTCTTTCTTTACCATGCTTCCTAGCAACAAAGTCTCTCTTATCATAACATTGATTCTTTGATTGTGGGTTATCAAGATCAACAGCAGGTTCAATCTCTACATCATTGTTATTGCTAGGTTGAGCATCAACATGAACATCATCATTAACATTATCACTAGATTCATATTCATTACCAGCTTGTGTTTCAACATCACAAATAGAAATATCATTGGGATTCTTAGGTGTGTCAACAACAGGTTCACTAGAAGCATGCAAATTCCTATCATTTTTCTTTTTCTTCTTCTTAGAAGAACTAGGTGAATCAACATTAGTTCTCTGAGAATCTTGCTCAATTCTCTTACGGTGGCCCTCAGGATACAAAGGTTCCTGATTCAGTTTACCCCCTCTAGTCACAACTCTAAGAACATTATCATTTTTCTTATTATTTAATTCATTGAGCAAATCATTCTGAGCTTTAAGCACTTGTTCTACTTGAGTGGTAACCATAGAAGCATGTTTACTAATAATTTTAAGTTTACATTTAACTCTAGACATATAATCACTCAAGTGTTCAATCATATAAGCATTACGTTTCAATTGTCTACCAACAGAAGCATTGAAGTTTTCTTGCTTAACAATAAAATTATCAAACTCATCTAAGCATTGGCTAGCAGACTTATTACGAGGAATACCACCTTCATCAAATCTATAGTGAGAATTTACCTTTACTACCTGTGTCGGGTTATCAAGACCATGTATTTCTTCAATAGGTGGTAAATTCTTAACATCTTCAGCTTTAATACCTTTTTCTTTCATAGATTTCTTTGCCTCTTGCATATCTTCAGGACTGAAAAATAGAATACCCCTTTTCTTTGGAGTTGGCTTTGGAGTTGGTTCAGGAAGTGTCTAATCATTTTCATTACTCAACATATTATTCAATAGCAATTCAACATGATCAACAGTTCTTTCCCTGAAAACACAACCAGCACAACTATCCAGGTGGTCTCTAGAAGCATCGATTAGTCCATTATTAAAGATATCAAGTTTTTCATTTTTCTTGAGAGGATGATTAGGCAAAGCATTAAGTAATCGGAGAAGCCTCCCCCAAGCTTGTGGGAGACTCTCTTCTTCAATTTGCACAAAATTATATATTTCCCTTAAGGCAGCTTGTTTCTTATGAGCGGGGAAGTATTTAGCAGAGAAGTAATAAATAATATTCTGGGGACTATGCTCACAACCAGGATCAAGAGAATTAAACCATGTTTTAGCATCACCCTTTAATTAGAACGGAAATAACTTAAGGATAAAGTAATAGCGAGTTTTCTCATCATTAGTGAATAGGGTGGCTATATCATTTAATTTAATAAGATGTGTCACAACAGTTTTAGATTCATAGCCATAAAAAGGATCAGATTCAACCAAAGTAATTAACTCAGGATCGACAGAGAAATCATAATCCTTATCAGAGATACAAATAGGTGAAGTAGCAAAAGTAGGGTCATGTTTCATTCTAGCATTCAAGGATTTTTCTTTCAGCTTAGCTAATAGTTTCTTAAGATCATATCTATCATTGCAAGCTAAAAAGTCTCTAGTAGTTTCTTCATCCATAACATAACCCACAGGCACAACAGGCAATTCATATCTAGGGGGGAATCTTCATCATCACTTTCATCAATATTATCAGTTTCAATGATTTCATTCTCTCTAGCCCTAGCAAGTTGTTCATCAAGAAAGTCTATCAAGCATAGAAGTATTTTGATCATAAGCATCATGCATAGCAGAAGTGGCATCATCAATAACATGCGACATATCAGAATGAATAGCAGGAGTAGGTGTCGCAAGTTTACTCAAAACAGAAGGTGAATCAAGTGCGGAGCTAGATGGAAGTTCCTTGCCTCCCCTTGTAGTTGAGAGAAAAATCTTGGTTCTTTCATCTTTCAAGTTCTTCATAGTGATCAACAGATATAAATCCCAAGTGACTCAAAGAATAGAGCTATGCCCCCCTAGCAACGGCGCCAGAAAATAGTCTTGATAACCCACAAGTATAGGGGATCGCAATAGTTTTAGAGGGTAGAGTATTCAACCCAAATTTATTGATTCGACACAAGGGGAGCCAAAGAATATTCTCAAGTATTAATAGTTAAGTTGTCAATTTAAACGCACCTAAAAGACTTAATATCTGCAGCAAAGTATTTAGTAGCAAAGTAATATGGAAGTAACGGTAATGGTGGAAAAAGTAATAGTATTGGTTTTGTAGTAATTGTAACAATGGCAACGGTAAAGTAACTAAGCAAAGATCAATATGTGAAAAGCTCGTAGGCATTGGATCAGTGATGGATAATTATGTTGGATGCGATTCCTCATGCAACAGTTATAACATAGGGTGACACAGAACTAGGTCCAGTTCATCAATGTAATGTAGGCATGTATTCCGAATATAGTCATACGTGTTTAGGGAAAAGAACTTGCATGGCATCTTTTGTCCTACCCTCCCATGGCAGCGGGGTCCTATTGGAAACTAAGGGATATTAAGGCCTCCTTTTAATAGAGTACCGGACCAAAGCATTAACACTTAGTGAATACATGAACTCCTCAAACTACGGTCATCACCGGGAGTGGTCCCGATTATTGTCACTTCGGGGTTACTGGATCATAACACATTGTAGGTGACTATTGACTTGCAAAATAGGATCAAGAACTCACATATATTCATGAAAACATAATAGGTTCAGATCTGAAATCATGGCACTCAGGCCCTACTGATAAGCATTAAGCATAGCGAAGTCATAGCAACATCAACACTACAAAAAAGACACATCCGTGACATTTTGGGCTGAACGAAATTTTTTTCTGTCATACATATGACACTTCTATGACGATAATTGTGACAAAACCCGGTATCATCATAGATGTGGTGGGCTCCTACTTCTATGACAAAAAATCATGACAGAAACTGGGCTTTTCGTACTGGGCGGGCCAGAGAAGCAGCTGCATGACATTCTTTGGGCCGTCCATGACGGAAAAAACCGTGGTAGAAGCGAGGGGGAGGAAAATTTCGGGGAGTTACCGGTTATGGTGGGAGGTCCGGGGCCGAGCGATGCGCGTTTCTCTCGTACACGTACGCGCGTGTGTGCGAGGCGTTGGCTCTAACTGAACCCGAGCGAGGCGTTGGGCTCTAACTGAACCCGAGCGATTGCACTGCAGGCTACGTGTTACTGAACCCGAGCGATCGATCGATGGCTGTTAACTGAACCCGATCGAGCGATTCATTCGCTACTGCTGCTAACTGAAGCCGATCGGTGGGATGAACGGTGAGCGTTGTGGAGGGGTTTGGATGAACAGTGAGTGGTGGCGTTGCCTCTGGATGAACAGGACTCCGTGGTGTGGTGGAGGCTCGATGAACAGTAGACGGTGGAGGGGTGCCCGTGGAGGGGTGGATGAACAGGACCCCAGGGTGTGGAGGGCTGGATGAACAGTAGATGGTGGAGGGGTGGTTGAACAGGACCCCATGGTGTGGAGGGCTGGATGAACAGTAGATGGTGGAGGGGTGGTTGAATAGTAGCCGGTGGAGCAGCGCGCGGTGGAGGCTGGATGAACAGGAGCACGTGGAGGCTGGATGAACAGGAGCCCGTGGAGGCTGGAGGAGGTCGACGGTGGAGATGAACAGTATCCCGTGGAGTCCTGTTTTGCAGTACGACACACCCCTCTCGATGAATAGGACCCCCATTTCGACCGTAGCGCTCCAACACAAGTCAGTTTCCTCCGTTTTGCGGTACGCCACACCCCTCCCGATCAACAGGACCCCCATTTCGACCGCAGGAGCTCCGTTTCCTCCGTTTTCTGCTATGCCACACCCCTCCTGATCAACAGGACCCCCGTTTCGACCATAGG
This sequence comes from Triticum urartu, assembly GCF_056163025.1. Lineage (NCBI taxonomy): Eukaryota > Viridiplantae > Streptophyta > Magnoliopsida > Poales > Poaceae > Triticum > Triticum urartu. Next base: position 512,885,616 of record NC_141879.1, read on the forward strand.
AGGTCCGTTTCCTCCATTTTTCGGTACGCCACACCCCTCCCGATGAACAGGATCCCGTTTCGGACGTGGTCGGTCAAACACAAGGCCGTTTCCTCCGTTCTGATATACGCCAGGCCTCGTTTCCATCGCCTGTTCCGTCCAAGCCCTCCCGATGAACACGACGCATTCCGTTGCCTCCCCATGAACACGACGCATTCCGTTGCCTCCCCATGAACACGACGACGATGCTGTTTCTCCGTTCCGACCCAGCCATGTACACGAGCCCTCGCCGTACGTATGCGCGAGTAGGCGTTCGAGACCCCGCCCGTATGTACGCATACGTGGCCGTATTTTCTTTCTTGCACCCTGACCGCTGTACGTACGTGTACATGCTACGTGCGCGCCTCTACTACGACACTTGCACGTCTCTACATCGACTAGTATATATGTACGTACACGTTCATGACCAGAATGACAACGCTACGTACGCTTCGACCAGGTGGGCCCCGACTGTCAGGCACTTCCTTGCGTGCGAAGATGTAGCTGGTGGGTCCCAGCAGTCAGGGGGCGAATCGTTTTTTTGCCCGGACGCACTTCCTTGCGTGTGAAGGTGTAGCTGGTGGGTCCTAGTAGTCAGGGGGGAAACGTTTTTTTCGCGAAATACGGTGGCCCGTCCGGTGGGTCCCTGCTGTCAGGTGGAGGAATAATTATTTTGCACGTAATAAGGAGGCACTTCCTTCCTGCGGCCGTGGACCCAGCTGTCAGCCTCTCCATGTACAGTCCATGTCCGATGGAAGTCGTTCCTTGACCATGTTGACCACGCCGCGCCGAGAACACCAGGGCGGTGGACGACGGCGAGGCCTAGGAAGGGGATGACGGGGAGCCAGGGAAGACGCGGCAGTGGAAGCCCGCGCGGAGAGGAGTACGAGGGTTCATTGGTTCGGCTGTGGTGTGAGGCTGCCGTCGCTGCAGGGCCTGGCCAGCGGTGGGAATAGTAGGGGCGGTGAGGCCTCCGCTGCAGCACAGCCGGCCACGGGAGGTAGGAGCATGCGGCACGACCGACGCTGCTTTGGGCGGCTAGAGCAAGAAGATCAGAGGTTGAAGAAGCACTATAGCCGTTGGATGGACATTGTATGGTCACTAGAGCTAGAATCGTTCATATTGACTAAAGTTGACAAATGCCCCCGTCCCAGTCAACTTAGTAGGCCCACAAGTCAGCCTCCCACCATGGTGGGTCCCAGCTAACAGGGGGATTATTCATTTTTTGTGCGTAATAAGGAGGCACTTCTGGTGGGTCCGAGCTGCCAGCGGGGGGAACGTTTTTTTCACAAAATACGCTGGCCCGTCCGGTGGGTCCGAGCAGTCAGGGGGGAAACGTTTTTTCGCGAAATAAGGTGGCCCGTCCGGTGGGTCCCTACTGTAAGGAGGCACTTCCTTGCTGCCGCCTGGACCCAGCTGTCAGCCTCTCCACGTACAGTACTCTTCCGATGGAAGTCGGTCGTTGACCATGTTGACCACGCCGCGCCGAGAGCACCAGGGCGGTGGTCTGGACGACTGTGAGGCCTAGGAAGGGGACGATGCGGAGCCGGGGAAGATGCAGCAGTGGAAGCCCGCACGGAGAGGAGTACGAGGGTTCACTGGTTCGGCTGTGGTGTGAGGCTGCCGTTGCCGCAGAATAACAAGGGGTCTGGGTGAGTGGAGGGATGGCCTGGCCAGCGGTGGGAGTAGTATGGGGGCGGTGAGGCCTCCGCGGCAGCACAGCCGGCCATGGGAGGCAGGAGCAGGCGGCACGACCGGCGCTGCTTTGGGCGGCTAGACCAAGAAGACCAGAGGTTGAAGAAGCACTACGGCCGTTGGATGGACATCGTACGGTCACTGAAGCTAGAAACGTTTATTATTGACTAAGTTGACAAAGCCCTTGGTACGCTCCAACTTAGTAGGCCCACAGGTCAGCCTCCGAAACGGTGCGCCCCAGATGTCAGGGGGAGGAATCATTTTTTGGGCTGCCGAAGCTAAGAATATTCGAGATTGAAGAAGAAGCACGACATTCGTTGGATAGACATCCAGCGGCCACTGCTGCTAGAACCGTGTGTTGACTATAATAAGTTGGCAAAGCCTTGCATACGCGTCAACTTATTTTTTTAGGGGACGCGTCACTTAGTAGGCCCACAAGTGTGTGGCAGAGAACTTATAGCCCATTTGCGTTTTGTAAGAATGTACAACCCATTTTGGAATTCTAATGGAATTTACAACAGCCCATTTACAGTTTGTTAAAAGTACAACCCATTTTCTAGCTAGGACAATGATTAATAATTTCAACCAACCGTTGAAGACACAATTCAATAAAATTTCCCACATTTTGATGGGCTCTGAAATATTTTTATCCCAAAATTTCTAGCCATATTAAATATAAATTTGTATTACGTAAAAATCCAACAAAATATTACGCGCGCAACAATGAAAATTTAAGATTTTCAAAATCCATAAATAATATTTTATAAACTAATTTTGTGTTTGCTGCATTTTTTTATAGTTACTGCCCAGTTTTTATAATTACATCCCATTTATTATTTTTAAAGCCCATTTTCCTGTTAAGCCTAATGCATCCCTCTTAGGAAAGATTTGCAGCCCAGCGGGGCGGAGAATAACAAGTTGACCTTGCCTGGGTATTCCTCAAAAAGACGTATAGCTGGGCTAGCCATTTTCATCTTGAAAAAATTAGTATCTGGGCTGGATATCTGGCCTGGGCTAGACGGGCCACAGCCCGCCCAGTTTCTACCCTGCTCTCCTCTGAACAACAACGAAATCATCGCCAAGAAAAACTCTGCAATGCTCGCGCCTCAAAAACACAAATACTGCTCGAGCTACTTGGTCCCAGCTGTCGGCCGCACCTTGTGTAATTCTCTCGTTTATATTGGCTACATAGGTTGACAATGGTGTGGGACCGTGATGTCAGGAAACCAGGAGAAAGCAAAAAAAATATAGTTGTACATAATAAGGAGGCACTTGCGTACGTACGGCTATGGCCCTAGTGGGTCGCTAGTGTCATCCAGTCAAAATAAACTCATCTCCTGAATCCTCATGTTCGTTGACGATGTTAACAATGCTCGGCGCCACAGCGAGCGCAACAACTCGAAGGACAACGGAGAGGGCCTCGCGGGCCCTACGGATGGTCTGATACAGCGCCCGCTACTCATTCAGGAAGCCAGGATCATCGGACACCTATGAGCACCTTCGAGAAACTGAGACGACATGAAAAGGTAAGGCCGCGCTTGGGAGCTCTAGTTTATTTCAAACATGTATTAACATACAAGTGTAATTTACTCGTCATCGAAAACAACGCGCAAAATACAGGCGTAATGAAACCGAGGGCCCGAGGTCTATAAGTAAAACCGGTGGGTTACGCGTGTAATTTGAGAGACCAGTGTATATTTTACGAGCACTGCTATATGGACGACATTACCAGACGATACATGCACGACGTGCGTATCATGCCATCCATGGGCAAGGCTAAAACATTAGCTAATGGCTAGATTAGCAATGTCCGAGTGTCGTTCAGCGTTTTTATCGTGTGTCAAGTACTTCCGATATTTTACTAGTCGAAATCGACCAACCAAGCGCCTTCGCCCGAGACCATCTGCTTTAATTTACAAGCGTCAGTTTTACAAGCGGTTTTGGTTGGGAAACGACGATCCAATCACAGCCTAATATCATGGTCGGAAGATCATATGGTTTCACGTCTAACCTACCCGACTTGTCGTATAGGCTATGAATGAAACATCAGACGATGAACTTCTTAAGCACGGAAACAACAGAAGAGGATGATCTTCTTAACAAGCAAATCACTGGCATTAGATCGACATGCAAAACAATACGAAGCATTATTCTCAGGAGGCACGGTGAACAGCTCGTGATGCCGCATGCCACAACATTCCAACTTTGCAATCAAACACAAGGCCTGGCATTACATAGACAATATTCAAAACAAACTCTTAACACAGGAATATCTCAGCAGAGTAACCATTTACTTCTAAACTGAACATAGGAATAGGAAAAAACACTCGACGCTGCTCACAGCAAGGGCGTCCCACTCAAAAATATCAAATGCATGTCTTCTGGCTAACATCAATGAGCACATTTTGACAAGGTTTTCCAATTCCAATATATTAAACTAACGTCTTCTTGCTAACATCAATGATTAAACTTTGACAAGCTTTTCCCATTCAAAATATGTAATGCCTATGATCGTGGAGTACCGTCGTAGCTTTTGTCCTTGTTTGGGCACTTTTTACCCAGGGCACTCCATGTGTTGTTAAATTGCCAATGGTCTCTGCAGACTAGTCATGTCACCGGTGTCTAATAATACTCTGTAAAGCTTCTCGGTCATTCCTTCTGTAATGTAGCGCAAACAGTGACTGCTTCTTTCTGCAAAGTGGAACGACCAACTAGACCCAGTAATGCAGCAGTTTGCCTTACACATTGGCTCCTTTTGTGCAGTTCAACTAAAATCGAAGTCGGAATAAAACTGAGCTATAATTTTGATATCCCTGTAAGCAACATAGGTATAAGGGAAACAATTACTAAGAAATAACGGTTGATGATTTGTACTCCTAGAAGAAAAGCATCTACTGATCTACTTTATCTTAATGGGAAACAAAGTAGGAGAGTAGCAATTCTCCATCAGTGTGATTCATTCATATTGACTGAGACATTATCTTAACAATGCCTTGTTTCAACATGTATAAAGAACGACAAAGCTTATAAAGGGGGTGATGCTGAATTTGTTGTAACAAAGCAACAAGCATCATGTCTGGGTTGGTCCCATTTTTGTTCACTACTTAATGGGAAAAGATAGCAATACAATAGCTTCAATTCATCATTTATTTAAAACAGTACCAATACAAGTAGCACATCATCTCAAAACACACTGCACAATCATGTGGATGAAGGCAAGTACCAACCTGTCATGACGCACACAAGATCACGTACGAATCTGCCAACATGAACAGGAAATCCAATCTCGTTTTTGCAGTTGCACTGAAATCAAGCAAAGTGTTTCGCGTAGCGAAGCAAAATGTCACAATAGCAACAAGTTGAATAGATATCCCTGTATAAACAGAGGCAAAAAAGGAATCAATTACTGGCTAATAAAGGAGGATGAAACATGCGGCCACAAAAATGGTAATCCCGCCAATCCCTAACAAGTGTTGCAGTTTTGAAATAAGATTCAGTAGTTAATTCTGAGAGTGGCATCAATTACTAGCTTATAAAGGGGGTGATGCTGTATTTGTTGTAACAAAGCAACAAGCATCATGTCTGGGTTGGCCCCATTTTTGTTCACTACTTAATGGGAAAAGACAACAATACAATAGCTTCAATTCATCATTTATTTAAAACAGTACCAATACAAGTAGCACAGCATCTCAAAGCATACTGCACAATCATGTGGATGAAGGCCTGTACTGACCTTTCATGAGACGACCAACATAAAATACGAATCTACCAACACGAATAGGAAATCCAATCAAGTTTTGTGTAGTTGCACTGAAATCAAGCAAAGTTGCCGGTGTGACATTTAAGTTTTCTATAGCAACAATTTGAATAGATATCCCTGTTTTAAGAGGCAAAAAGAAACCAATTACTAGCCAATAAAGGAGGATGAAACATGCGGCCACAAAAAGAAGCATCTACCTTATCTTGATGGAAAACAAAGTATAGGACAATAGCATTTCTAAAACGGTTGCATTGATTCATATTAACAGATAAATTCTTTTAAAACAGATCAGTAGTTAATTCTGAGATTAACAACAGCAGAATAGCTGCATGGGACATCCCAGCACCATGTGCTTCCACATGTATAAATGGGTGATGTAGAGTATGTAGCCAAGTAGCATATATGTGCTGGTCCCATATTTGTTTTCTTTGAACCTTCTTCCTATGTGAGGGCAGCAAATCTAGTCGTGCACAAACTACCCGACCCCCAGTTTCTTTCCCTTTTCAACAAAGTGATCGGTTCCTTACAGATGTGTGTACTGGGTTACCCCCTTTTTCCCTTTTCGACCTACAAAGCGGCTGGATAGCCAGTCTATACTACTTTCCGCCCCTCCTTTCCTCATTGAACCACGTCCTAGATTCTCGCTCCAGCCCAGCACACCCTTCTTTCCTCTTTGAACCAAGACCTAGATTCGACTACAGATCGAAAAAGATCCACATGCAGCTAGAGCAACGACGCTTTCAAAGAAACTTATACCTTAGGGTCGTCGGGATGTGGCAAGGCGTGCGGCGGGAGGCCGAATCTGCCCACACTACGTACGTCAACGAGGAAGAAGGGGTCGGTGGCCCTCCCGCACAGGTGCTGAGTGAAAGAGAACAGCGCAGCCAGCAGTGGATTGCCTCCCTCGCCGAAGGCGATAGAGTGAACGCTGCACCTCCTCCCCTTCTCGGTGTGACGGGATACGGACGCCTCATTCACCAGCTGTGAGGGGGAAGAGAGACAAGAGGCCAACCAGTCTTGCTTAGATCTGGTGAAGAGAGGGTGAGAGACTGTGAATATAGCAAACCCTAGCAAATGAACGCTGAGCCTCCAGCGTGTAACATATATGTAGTGCGGCGAGCGTGTGGAGAGTGCAAACCCTAGCGAACAAGCGCTGAGTCTCCCGCTTATATATATACTACTGTAGTACGGACTGAGCTCCGGTGCCTTCATTGCACCTGCTTTTGGCTGTATGACAGGTGAGCCAACCACATTTTGGGCCCACCTGTCGTAAAACCCTAGCGAAAATTGCACCAACGTGAAAGACGACTGTGTCTCCAACGCAACCAAGGTGAACTGACGAAGGATATCATCTTTGTGCGTAACAAGCAAAGAGACGGATGGAAGACAGCTTGTTTTTCGTCGAAAATCGATCAGCTTCACCAGCCGACGCAACCATGAGGCGCAACCATGAGCATCGATAGGTCATCGTGGTGATGCATCATCCATTTGGCATCAAGTTTGGGTGACGCACCTAAGAAGTTCGACAAATCCTCACTATGGTCTGTTTCTTCTCAGTAATCAAGCTCGAGGAAGGAAGAACCACATGGCAGAGGACAGTGAGGCGGAACAACAATGGCCATCCAATTTTGTGCAGTTCAACTAAAATTGAGGAAGACATGCCCGGGTATGGAGACACGCATCGCTGTTTCCAAAAATATAAAAAGGGTTAGCAACGACATCTCAATTGTTAATAAGAATTAATGAAAAGTACACCAACAAACAGAAGCATCATAATTATCTTGATGGGAACTAAACCAGGATACTCGAGAAAAAAAGCATTTCTTCATTTAACCAGTGATAGTACTACCACCATATGGACAATGACCGCACAACCACCATGTACTTTTTGTTGAAACAACATGTATACCTCCACCGAGGCATAAATCAGGACAACTTTTTGAGTGGCATTTCCTCTATAATAGTAGTAGTAGGTGATGTTGGACCAGCCGACGAACCCTAGCTACTATGCATGGGGAGCTGGGGAGTAGTCGCATAGAAGAAAACCCGCACGCAGTGACCTGGGGAGCTGGACCAGTACAAGAAGTTATACCTCAGGTGGGCGAGATGTCGTTTAGGCGGGCGGGCGGGATCTGCCCACACGACGGCAGCGAACAAGGGCGCGGAGGATCTTCGTCCGCGCCAACGCCGGCTCCGAGAGGACGGTGAGCATCGGCTTCCACCGTCGTCGACGGCGAAAATGTCAACGCTGCACCTCCTCACCTCTCGCAGCGGACGGGATTCGGCCGGATCTGTGACCACCGGTGAGGAGAGAGATAGAGTGGACACTATCATCTTGTTTTGATATGGAGAGGGTGAGAGAGCGAGACGCGAGAAACTCTATCAAACAAGAGGCTATAATGGAGTAAAAAAATCTCTCCATAGCAGTGGTTTTAAATAGAATACGCGCGTTCCCGAAAAAAAGAAACGAAAACTGGCGGACAATTTTTTAAGGGTCTGTTTAGGACACATCTAGATGTGACATAGTTATGTCACATATAAGTTGATGTCCACTCTGTTTGTGGTCTTTTCCTAGTTTTTTTTGTTTGTTGTTGCTACATTATATACTTGTGGGAGCTTAGATGTGATATCCTTAAATAACATCTAGATGTGAATTAGACAAACTGATTTTCTAACGTACCAAGAAAGAAAACTCGATCAAAAACACGCCCCCGCTTCCAGGTCGCGAGAGTCGTCGTGCACACACACATAGACATAGACATGCATATCCGTGTTTACGTAAAATTCCATTTCCATCTCCATCTCCAATCATATTTGTCCAACTGGCACATTATTTACGTTGTTAATTATATACGCAGCAATATTAACGTACAACATCTCTTGTTTGCGCACGTCCGGACCGCTGCCACGGCCGGTCCTGACCAACCCAAACCCTCTTCATCACCCGCGCGTGCTTCCCGCCTGAAACGGTCAGTGCCGCATTCATGCCCCACCAGAGCGGACGCAGCCTCTCACTGGCGCCGGCATTGATTGCGGCGCGCCGGCCGAGAGAGCGTCGCCCGCGCCGCTTTCGGGTGCACGCGGCTGCTCCGCGTTCAAAGGTCGCAATAGCCGGCTACAACATGCGCGATCTGTTCCAGTAGTAAGTTCTTGGGAGTCCGTGCTACAGCTAGCTGTCCTCCCCCAACTCGTCAATCTCTTCCAGTAGTGCTAGTACTCCATGGCGCGATCCATCGACAAGCAGGCGGGAAAGTTATGGTATACTACTCGGTTTGCGGTGAGTGGCATGCTGAGCGACCGTGTGGGGTTGAGCCGTGGAGGAGGGTGAGACACGAACACGACAGACGTGATTTAAACGTTGGTTTTGCTCGATGGCGCGATCCAACAAAACGAAACGTTGGTTTCTCTCCGTTTCCATTTTTTCTCCAGAAAACAGAAACTTTTCCACTCCATTTTCATTCATATTCCAAGGTTGCCCCGTTACAACATTCCATCAAATACAAAGGAAAACTAACACGCATGCTGATGCATCTCAATGATTCACAGATCATAGCCAATATTTACTTCACAACTAAAGAAAAAAGTTGTGAGAGCGTGTACGATAGAGAAACTACTGATGGGGTCACCACGACTTAAACCCTAAACCCTAAACATGATTTAATTTCCTGGCTAGGTAGAACCTGTCGAAGGAATGTGCTAGAGGGAGATTCTTTAGTGAGAATGTCAGCAACAAGAGAAGCAGCACTCTTTGGTTCTCCCTCTTGTTCCATAGCACTTTCCTTGTCGGGAAGGAAAGACGGCTGGCACCCTTGGATCATACGATGCTTTTGTGCAGTTCCACTAAAATCGACCTGAGCATCCCTGATGGCAAAGATATTGAAGGAGTGTGATTAGAATAATAGTACTGGCACTAGTTCATGACACATAAACTCATCACAAATAGAAGCCGGTAGAAGTAGAGAAAGATCGACATGGAGATGGAGCTACGGCAGTGGAGCAAGCCGGCTCCAAAAGGAAGATGGACTACCTGGGACGTCGGGTTGTAGCTAGAAGGGCGGTTGGGACGCGGCATCGACCCATACCATGGTGACCCCCGATTGGGACGCACCGACTGTGGGTTTTCTCCCTCGCCGATGTCGACCGCGTCTACACAGAACATTGTTCCCTTCCCCCAGCTGTGGGATCAGGCACGTCGTTCTATGCTTGTGAAGAGAGCAACCTAAGCAAGCAGGCTTGTAGCTTAGGCTCCTGCTAGTGTATATATAGTGGTTTTCTTCTTCTCTCCATATCAACCATTTTATATTGCGTACGTGTCATTCAAGAGTGAAATGATGGTTGCTTCTTCCAACTAACTTACTATGTGATTTGACTGCTCCTTAGTGGCCCCTACACGTACTCCCCCTACGTGTATGCAACAGTCACACGTACACATGGACACAAAAACGCGCGCGACGCCCTAATGCATGCATGTCCGAGCACACGACGGAACACACACGGTCATGCTCAAGTGCTCAACCTACACGTGCATGTACACACATACTCAGTCAGGGTGAGCTAGTGACCGTATGAACACCGGAAAAAATATATATATATTGAGCGCAATGAGCGTATTATGAAGTCCACTGACCGTATTTTTACAAATATACAGTGACATACAGTGTATTTATCTTGTTTGAAATTAAGCCATATTAACCGGAGAGGAGGCAGCATGGACTAGCATTACTTTGTTGTGTCCCGTCAACTTGCCGAACAAGGAGAAGGTTGCAGGACGGGAGAAGCTTGCACGCGGTGGCTCGCAGGACAAGGAGAAACTTTTGACTAATGCAAGCTCTCCCTTGCTCAGGCGGTGGACGTGCAACAGTTAATTTGGTGTAAGATTGCCAGAAGCATACACTATACTACTACTAGTGCTATTATTGTTCGACTTCCCGAATAGCCAAGCGCAAAGTTTACTAGTACTACTACTATAGTCAATAAAGGTACGTACTATACTAGTACTAGGAACCGGATGGAGGAGCGTCTGCACTCTTATTATAATTTGAAAATGTGATAAAGCAATCTTCAACACATTTGGTTCTCTTCGAGGGTTCTCGCATGTGATAATGGAAGTTGATTGCATGGAACACTCGCCACAATTCGCGCTTAATTCGGGCTCATATCCTGTTACAAATAGTAGCGCTCAGTAATATTTCCTCTTTTTTTGTTATTCAGCATGTAAACAGGTCAGCAAACCTTGCGGCGCATCTTCGTGCGAACCGTACTTGCTGCACTTTGAATGTGGCCGAGAGCTGGCTCGATGAAACACCTCGCTTCCTACTTCTTTTTTTGTGGGGTACCTCGCTTCCTAGTGACCAGTGTCTTGGCTGATCGTCCTAAGAATGCTTATATATGAATAAAGCTCTGTCATTTACCTGCAAAGAAGATTAAGCCATATTAACCGGAAAGGAGGGAGTATGGACTAGCACTACTTTTTGGTGTGTCCCGTCAACTCGCAGAACGAGGAGAAGCTTGCAGGACAAGGTGAAGCTCGCTTACGCCTTTTGACTAATTCAACCTACCCTCGGTGGACATGCATCAGTCCATTCGGTGTCAGATTTTCAGAGGCATACACTGTAGTACCCAACATGCGGAGTACCATCATTGCTCGACTTCACGAAGGGCAAAGAGCCAAGCGCAGTAGTAAGCGTACTTGGTTTTGCACCTTCATACTACTCCACCCTCCGTCACAGTTTACAGGGCGCGCTTCATTATGATGCATTTCTCTCAATGCATTTCCACCACCAGAGAGACTTTAGACGCGTTTGGTTTAATGCTCAATTAATTAGGGCGTGGTAACCGCAATCAAGTCCACAATTTTCTCTTCATGTACTGTACTACTACGCAGTGCATGCATGTGTGTACCCGGGGTGGAAGCACTGCATCCATGTGTGTACGCATTATTCCCTCTAGTAATAGACGTTGTGCTATAACTACCAATGCTATTTTTCAGGCCGATCGCTAGTCGCCTTGGTCCCACAGATTTTTTTTCTTTTTTCTAAAGCGCGTTGTATAAACAGTGACGGATGGAGTAGTATGAGCGGATTCAAAGAAGAGCGTATTGATGGTTGCTTCTTCAGAGCAACTTACAGTGGGAAAGGTGGGGCTTATGATTTGACTACTCATTACTCACTATTAATGCGGCGCAACGACCGGGCTGAGTCTCCCATGCGGTTGTGCACTACCCCCTCGATTCTTAAATATACTCCAGAGTATTTGTCTTTCTAGAGATTTCAACGAGTGACTACTCAAATATTTGTCTTTTTAGAGATTTCAAATGGACTGGCACATACGGATGTATATAGACATATTTTAGAGTGTAGATTCACTCATTTTGCTCCATATGTAGTCACTTGTTGAAATCTCTGTTAAGACGAATAGACTATTTAGGAACAGGGGGAGTACACATACGAACCAAAATGAGTGAATCTACACTCTAAAATATGCCCGTTTGAAATTTGTAAAAAGACAAATATTTAGGAACGAAGGAGTATAATTTTGTGCATGGCACATGGACCTGGATGATGAAGAGGCTTCTGGCAATGCTATCAAGCTTCCATCATTTGTTTACATAATTGACGTACTATACAAATAATTTTCCAGCGACATGAAATTGTACAATGGTGTGAGCTTTTAGCTTTTGTTTCGCATGTCTTTCCATCTATGCTCTTTCGGAAACAATAAAAAACTAAATTCCTTGCTAATGCATGTCAATTATTAGCAGATCAGAGCTAATAATTACATCACAACTGAAGACAAAGTTGTGAGAAGGTGTTAAATTAAAATTGATCCATGCTTTCATTGGCAGCAACGTCCCCCCAGCACTGTCTAAATCAACAAGGCATGTTGGGGAAAAAAGTAGCTGTCTGGAGCATGCAACATTTCAATCATTTTGTGCAGTTCCACTAAAATAGAGCTGAGCGTCCCTGTTTCAAAGATATCAAGTGTGATTACGATAATAGAGGACTGCTGATGAAACAATAAACACACAAATAGAAGCCGGTCACCTTTGCAGTCTCTCTTAAGACTAGCTAGTTGGAGAAGATTAGGCTCGGAGTTAGATGAGGAGGATAGAGAAAAACTAATCTCCCTTTGTGCAGTCGCATTGAAATGTAGAAACGTTGCCCGTGTGACGTTTTAGTACAACTGCACAAAACACTCTTAAGAAAAAGTGATTTGTGCAGTTCACCAAAAGGTCGCAATAGCAACGACGTGAAATGGATAGCCCTATTTGCAAAAAAGAGGTAGAAAGGAAACAATTACTGGCCAATAACAGTTGATGACACATGCGACGACAAAAAAGAAGCATATTCCTTTTCCTAAGGGAAGATAACAACACGGTTGTGTTTGTCTAAAATGGTGTGAGGACGAGAATGCAATATGGAAAGTACGCCGGACGAGCTACGTTTTGGGAAAAGAACTATGGAAGATCCACATGCAGTGACGTGGGAAAACGGGCAGTGGAGAAAGGCCGGAGGGGATACCTGGAGGTCGTCGGGATGTAACTAGGTGAGCGGCGGCGGGCGGAATCTGCGAGCAGGTGGCGTCGGCCCTGCCGCGCGGGAGCTTGGTCAGAGAGAACGGCGTGTATCGCAGATCGGGACGTGCTTCCTCGGTGCCGTCGAATGGAGAAACGATGCACTTCCTCCCTTTCCCCCGGCGGACGAGATGCAGCCGGATTAGTGACCAACGGTGAGAGAGAGTGGCCACCGCACTCCCTTTCCCCCGGCGAACGGGATGCAGCCGGATCAATGAACAACGGTGAGAGAGAGAGAGAGGCCACCGCACTCCCTTTCCCCCGGCGGACGGTATGCGGCCGGATCAGTGACCAACAGTGAGAGAGAGAGAGGCCACCGGAGCCTTGTGTGAGATACTCTGAAGAGCGGACTACCTTTTCCTCCATAAAAATTGTTTTATATTCTGTGTACGTGCCATTGAGCGCTATAACTTTATTTAAAAATAACGCGGCAACGCGTCAAGTCGAACTTTGTTTCGTGCACGCGTGGTACACGACCACCCTAGGTAAACAACCGCTACAGGCATTCAAATTAGCACGTGGGCTTCCATTTCATAAAGAAATGAGCTCCACCATGTACCCGCGCGGTTGTGGCTGGGCACGAAGCGTGAGTACGTGCACGGTGCACCTATTCTCTTCTTGTATACGTACACCACCTACGTGGGGTTGTGTGAGAGAGATACAAACCTAGAGAGATATAGTGTGTAGCGCCCCGAGACCGTTGTGCCAGGTGTCCTCCAGTTATTCGCTGTTGTTGTCTTGTCATTGCTTGCATGTCATGCATTGCATATCATGTCATCATGTGCATTTCATTTGCATACATGTTCATCTCATGCATCCGAGCATTTTCCCCGTTGTCCGTTTTGCATTCCGGCGCTCCTATCTCCTCCGGTGGTCATTTCTACCTTTCTTTCGTGTGCGGGGGTTAAACATTTCAGATTGGACTGAGACTTGCCAAGCGGCCTTGGTTTACTACCGGTAGACCGCTAGTCAAGTTTCGTACCATTTGGAATTCGTTTGATGCTCCAACGGTTAACCGAGGGACCGAAAACACCTCGTGTGTGTTGCAGCCCAACACCCTTCCATTTTGGCCCAAAACCCACCTAAACCTCCTCCATCATCTCGGTCGTTCGATCACGATCGCGTGGCCGAAAACCGCACCTCATTTGGACTCTCCTAGCTCCCTCTATCTATAAATAAGTGATCCCCTCCGAAATTTGCGGTCTAACCCTAGCCTTCCCCTACCTCGCACCACCGGACAAAAATCCTCGCCGCACCGGACATGTCCGCCGCGCCGCCGCCACCTCATTCTGCCCAATAGCGTCGCGCCACATCATCTCCGCCGCCGCTCCAGACCAACCGGCGCCCGCCACCTGGCCTCCCCGCGCCCTCTCATCGCGCGGCCCGCGGGGCCCAGATACGGCCCGCGCGGGCCCGGTCGCCGCCGCCGCCGTCTGCGGGTCGCTGTGCACTACCCGCTCCACCGCGGCTCCACGCGCCGCCCGCATCCCCGCGCGGCCGAGCAACTCGCCGGACCCGACCGTGCCGGCGTCTCCCTCGCATGGCCGGGGCGCGCTGCCGCCCGCCGGCCACCACCGCCGCCTCGGTTTCGCCGCCGCCGTGCGCCGCCTCGACTTCCGCGCGGCGCCACCGAAGCCGTCCCCGCCTCCCCGCTCCTCTCCAGCCATCTCCTTCCACTCCGGCCGCCGTCCCCGTCGTCTCCGGCGAGATCCACCGTGCTCGTCATCCGCGTCAACTGGGACCAGATCCACCACACCCTCCATCCAAACGCCGCGTCCACATCTCGGATATCCTCATCCCGCTTGACTTTTCGCGGAGGTAAAATTTCACTAAGTCCCCAAGATTTCCATGTTTCATATGCCCATGTTCATCACGTCGTAACTTTGCATCCGTAGCTCCGTTTTCCGCATTTAGCATATCAAAATGTTCGTCTCAGAGAGCACATCATTTCATCTCATTGCATCATTTCCATTTGAGTTCATCTTGATGCCCGAAATGCTATTGGAAGAGTGCTATTTGAGATAATAGTCAGATCTGCTACTCCAGTTAGTTATTTGTCATTTTTGCCATGATTATTGTGTGCATGTTATGCTCATGAGCTCTTCATGAGTTTTGTTATATGCTTTGCCATCTTTCCATAGGTGCAACCCATGTATTTTTATGATGTGTATGGTGACTAGCACAAGCTTGCAAAGTGGAGCATTCGTTAATGCTGATTTCAGGGACTTAGCAATTCCACTAAGTCCTTGACCTGTTTATATCAATATGCCATATGTTCATGTTGTTTCCTAGTGATCCGTGCCTCTTTTGAGGATGATCAGTAAGGATGTTTTGTTATTCTTGTAGTGCTCTATCCATCCATGTCTTTGTTTGCAATTATGGAGCACCCTAGCTTGAGTCAATCGAGCTCTACTTTTGTCATTTCGTGAATCTGGGCAGATTGTCTACTTGTTAGCGATTTTGCCGAGGATGTTATAATTGATCCGTGCATGCTATGTTATTGTTCTTGCCATAACTAGATTGTATAATGTGTATTCTTGATGGGTGTATGCTTAGATTGTCATGACATGCTCTATAGCGAGTGCATCGAGCTCGTAAACATGCCTACTTGATATCTGATTTGCATGCTCCAGTTTTTCACTAAGTCTGAGATCTGATTATGTTTTTGCCATGTTCACATGCTTGCAAATGTATTTTCTGATCCCTTTTGGCTCAAGGTCACTAAGGGACTTTTGTTAAGCGCTTTGAGTAGCTCCATGCCATGCTTTACGTTGCCATGTTCAGGCCCTGTAGCATATAGTTTTCATGCTCCAAAGTGTGCTACCTGATATGAAATTTCCAAACAAGTGTTAATTTCACTAAGTCTGAGATCTGTTTACCGTTTGCATTTTTGCCATGCTTGTTTGAACCTGTTAATGGATGAATTGGCCGTAGCTCAGTGTTCATCTTTTGTTAAGCATCATGAATGGATCCCTGTCATGTATTTTGTTTCTATGTTTGAGTGCTGTAGCATGTTCATCTTGTTGCATTTAGATGGCTACTTGCTGTATATCGCAGACCGGTGCCATATTTGAATTGCTTGCCATTTCCAAACCGTGTCTCCGATTCCGGCGTTCTTTATATCGTTTTCAAGCGATTTCATCTCATCTTTCCAGTGGCACACTTGGATTTCCAAGTTGAGGCTAGGTTCATTCATATCTTGTCAAATCATGCATATGCATCGCATACCGCATCCCGCATACCATATCATCTTCATGTGTTGGTTGTGTACTATGTTGTGTGCTTCTTTCCGGTGTTTGCTTCTTCGGGTTGGTTCCGGTAACGTCGCGTTTGTGAGGACCCGTTCGACTATGCTCGTTTGTCTTCTTCATGGACTCGTTCTTCTTCCTTGCAGGATTTCAGGCAAGATGATCATACCCTCAAAATCACTTCTATCTTTGCTTGCTAGTTGCTCGCTCTTTTGCTATGCCTATGCCGTGATACCTACCACTTGCTTATCACGCCTCCCATATTGTTGAACCAAGCCTCTAACCCACCTTGTCCTAGCAAACCGTTGTTTGGCTATGTTACCGCGTTGCTCAGACCCTCTTATAGCATTGTTAGTTGCAGGTGAAGATTGAAGTATGTCCCTTGTTGGAACATGGAGTTGTTGTTCCTTGTTGGAACATGTTTACTTGTTGGGATATCACTACATATCTTATTTAATAAATGCATCTATATACTTGGTAAAGGGTGGAAGGCTCGGCCTTATGCCTGGTGTTTTGTTCCACTCTTGCCGCCCTAGTTTCCGTCATATCGGTGTTATGTTCCCGGATTTTGCGTTCCTTACGCGGTTGGGTTATAATGGGAACCACTTGACAGTTCGCCTTGAATAAAACTCCTCCAGCAAGGCCCAACCTTGGTTTTACCATTTGCCACCTAGCCTTTTTCCCTTGGGAGTGGCGCATCCCGAGGGTCATCTTTATTTTAAACCCCCGGGCCAGTGCTTGTCTAAGTGTTGGTCCAACCCAGAGCACCGTGCAGGGCCATCCCTTGGCAACTTGGGTTACTTCGGCTTCTGTACGCTTAGCTTATCCGGTGTGCCCTGAGAACGAGATATGTGCAGCTCCTATTGGGATTTGTCGGCACAGCGGGTGGTCTTGCTGGACTTGTTTTACCATTGTCGAGGATGTCTTCTAACCGGGATTCCGAGTCTGATCGGGTCTTCCCGCTAGAAGGAATATCCTTCGTTGACCGTGAGAGCTTGTGATGGGCTAAGTTGGGACACCCCTGCAGGGATTTGAACTTTCGAAAGCCGTGCCCGCGGTTATGGGCAGATGGGCATTTGTTAATGTCCGGTTGTAGAAAACCTGAAGTTGACCTTAATTAAAATACATCAACCGCGTGTGTAACCGTGATGGTCTCTTTCTGGCGGAGTCTGGGAAGTGAACACGGTGTTGGAGTTATGTTTGACGTAGGTTGTTCTAGGATCACTTCATGATCATAGTTTCTCGATCGTGCTTTGCCTTCTCTTCTCGCTCTCTTTTGCGAATATGTTAGCCACCATATATGCTAGTCGCTTGCTGCAGCTCCACCTCATACCTTTACCTTACCCATAAGCTTAAATAGTCTTGATCGCGAGGGTGCGAGATTGCTGAGTCCCCGTGACTCACAGATACTTCCAAAACCAGCTTGCAGGTGCCGATGAGTCCGTGCAGATGACGCAACCAAGCTCAGGAGGAGCTCGATGAAGATCTTGTCCTTTGTGTTGTTTCGTTCTAGTTGATCAGTAGTGGTGCCCAGTCGGGACGATCGGGGATCTGTGTAGCATTTGGGGTAGTCTTCTTTTGTTTTGGTTCCGTAGTCGGACCTTGATTGTATTTGGATGAATGTAATGCTTTATTCATGTATTGTGTGATGTGGCGATTGTAAGCCAACTATGTTACTCTTTCCCTTATGTATTAGATGGGTTGTGTGAAGATTACCTCACTTGCGACATTGCTTTCAATGTGGTTATGCCTCTAAGTCGTGCTTCGACACGTGGGAGATATAGCCGCATCGAGGGCGTTACAAGTTGGTATCAAAGCCTTCCCCGACCTTAGGAGCCCCACTGCTTGATCGTTTTTAGCAGCCGAGTTGTGTCTAGAAAAATGTTTTTGAGTCATTTAGGAATTATATATCGGAGAGTTTAGGAATTCTTTTACTCCCCAGTCTCCTCATCGCTCTGGTAAGGTATCCTGACGTAGAGTTTTGACTATTCTCTTCTCAAATTTCACTAAAAAAAATTTTAGGATCACGCGGGTATCTTGGAATCGTTCCGATGGTTTTGTGACGAGAACATTGTTCTTGGTGCCTCCTGTCTTTTAGGGGTTGTGGCAGTGTCCCGGGGAGTTGAGCTCTAAGGTGTTGTCGTCACAATTTTATCGTTGCAGTTCTGGAATACCTGAGTTTAGTACGCCGACATCGAAAATCTCTTTTATGAAGTTGTTGGTGAGATAACCTCGACGTCACCCAGTACTGGGGCGGGAGTTTGGGAGTATTGCCATAACTCGTATAACGGATGCTTTTCGAAGGTTGAGGTAGATGATTTCCGAAGGTTTCTTGGTTATGTGTTGAAGGATGGATACAGCTGGATGTAGGATTTGCTAGATTTGGGTGAGATATTATGCTTCCCCTGTATCCCCAACACCTGATTGCATAACCGGAAAATTTTGGGAGTTTATAAGTGGGAATTCAAGTAGCTCTTAGGATATCTTTCCGACAGATGTATGATATGAAATTGGGGTTCGACATCTAGTGGTCCGCCTATTCACGGTTGGTTTTACAGTGGTCTCGTTGTGTCTTAAAGAGTCCTTGGCTATGCCGACTCGGGGACGCTTCGTATGTCATGTGCACTGCCTTGTACATGATGGTGCTGTACGATCGAGCCCATGTAGGCCCCACCACGAAAACTTCGGACGAAATCTCTATCATATGTTTATTCCGGCTTATTCTGCAAGCCAATCCTTTGTTTTTGTTTTGAGTTGTGGTATTCGAGTTGCTTCAATGTCAAGAGTTCATTCCATACTTTTCCTAAGCGGTATTCTCATACTCCTATGTAAATACTTATATTTCTTGATAATCGAGTTGTCATTTCAATTTCTTTTCAACCGGTGAGCTTCCCTTCAAGTGGATCCGATCATTTCAACATCCGCAAGCTCAACTCAAGTATTCTCAACGGCGTTCGTTTCATCCATCTCCAAGTTGCCTTTGTTTTTCCCACCCTCCCTCCCTTTTGTTTCTTCGAGGACCCAGATTTGTTCATCGGTTATCCATTCAATTCATGTGAAGTATCTCCATTCTTTTTCGTCAATATTCTTACCCGGTGGTTCTCAAGAAGATGTTCTACTAGTTCGTCATTGTTCATTCTTTTCTTCTCCGGTGGAACTAATTCAAGCTTTGTTGATCATATCTTTCTCCTCGTTTCAAATACCCTCTCATGTCGGTGCCCCTCATATTCATTCACTTCTCGTTATTCATTTGTTCCGCACTGCTTAAGATATCTCGAAGATTCATGTTTCCACTCTGCTTTCGTTCAAACTCTTTCGAGGATGTTATCTCATTCAAGCCTTTTAAATCAACCGGTGTAATATCTCCTTCAAATCATTTCAACGGTGTATCTTTTGAGTGGGCCCTAACCCACAGGTCATTTTCCCAGGATCTTACCTGACTCTTCTAATTTTTCCCGGAGCTATTCTCAGATATTTCGAAGTTTGACGTAAGTATGATTTATCATCAGTTAAATGTCTTTCTCCAAGATCTTTCAAATTCTTTTCATCGTTGGCTCAACCTTTCCATTCTTCGTTCTAGAGTGCCTCAACAATTTGGTGGTGTTTCTCGTCGTCATTCTCGGATTTGAAGATCGAAGAAGAGTTTCTTTTAAATCTTTCTTCATTCCTTTCAAGATTCGTGGTTCTAGCTTGATGTCTTCCTCTCATAATTGGTTTCGATTGTGAGAATTCTTTTCACCCATCCTGAGTAATTCAAAGTATTTTCAGTTTGATTCTCCGAAGGCCATCATTGCGGGTTTATTCATTCCCAGCTTTCAGCTCTCATTCTCCAAATCTTACCGGTGCGTCATTCAAATATTTCTCTATGAAATTCGTGAACTATTCGTCCTTTTGTATCTAAACCCTCTCATGTATCTTCGTTCATTTGCTAATTCTTCCCGGTGTTTCGTTATCTTTTATTTGTTCATTTTCAATCCTTATGGTGGTTCGTTTAAGATTTCTCTTCCTTCCTTATCGTATCACTTTATTCATTGTTTCAACCCGACTGGTGTTTCATTGAAGACCTTATCAAGTTATCGATATCTCTCCTTATCCTCTCTATGAGAATAAGTAGTATGCCAAATCCATTGTTTGTCATCAATCTAAATTGGTGAAGGATAAGCATAATGTAATTCTTATTCTTGTTTCATCCAAGTGATTAATTCTTTATTCCGGAGGCTCATCAAATTCTCGGTTTCACTTGATTCATTTTTCTTTCCCGGAGTCCCAAGCTCTCGCAATTATATCACCACGGGGATCCATCTAAATCATTGCAAGGTTTCACCTTGTGTTTCCAACTTCTCTTTCTTTTCGTTATCCTTTTGTTTACCGGAGTTCTTCATGGAGGTTCTACATGATGGTTCATAAAGGATTTAATTCCTTCTCCAAGTTTTTCATCGACATTCTTTTCTAAGAAGCTCAAGCATTCTTCTTCTTGTAATCCGGAGTTCAGTTCTTTCTACCGTGTCATTTGAGGTGGTATCAGGTCATTCTTGATAATTTGAGTTCATGTTTCATGAATCACATGTTGTTAAGAATGAGATATTTAAACCCATCAACCTATTCATTGGAATTATCTTGGGTTATATTTCACCTAAAGCCTTCCCTGAGGATTGTTGCTATTTATGGTGCTCATAAATGACCCAAGTTCTTCATCTATCCTCCCGGTGAAATAGTTTCTCGTCTCCTTGTTCTTACCAATCCAATTCTTTTTCCCATGAGTGGCAGGTTGTCACCTCATGATTTGAGATGTATTCCATAAGACCATATCAAGCTTATTCCTTTCGTTGTTGGTTTTCCAACAACTCTATTCTAGCTTTTGTTGTAAACATGCTCCCTCAAGTCCTTGTTTCCCTTCGTTCACTTCATTCCATTCTTACTTTTGTTTCGGAGGCATTGTGATGCTCAATTTTTCAACCCATCATCTCGAATGTGTCAGGACCATGCTCTTGTCGTGCCTATCCACTTAACCGGAGTGTTGTGTCACTTTTGCTCAAGCTCTTTCATTTTTCAAGGCATTCATCTCCTTTCAACCGAAATGCTACCCGAATCGGTTCTTTCTTATTCCTCTGTCCTTAAGGAGTGCTTTCAACTTTGTTCATCTCTGTTGCTTTGTTTCTTTCATTTGTTCAACCTTTCAAGGTTCAGTGGTTTCACTCGTTTGTAAAAGAAGCAACTTAGTTTTACCTCTTCTCTTCCTTTTCCGTTTTCCCTCTGGTGCCATTCTAGATCTCGGGACGAGATCCTCTCGTAGTGGTGGAGTGTTGTAGCGCCCCGAGACCGTTGTGCCAGGTGTCCTCCAGTTATTCGCTGTTGTTTTCTTGTCATTGCTTGTGTGTCATGAATTGCATATCATGTCATCATGTGCATTTCATTTGCGTACATGTTTGTGTCATGCATCCGAGCATTTTCCCCGTTGTCCGTTTTGCATTCCAGTGCTCCTATCTCCTCCGGTGGTCATTTCTACCTTTCTTTCGTGTGTGGGGGTTAAACATTTCGGATTGGACCGAGACTAGCCAAGCGGCCTTGGTTTACTACCGGTAGACCGCCTGTCAAGTTTCGTACCATTTGGACTTCGTTTGATGCTCCAACGGTTAACCGAGGGACCGAAAAGACCTCGCGTGTGTTGCAGCCCAACACCCTTCCATTTTGGCCCAAAACCCACCTAAACCTCCTCCATCATCTCGGTCGTTCGATCACGATCGCGTGGCCGAAAACCGCACCTCATTTGGACTCTCCTAGCTCCCTGTACCTATAAATAAGTGATCCCCTCCGAAATTTGCGGTCTAACCCTAGCCTTCCCCTACCTCGCGCCACTGGACAAAAATCCTCGCCGCGCCGCCGCCACCTCACTCTGCCCAATAGCGTCACGCCACATCATCTCCGCCGCCGCTCCAGACCAACCGGCGCCGCCACCTGGCCTCCCCGCGCCCTCTCATCGCGCGGCCCAGATCCGGCCCGCGCAGGCCCGGTCGCCGCCGCCGCCGTCTGCGGGTCGCTGTGCACTACCCGCTCCACCGCGGCTCCACGCGCTGCCCGCATCCCCGCGCGGCCGAGCAACTCGCCGGACCCGGCCGCGCCGGCGTCTCCCTCGCCTGGCCGGGGCGCGCTGCCGCCCGCCGGCCACCACCGCCGCCTCGGTTTCGCCACCGCCGTGCGCCGCCTCGACTTCCGTGCGGCGCCACCGGAGCCGTCCCCGCCTCCCCACTCCTCTCCGGCCATCTCCTTCCACTCCGGCCGCCGTCCCCGTCGTCTCCGGCGAGATCCGCCGTCCTCGTCATCCGCGTCAACCGGGACCAGATCCACCACACCCTCCATCCAAACGCCGCGTCCACATCCCGGATATCCTCATCCCGCGTTGACTTTTCGTGGAGGTAAAATTTCACTAAGTCCCGAACATTTCCATGATTCATATGCCCATGTTCATCATGTCGTAACTTTGCATCTGTAGCTCCGTTTTGTGCACGTAGGATATCAAAATGTTTGTCTCAGAGAGCACATCATTTCATCTAACTGCATCATTACCATTTGAGTTCATCTTGATGCCCGAAATGCTATTGGAAGAGTGCTATTTGAGATAATAGTCAGATCTGCTGCTCCAGTTAGTTATTTGTCATTTTTGCCATGATTATT
The DNA here is from genome assembly GCF_056163025.1 of Triticum urartu. Taxonomy (NCBI): domain Eukaryota; kingdom Viridiplantae; phylum Streptophyta; class Magnoliopsida; order Poales; family Poaceae; genus Triticum; species Triticum urartu. The sequence continues at coordinate 512,908,582 of NC_141879.1, forward strand.
GTGTGCATGTTATGCTCATGAGCTCTTCATGAGTTTTGTTATATGCTTTGCCATCTTTCCATAGGTGCAACCCATGTATTTTTATGATGTGTGTGGTGACTAGCACAAGCTTGCAAAGTGGAGCATTCGTTAATGCTGATTTCAGGGACTTAGCAATTCCACTAAGTCCTTGACCTGTTTATATCAATATGCCATATGTTCATGTTGTTTCCTAGTGATCCGTGCCTGTTTTGAGGATGATCAGTAAGGATGTTTTGTTATTCTTGTAGTGCTCTATCCATCCATGTCTTTGTTTGCAATTATGGAGCACCCTATCTTGAGTCAACCGAGCTCTACTTTTGTCATTTCGTGAATCTGGGCAGATTGTCTACTTGTTAGCGATTTTGCCAAGGATGTTGTAATTGATCCGTGCATGCTATGTTATTATTCTTGCCATGTCTAGCTTGTATAATGTGTATTCTAGATCGGTGTATGCTTAGATTGTCATGACATGCTCTGTAGCGAGTGCATCGAGCTCGTAAACATGCCTACTTGATATCTGATTTGCATGCTTCAGTTTTTCACTAAGTCTGAGATCTGATTATGTTTTTGCCATGTTCACATGCTTACAATTGTATTTTCTGATCCCTTTTGGCTCAAGGTCACTAAGGGACTTTTGTTAAGCTCTTTGAGTAGCTCCATGCCATGCTTTACGTTGCCATGTTCAGGCCCTGTAGCATATAGTTTTCATGCTCCAAAGTGTGCTACCTGATATGAAATTTCCAAACAAGTGTTAATTTCACTAAGTCTGAGATCTGTTTACCGTTTGCATTTTTGCCATGCTTGTTTGAACCTGTTAATGGATGAATTGGCCGTAGCTCAGTGTTCATCTTTTGTTAAGCATCATGAATGGATCCCTGTCATGTATTTTGTTTCTATGTTTGAGTGCTGTAGCATGTTCATCTTGTTGCATTTAGATGGCTACTTGCTGTATATCGCAGACCGGTGCCATATTTGAATTGCTTGCCATTTCCAAACCGTGTCTCCGATTCCGGCGTTCTTTATATCGTTTTCAAGCGATTTCATCTCATCTTTCCAGTGGCACACTTGGATTTCCAAGTTGAGGCCAGGTTCATTCATCTCTTGTCAAATCATGCATATGCATCGCATACCGCATCCCGCATACCATATCATCTTCATGTGTTGGTTGTGTACTATGTTGTGTGCTTCTTTCCGGTGTTTGCTTCTTCGGGTTGGTTCCGGTAACGTCGCGTTTGTGAGGACCCGTTCGACTATGCTCGTTTGTCTTCTTCATGGACTCGTTCTTCTTCCTTGCAGGATTTCAGGCAAGATGATCATACCCTCAAAATCACTTCTATCTTTGCTTGCTAGTTGCTCGCTCTTTTGCTATGCCTATGCCGTGATACCTACCACTTGCTTATCACGCCTCCCATATTGTTGAACCAAGCCTCTAACCCACCTTGTCCTAGCAAACCGTTGTTTGGCTATGTTACCGCGTTGCTCAGACCCTCTTATAGCATTGTTAGTTGCAGGTGAAGATTGAAGTATGTCCCTTGTTGGAACATGGAGTTGTTGTTCCTTGTTGGAACATGTTTACTTGTTGGGATATCACTACATATATTATTTAATAAATGCATCTATATACTTGGTAAAGGGTGGAAGGCTCGGCCTTATGCCTGGTGTTTTGTTCCACTCTTGCCGCCCTAGTTTCCGTCATATCGGTGTTATGTTCCCGGATTTTGCGTTCCTTACGCGGTTGGGTTATAATGGGAACCACTTGACAGTTCGCCTTGAATAAAACTCCTCCAGCAAGGCCCAACCTTGGTTTTACCATTTGCCACCTAGCCTTTTTCCCTTGGGAGTGGCGCATCCCGAGGGTCATCTTTATTTTAAACCCCCGGGCCAGTGCTTGTCTAAGTGTTGGTCCAACCCAGAGCACCGTGCAGGGCCATCCCTTGGCAACTTGGGTTACTTCGGCTTTTGTACGCTTAGCTTATCCGGTGTGCCCTGAGAACGAGATATGTGCAGCTCCTATTGGGATTTGTCGGCACAGCGGGTGGTCTTGCTGGACTTGTTTTACCATTGTCGAGGATGTCTTCTAACCGGGATTCCGAGTCTGATCGGGTCTTCCCGCTAGAAGGAATATCCTTCGTTGACCGTGAGAGCTTGTGATGGGCTAAGTTGGGACACCCCTGCAGGGATTTGAACTTTCGAAAGCCGTGCCCGCGGTTATGGGCAGATGGGCATTTGTTAATGTCCGGTTGTAGAAAACCTGAAGTTGACCTTAATTAAAATACATCAACCGCGTGTGTAACCGTGATGGTCTCTTTCTGGCGGAGTCTGGGAAGTGAACACGGTGTTGGAGTTATGTTTGACGTAGGTTGTTCTAGGATCACTTCATGATCATAGTTTCTCGATCGTGCTTTGCCTTCTCTTCTCGCTCTCTTTTGCGAATATGTTAGCCACCATATATGCTAGTCGCTTGCTGCAGCTCCACCTCATACCTTTACCTTACCCATAAGCTTAAATAGTCTTGATCGCGAGGGTGCGAGATTGCTGAGTCCCCGTGACTCACAGATACTTCCAAAACCAGCTTGCAGGTGCCGATGAGTCCGTGCAGATGACGCAACCAAGCTCAGGAGGAGCTCGATGAAGATCTTGTCCTTTGTGTTGTTTCGTTCTAGTTGATCAGTAGTGGTGCCCAGTCGGGACGATCGGGGATCTGTGTAGCATTTGGGGTAGTCTTCTTTTGTTTTGGTTCCGTAGTCGGACCTTGATTGTATTTGGATGAATGTAATGCTTTATTCATGTATTGTGTGAAGTGGCGATTGTAAGCCAACTATGTTACTCTTTCCCTGATGTATTACATGGGTTGTGTGAAGATTACCTCACTTGCGACATTGCTTTCAATGTGGTTATGCCTCTAAGTCGTGCTTCGACACGTGGGAGATATAGTCGCATCGAGGGCGTTACATAGTGTGTGGGTTCTTGAGAGTTTTTTGGGGGGGGGGGTCAATCAAAAAATTTAACATATGCAATGTGTGTGAAATAGAGTCCTAGATATAACATATATATAGAGGGGGTGATCCACGAGAAGAGAGTGGAGGTATCATCGACTTGAGGTGTCCATATTATCGAAGAGAGGGATGATGTGTGTGTGTGTGTGCGCGCGCGATCGATAAAGGGTGCCATCGAATTTGTGTGTGCCCACGTCAAAGATATAGAGTGGTTGGCCTACTGGAACGTGAGATGGGACATGTGTAGTTTGTCTCTGTGGCATGGATACCTACCTGCAGCGCTCGACTATCAGTGTGTGGTGGGGGAAGAGGGAGGCCCAATTAACTATAGAGGTACAATGGCTGGTATATGTGTGGAGGAGGAGAGAGGCCTGCCTCATGTATTAAGGAGATCGATCTGCCTCATGTATTAAGGGAGATCGATCGACATCCATGCATATGTGCCGGAGATGAATAAGGTTGGGAGAGAGACAGAGCTAGAGTGTTGGAGGGGGTGGTAGTGGAGTTGCTTCTAACAAATGGTGGGATAGGCTTGCTAGACAAACGGAGGGCACGCCCGCAATATCAATAAGAGAGGAGATGGCTGCTTGTTGTCTGTGCACGTGCGTGTGAGAGACGGGTCAGGAGGCATGCACGGATGATGAGGGGGGATGATGTGGCTGTGGTAAGCAGACGTAACTACATAGGAAGATCAATCGCCCTTTGTAAGAGAAAGGAGAGACATAACTTGTGAGGTACGTCGATCGATGGGGGGGTAGTTAAAGTCAATCTAGGTATATGTTGGGAGATCGATCGGTATACATGCATGTGTGTGTTAGAAGCAAATGAGGCATGAGGAGAAGGATAGAGAGAGAGGGATGCATGTAGGAGGTGGTACGAGAAGCATACTATATCGAGGGGGAGGAGTGTGCGAGTACGAGAACGATGAAAAGAGTGGTGGGAGTGAGGCATGGACGGTGACAAGAGAAGAGGGGAAGCTTGTGTTTGTGCTAGGCACACCTGGCTAGAGAGGCATATCGATCGATGTGTGCCATAAAGAAGGAGCTGGGTGAACGACCTAAAGTGAAAAGACGAATTTGCGCGATGGAGCTAGAGAATGCTGAGGGAGGGTGAGAGGGATGCGGGCGTGTGCATGCATAACAGAAAGTTAGCGCTTGCTACAAAGATAAGAGGGTTGTGTGGGTGTAAAATACGAATAGAGATCATATATACTTCATTATAAAAAGCGAATTTGGATATTTGAAGAATTTATCATAGTGTTTCAAACTGACGGATGTGTGAATATATATAACGGTGATACACATGGTGTGGTTATGAACATGGTATACTACATTTAATATATTTTATCTCTACTCTTATAAAAAACGGAGTTGTTGATGATGGTGTGCCTGCCATCCTGCATTATAGGCCGTCTGATTTATATCTGGCGGATAGCAAGGAAACTATGATGGTTGAAGTTGGCAACAATCATGATTGTAGATTCTTATTGAAATAGAGAAACGAATTCAAATTTAGTTCGAATTGCAGCGGTAGTATAGACATTTGGAATGCACTAAAATGTTGGTATGAGTAGGTTACATGCATTATATAGCAAGCAAAAAAATTTAATCAGACATAACATGGATTCATACTCCCTCCTTCCATCTATATAGGGCGTAATGAGATATTTAAGACCGCCTTTGACTATTGACAAGATTAATAGTACATGACATGCACAATGTGAAAATTATATCATTGAAAGAACCTTTCACAGACGAATTTGACGGTGTGCTTTGTGTAAGTTGCAGGTCATATATCATTACTCTAATATTTGGTCAAAGTTAGCATCGAAAAACGCATTAGGCCCTATATAGATGGAAGGAGGGAGTAGCTTTGAATAGCATTTGTATAGTAAAATGGGGCAAGACTCTCTCTTTGTGTGGTGTGAATAGTTTTTTTTCGTTTTCTTTTTGGTTGAGGGAAGTGCGAATTGATTTGGTACGTACAAGTACAATATTACTACACGTTAGGCTTGTCCCTAAAATTCAACCCGCGTCTTGTTATATCCCAAAAATTCAGATATCGTGCTCCCAAAACTGGCGCCTTCACAACCCGTGCCTTGCTATCCCGAAATTACAATGCGCGCGAAAACTCCCTCCAGCTGCCAAATGCCGACACGCAAAATCCCCTTTCTAACCCTGAGCCGGAAGGGACGCTAGTTCAAATAGGTGGGGGGGGGGTACTTTTGTAACACACCCTACATTTTGGACAAGCACGTTCCTAAGTCATGCTTCACCGCCTCCCATCGCCCCCTTTTCGCCATTCGAAATACTAGGCCGCCATAACCTCTCCGCTCTAGCCGCGAAACCCCACCCTCCTCCGTCCGCCACGTCACCGCTACCCAGCCGGAGCCTCTTCCCCGATGACGTCGTCCACCACAACAGCTCGACGTCCCTCGTCCACCTTCCCGGATGAGGATTTGTCGTCCATCTCACCGTCCCGCCGGTTCAGCCGCCCCATCCTCCACCTCCAAGGAGCTGCTCCGACGATCGCCTCGTCTATCACAGCTGCTCCATCCCCACACCGCCGCCTTAACCTGCTCCACCGGAACCGCAACATCCTCACCGACTCCTCGGATGAAGCCGAGGCCTACTCGGCGCCACCAAAGAGGTTGTACACTCATCGCATCACACCTTCTCCTTAAATTGACCTCCTGGCGCCGACGGTGCTCCATCCAGCACCCCCATGGAGCGGCTACCTTGAAGCCAGCGCTGCGGGCGACATCTCCACGGCGGCTCTCCCCCAGTGCGAGGCCCCTTCGGCGGCAGCGTCCATACCAGCCGGATCTGCTGCTACTGCTCCAGCTCTCGCTCGATCGCTTTGCTCGCCCAGCTGCTGCTGCTGCTCTCCCCCTCGCTCGTGCTGCTGCTCTGCTCCGATTAAGCCACACTTCAATCGACTGAATCGACTTTTGGGTCAGTCGATTTTCAGGGGTTGGGGGGCTCGCCGGAGTTAAGGAAGAACCACCCACAGCGGGGACGGGGGCTCGCCGGAGAGGTACCCCACTATCTATCTTAGGGTTCAGGGTGGGGCGGGGGCAGGGGGCTTAGAGGGCTGGCCGGGGTGGCGGTGGCGAGTTGTTTCAGGGCAGCGAGGTGGCGCTGGGGTCGGCGGTTCGGCCGGTGGTGGCTGGCGGCTCAGGGGGGTGCAGGTTGAAGATGAACTGCAGGCCCTCCCTAAACTACATGTCAAGTGACTCTCTGCTACCATTGCGTTCAGTTTTGACAGTAGCATTCAGATTCCACAGTAAATTTCAGTTTCGACAGTTAAGTTCAGAGTCAACAGTTTTTACCTCATCTGTTGTAGTCAGGTGGTTTTTGGTGATGTTAATTTTAGATCTATTTTACATTATCTATTGGAGATGCTATTAGAATCCCACTTGAGATTGACGATGTCTATATTGTGCTGCTTCAGCCTTGACGTCTTACGGCTCACCGGAGCTGCTCCAACGACAGAACGATCCATCACAACAGAGCAGTGCCCTGGATGCCATCTACAGATTCCTCAGATCTTCCTCCACACCTCCAACAGCCACCTCTGCCTCAACTGCTTCAGCAACCAACCCAATGATGCTGAGGTCGACACGGCTACGGCAAAGAGGTTGTACACTTGTTGCATCACTTATTACTATACATTCACATCGATCCATTAGGGCTATTTTGGTTCAACGGAAAAACATCGATCCACTGGTTGTTACCATCACTCTAAATTTCTGCATGCTCTCCTTACATAATCTCACCATATTTTTTTCGTATGCATGCCAGATATTGTACACAGTCATGTTGAACATGTAGAGAAAAGGAGAAGAGTTTTGCGCGGCAATGCAATGTCATGCAGACATCGCTCCATGGTGGGTTCAATGGCAAACCCTCCCCACCCCTCTCCAGATTGTAATCCAGAGGAAGATATCTGTTCTGAGGCGGATTCAGATGCCGATGACCACTCCTTTTTACCCCCAAGGTATTTGCTCTACCTTGGCATGATGATGTTAGTCATATCATGCATATGTTGCCTTGCAGTGCCTACTTTTGACATCATATATGTCATCTGCTTAGTTTAGACATGTTCTGTAATGCCACCTGTTTAGTTTCTATATCATATATGGGAATTATGCAGTCTCATGTCTTTTAGCCAGCCATAATATATGTGAAATGTGCAATGCCATCCTGTTTAACCAGGCATCATATATTTGAATGATATCTTGCCCATCCTTTTCTTCATTACATTTCCATTTGTCGACAATGTTTGTACATTAAACTACTCTTCCTGTGAATCAGCCATTTGGGTGGGAGATGGAAAAATCTGGAGTGAAAACAAGGCCTTCAGAGAAGACGGTGCTACCTGTCGAAGCAGATCTCTTGTTGGGTCCCGATAGCTCCTCAGAGATGGATTCAGAGACAGATGACCAGTCCTATTCCCCCACTGAGGTGTATGCTCTAACTTGGCACGGTTATACTCCTCATATCATGCATACGGTGTCTTGCATTGCATAGTTTAGACATCATATACACAATATTCAACACCATGTTCTTAGTTCAGACATCATATCAAATGCCCTCTATTTAGCATATAAATCACATATGTGAATTAAATGATGCGATCCTGATTACTTAGATAACATGTAGGTGAATTATGTCATGCGTTCCTGTTTAGTTATTCATCATATCTTTGAATTATGTTATGCTATGCTATCCAGTTTAGATAGACATCATATATGTGAAATTATGTCATGCTATCCATTTTAGTTAAACAATATACATGTAAACTATTTCATGCCCTCTTTTTTCCACACTATCTATTGCATCTGTCTCTCATACAATGTCTGTACATTCAACTATGTTTCCTATTTATCAGCCATTTGAATTGGATCGGGTGATGCCAGTATCTACCGGACTAAAAACACGGTCTTCAAATAAAACAGTGCTACCTCTTGGTGGAGATAGCACCCCGGTTGTACATGCACAAGAACCAGCCCTACCACACATAACCCAAACTCTCGCAGATTGTACCCCTACTACGATGGACAAAGAACCAGCTTCACCCAATCTAACCCCAACCCCAGCCGATAGTAACCCAGTTCCTGTTGACACACCACCATCTCCACCACAGAGCTCCCAAATAAGAGCAGTTAGTAAGGCAGCTCCAGTGCCCAAAGGGCCAGTACTATCACGGCGAACCCCAACTCCACCAGTTAGTACGCCTATTCATGTGGAGGAAGCACAACCAGCTAGTCGTAGTTTAGCATCTATCGCATTTGATGTTGTTAAATCGTATGTGCGTATCTTCCCATCTTGGAAATATTATACTGAAGATGAAGGAAAATGCCAGTTGCAGGTGTTTGTCCAGGAGTTATGTGTAAGTAATGTTATTCATGTCAATTACTTTGCTTCGTACCATACATCCTACCACCATGATGGTTATAATACAGCAAATTTTCCCATTTTTCTCTATAGAGAAGGACCGATTTGGAAACTCGGGATGAGGTAACCTGTGCTAATACCTCTGCTATCTTCAAGAATGCTTGGTGGCAGTATCGGAATTACCTGAAGAAAACGTACTTCACCGACAAAGAAACTCATCAAATTCCCTTACGTTCTCCTGAGACACATTTACTGGACGATGACTGGGAACGCCTTGTTCTGTACTGGTCCCGAACCAAGAATGTGGTAAGCTCTATGAGCTCATTTTCTATTTTTAAGTATTACTATATTCTTGCGTCTTACTGTACTCTGTTCATGTAGAACAAGTGCCTAAACCTGAAGAACAACTGTTCTATGCTACCATAGGACATAGATATATGTTTGTTTCATGCTTTTATTATGTACTAGTACTTGGCAATAGAAGACTTGGTAGTTTAATCCTGTCCACCTTACTAATGAACTGGTTCACCGAAATGAGTTTCATATACTAGTACATGCTAAACTTGTTATGTGTCTGCTTGCTTCTTCTTTTAGAATGCTGACAGAATATTGGGGAAGAGTGCCTTATTAAGCAACGGTAAAGGAAGTAATGCAGATAAGGTTCAGGATAGTGACACATCCTATCTTGGTTTAGTGTTGGAGTTACTGACCACTACCGCTTGCACAAGCTATTCAAACTCACTGTCTGAATCAGTTCGGTTTCTTGAGTCTCAACTACAAGCTGAAAGACATCGATCAGCTGTGCTGCGACAAGAAGCGGAAGGACTGCGGAAGTCCCTGGAGCATTCAGATGCATACTTTCTGGTGCAACAGCAAGCGTTGGAGGATTTTAGCGCCAAACAGGACAAAGCTAATCAGCTTGCTAAGCTTATTGCCAGCAAGGTGGATACCCAGGATAACGTTTCTTGAGCTCTTCTGAAGTTGTTTCAGTTATGCTCTTGTTTTGCTGCCGCGTTTATTTGCACTGGTGGCCAATTTTGACGGCCAGTGTATATGATGTGCTACTTTGTTCCCTATATTTGCACTGGTGCCGAACTTTGATGCCCAGTGGATGTAAATGTGTAATAGCCGTGATAGCCTAGCATTAGTTGCTTGCTTATTTATTTCCTTGTTGTCTTGTTTGCTTGTAGTCATTGTAGTTCTTTTTCCGCGGTTAATTAGTGGCTGCAATAACCTGTTTTTTAAAACTAGGCCACAATAACCATGGGCTAATATTTACTGTAGTGACACTGGGCCTCCTACGGGCCGTAGAAACAGTGGGCCTTCTACGGGTCATAGAAATAGTAGGCCTTCTACGAGCTGTAGAAACAATGGGCCTTCTACGGGCCATATCATCAATGGGCCTTATACGGGCCATATGATCGATTGGCCAAACATGGGCCAATAACAGGCCGCATTATGGCCGTAAACGGGCTAGAGTTGGAATCGTCCGTTCATGGGCCGACCGTAACGGGCCATCGTTAATAGGCCGTATTTGATGACGCTATGAAAACGGCCCAACGTATTAACGGACCACAAATGGGCCGACTGTAACCACGGGCTAAATTTGGCCCACAAGCAGAAAATGACAGTAACGGGCCGTAAGTAAACAAATGCTGGAAATGAGCCCAAGAATAAATGGGCTCTGAGAAGGCCGAAAGATAACATGGGCTGGAAATGGCCCAACGGAATAACGTGCCGTTAATGGGTATAAAGTGATACACTGTTCATTACGGGCCAGTTTCACCATGGGCCGTTAATGGGTGTAAAGTGATACACTGTTCATTACGGGCCAGTTTCACCACGGGCCGTTAATAGGCCAAGAGTTACATAGGGCCTCATATGGGTCGAAAGACGTCATGGGCCATACATGGGCCAGAAGTGAAAACGGGCTGGAATCATATTGGATGGCCCAGATGACGCTACTGGGCCTAATTCGGATAAGGTGTAACGGGCCTTGGGTTAGCGGGCTGTAAATGGGCTATATGCGAACAGGCCGTTAACAGGCTTTCCATGGGCCGGCCCGCCACCTTTTGACCAAGTCAAACGGGCCGGCCTTTTCATAGGAATGGGCCTCTGTTGGGCCGTGCCACGTGTCGATGTATCATAGGCGCCTATCTGAACCACTGACGAGCTGACACGTGTTTCGTCCGGCCAATAAGAATTTTACACGTGGAAATTTCCCATTGGTCGGGGCTATTAACGGGTTATCGGATCCAAAACCCGACCCGATAGCTTAACAGCATTCCGTTACGGTGGATGCCATGTGTTGGTCACCCTTGACGAAAGCACTTCTGTGACGCGCGATTTAACGTCATGGAAGTGGACACTTCCGTGATGATAATTTTGGTAATGTCATGGAACACTTCTACGACAGCACATGTATGACTATCTTGATTCTGTCATAAATTTGTCATGGATATACATGCATGACAAAAAAACAACCTACTGTGAAACACGTATCATCACGGAAGTGTATTTTTTTGTAGTGCAATCTCAGAACAGAATGGATACTAGGGATCAAACCCTAACAAAACTAACTCGATTACATGATAAATCTCATCCAACCCATCACCGTCCAGCAAGCCTACGATGGAATTACTCACACACGGCGGTGAGCATCATGAAATTGGTGATGGAGGAAGGTTGATGATGACGATGGCGACGGATTCCCCTCTCCGGAGGCCCGAACGGACTCCAGATCAGCCCTCCCGAGAGAGATTAGGGCTTGGCGGTGGCTCCGTATCGCAAAACGCGATGAATCCTTCTCTCTGATTTTTTTCTCCCCGAACGTGAATATATAGAGTCAGAGTTGAGGTCGATGGAGCCTCAAGGGGCCCACGAGATAGGGGGCGCGCCCCAGGGGGGTGGGCATGCCCCCCACCCTCCTGGACAGGGTGTGGGCCCTTGGTGTTGATTCTTTCGCAAGTATTTTTTATATATTCCAAAAATATTCTCCGTGAAGTTTCAGGTCATTCTGAGAACTTTTTCTGCACAAAAATAACACCATGGCAATTCTGCTGAAAACAGCATCATTCCGGGTTAGTTCCATTCAAATCGTGCAAGTTAGAGTCCAAAACAAGGTCATAAGTGTTTGGAAAAGTAGATATGATGGAGATGTATCAAGGACATATGTCTTACACCATATGATAGTCTCCTGGACTCACACGAACACAACCAAACCAACAAGCCAAAGCAAACGAAGGTTCAACAGAACGAAAGCAAAGCGAAACAAGACTCGACACAAGACTCGCAAATCCTACACTCTCTCCCCCTTTGGTATCGAGACACCAAAAGGCAGAGAGGACACCTACGGCACAGGTGGTGCCAGAACCCCAAGGCATCACCAGTCATGTTCCTCCTCCTCAGACTCCTTAGCAGCACGGGATGTAGATGGAACTCCAGTCTCCTCCTCTGATTCACTCCACCGGCAGCGATGTCTGGTCCACTGCTCCTCATCTGTGATCCTCTCCTCAGAGCCATCCTGGACCTCAAGGCCAACCTGCCTCATAATAGGCTTGTCGCAACGACGAGCCATCTTGGCGTTCACATGACCCCGGTATTGTCCCTTGGCCTACGTGCAGAACAGAGCCTTCATCTTGGCCTTGAGCTTCTTAGCCCAAGTAGGCTCAGTAGAGGGAGGAGTGTATCCCTCAGAACTGTCCTCATCCGCCTCCTCTTCCTCAAGCTCGTCCTCATCCACATCCATCCTAGCAGCCGCTGCCTCAGCCTGGGTAGTGGTGTTAGCCCACTTGCTCTTGATGTATAGCTTGATAGGCTCATGGCGAATCCAGTTGGGAGCAAGAAACTCTTCACCCGGAAAGAGCTTCTCCCAAGTCTTCAAGATCAAGAAAAACAGGTAAGGTCCATAGATGGGCACCTTACGGGTGAACACATCAAACTTCAGCTCACACCACATGATATGAGAGACATCAAGTGGTTCCGTCTGTTGGAGACGCGCCTTCTCACAGATGAGCATCATATCCACAAGATAGGCATGCACCTTGTCCTTGTCGCCTATGTGAGGAAAGAGTGTGTTGAGGAAGATCCGGTGCATGATGTCAAGGAATGGGTTCAGCACCCAAGTATTTTTGTCATTGGCTAGATTCTTCTCAACAAGGTAGGGTAGAAGCTTGTTCTTGTTGGCTGACTCGGGGTTGGCATGTGGGCGGACACCAACGGGCACATTGAGCCCCTCATCACGAACACGCAACAACTCCATGAACTCCTTCCACTTAGCAGACATCCTCTTCCCATTCGTCATCCAAGTGATGGTCCGCTGATCATTGGTGTGGAAGTGGACAGAAGCAAAGAACCGAGCCACAATCTCTGGATCAAAGTCCATGTGGAACGTGAGTAACTCCTCAATGCCAAACTGCTCCACTAGGTCCATAGGCTCACCAAAGTATGCCCGGTTACTCTCCTTCATCATATGATGCATGTCAATCGACTACACTGGCACATAGGTGTTCTGCTTGGCCTTGATCACATCGAGGAAGATGAGATTCTGCTGCTTGCTGCAAAACAAATCATTGCCCCTTGTGAGCTCCCTAGGGTTGACGTAGGGGTTGATCTTCCTTCAAATCAGAAACTCCCCTTGAGGCATCTCATCCATGCCAACAGTTGGCTCCTTGGTCTTGGTAGCTGTGGACTTCGTTCTACGTTGTGGGGCACTGGAGCCCTCTGGAGCCTCCTGGTTGCGAAGGCACTTCGAGCTCGTGTCACGGCTGAGATTGGAGCGCCGGACATTGCAACCGGAGCCACCACCTATGACACACAACACAAACACGAGAAAAGCGAGAAGGATTATTGCAAATACTAAGGCCAAAACCAAATGAAACATGTAGAAATGAGATTGGGAAGACAAAACAATGTAATTTTTAACTCCATGGTAGTACCGGGCCAAGGTGCAGATGTAAAACTATACAGCCGTGGTAGTACTGTGTCGGGGGGCACAGTAGTACCGTGCCTGGAGTGGAAGTAAAAATTTACTTCCACGCCCCGGGCGGTAGTACCGCTCCCGCGGAGAAGTAGTACCGCACGGGGCGGTTCTCGAGAGAGCGAGCGGCAGTACCGCTCCAGGAGGAGTGGTAGTACCACACGGAATCAACTCGCACAAGAACACATCTACGGATCTAGAAACATTCGCAAAAGTGGATCGGTACTCCCGTTGATCACAACTACACTGTTGCATCACACCAATTAACATATCTACTGCACTAGCACTCTCCTACAGTCTCCTCTTGCAAAGATTTAGCCAAAATCACACAAACTACCCATGCATCTCCCCAAGCCCTGGAAGCACAAGAACGAGGCAAAAAGGAGAGGGACTAGGAGAGATACCGGGGTCCATGGCAAGAGGGCGAGGTGGGGAACGATCCCACCGATCAGAATGCGAGGAGAGCGGCCGGAGACGGAGATCCGGCGAGGTCCTCCGACGTCGTTCTTGGGAAGGAGAGAGAGACGAAATGGGGAAAAGAGATGAATGGGTATGGGGGAGTTGGAACTCCCCCTGCCCGCTCTTAACCCTCACGCGCTCGCGACAACGCAGTAGTACTGCGGGTCATCGTGGTAGTACCGCCCGGGAGGAAGTACCACACACAGGGCGGTAGTAACGCTCTTCCAGCGGCAATAAAAAATTATTGCCGTGATGGAAGCGGTAGTACCGTGCCTGGGATGCAACTGTGCACGCACAGGGCAACCCATCTCCTGTGGTAGTACCGTGGCTTGCCACGATAGTACCGTAACCACAAGAAAGTGCAAGTTTCGACAAAAACAGAAAAACACGGCCTTTTCAATGCAACCTTCAAGCAACCAGACACGCAAGAGAGCACACACACGAGGCAACTCAAACACAACCGCGGCTCAAGAGACGACAAAAGACAACAAAGACCAAACACGAAACAAAACCTCTCAAACAAAGAGGGTAGTGGCCGGAGCCACCTATGTTTGAGTCAATTGGTATGGCATCGCGAAGAATTATCCTTGGGCCCACGACCAAAACTCGTCTTTGAAGAACAAGTACCATCAAAAATGGTGTATGTGAAAGAGTTGATCAATTTATGCATAATGGGGGAGGGAGAGTTCATTGAGAGAACAACACTCCCCCCAAGTCCATGCCTACACCTAAACAAGACATCAAGATGAGTATGGTGGGGTGTGCAAGGGTTCAAGCCACATTGCTCGAATCAATGATATTTACCTCATGCCTTAACTCGTGAAATCTTGCTTCATCCAAGGGCTTCGTGAAGATATCTGCAAGGTTATCATTAGTGTTGACATAGTTGAGCTTGATCTCCCCTCGCCTAATGTGATCCCGGATGAAGTGATACCGGATCTCAATATGCTTCATCTTGAAGCGTTGCACTGGGTTGAGAGAGATCTTGACGGCACTTTGTTAGGGGAACTCCTCATTGAAAGCTTTGTTAGGGGAACCAAAGATAATATCATCAACATATAGTTGGCATACAAACAACTCCCCTTTGACCTTCTTAGCAAAAAGAGTGGGATCAATTTTCCCAATTTCAAACCCACGATCTTGTAACAACTCGGTAAGGTGCTCATACCACGCACGTGGGGCTTGTTTAAGGCCATAGAGAGCCTTATCGAGTTGGTACACATGATTGGGGAACTCGGGATCCTCAAACCCCAGGGGTTGTTTGACATACACCAACTCATTAAAAGGACCATTAAGAAAAGCACTCTTCACATCCATTTGTTGCAACTTGAAGTTATGATGAGAAGCATAAGCAATCAACAAACGAATAGATTCAAGGTGAGCAATGGGAGCGAAGGTTTCACCGTAGTCGATACCCTGGACTTGGGAGTAGCCTTGTGCTACCAAACGGGCCTTGTTTCGAACGATAATCCCATGAGCATCTTGCTTGTTCTTGAATATCCACTTGGTTCCAATGACATTCTGGTTCCCTGTTGGCCTTGGCACCAATCTCCACACCTTGTTGTGCTCGAAGTTGTTGAGTTCGTCATGCATCGCATTAAGCCAATCTGGATCCTCGAGCGCCTCATAGACCTTTTGGGGTTCAACACAAGAAACAAACGCGTGATGTTCACAATAGTTTGCTAATTGTCTATGAGTGCTTACCCCCTTTCTTAAGCTTCCAAGCACATTCGTCATGAGATCATCTTTTGTAGTGAGCTTGGATGGAATCTTGGCGGCACTACGCTCCAATTCCTCCTTAGGTGTGAGTTGAGGAGTGGTAACTTGATCATCTTGAGCGTCGTCTTGAGCTTGTTCTTGATCTTGAGCTTGCTCTTGATCTTGAACTTGCTTGGTGCTCAGAACTTGACCTTGGGCATCACTTGGTGGTTCACCACCATCTTGAGGTTGTTCTTGCCCTTGATCTTGTTCATTTGGTTTAGGGCCATCACTTTGTTCTTCGGAAGCGTGTGGGTCTTGGGTTGGTGATGGTTCCACTTGAGTGGAACACTGTCCTTCTCCTTCGGCCACAAGGGGTTCCTCAATGGGTAGGATATGAACAACACCCATTCTTATGGCTTGGGGAGGAATTTCATCACCTACACCACAAGTACCAGTTTGCTCCACTTGGGAGCCGTTATTCTCATTAAACTCCATGTTACACATCTCCTCAATGAGTCCGGTGGACTTGTTGAGGACACGGTAAGAATGAGAGTTTGTAGCTTAATCAACAAATATACCCTCATGAGCTCTAGCCTCGAATTTAGACAAATGAACACCTTTCTTGAGAATTAAACACTTACACCCGAACACCCGGAAGTACTTGAGGTTGGGCTTGTTGCCGGTGAGTATCTCATATGGAGTCTTGTTCAAGCCTTTGTGGAGATAGATCCGATTGGATGCATGACAAGCGATGTTGATGACTTCGGCCAAAAGTTGTACGGAGACATGAACTCCACCATCATGGTCCTTGCCGCATCCATCAACGTCCGGTTCTTCCTCTCCGCTACACCATTTTGTTGAGGGGTGTAAGGTGCGGAATATTGATGCTTGATCCCCTCATCACTAAGAAACTCATCCAAGGTGTAGTTCTTGAACTCGGTGCCATTGTCACTTCTTATCGTCAAGATCTTTGCATTTTGTTGGCGTTAAGCTTCATTTGCAAAGTCGATGATGATTTGTTGGGCCTCACTCTTCCTATTGAAGAAACATACCCAAGTGTATCTTGAATAATCATCCACAATCACCAAGCAATACTTTCTACCCCCAAGACTATCAAAGGATGGAGGTCCAAAGAGATCCAAGTGAAGGAGCTCCACGGGCCTCTTTGAGTAGATGATAGTTGAGGGAGGGTGAGCCTTCTCATGTAGCTTTCCTTTGATACAAGCACTGCAAGCACGATCTTTGGCAAAACTAACGTTTGTTCATCCACGGACATGGTCCCCCTTGAGAAGACTTTGCAAAGACCTCATATTGACATGGGATAAACTGCGATGCCAATGTCATCCCACGTCAACTTTAGCCATTAGACATGTCGCGGTCTTAGTGGGTCACTCCGAAAAGTTAATCACATAAAGACCATTCTCGACATGCCCAACAAAGGCTACTTTAAGAGTCTTACTCCACAAGAGGTCCACGGTATCAATATCAAAGAAAGTGACAAAGCCCATGAGTGCATGTTGACGAATGGAAAGTAAATTGTATGCAAGGGACTCAACAAGCATGACTTTCTCGATCGTGAGATCATGAGAAATGACAACCTTGCCAAGAACCAATACCTTAGAACACGAGGCATCACCCCACTCGACATTGGTGGGCATAGATGAAATCTTGTGCACGTCCACCACCAAGTCCTTGCTTCCGGTCATATGATTTGTGGCTCCACTATCGAGCAACCATGATCCTCCATCGGAAGCAAACACCTACAAGAGATCAATGCTTGGTTTTAGGTACCCATTTTGTAATGGGTCCTTTGATGTTAGTCACAAGGGTCTTGGGAACGCAAATAGACCATTCAGTGTACTCATAAGGAGAACCGATAAATTTGGCATAAACATGCCCATCACTAGCACGACATAACACATAAGAAAGGTTAAAGTCGCGAGCTTTGTTGGAAGGGGTGGCATTGTCCTTCTTGGCACCACCACCCTTCACATTGTTCTTCTTCTCCTTAGGAGCACCCTCTCCCTCCTTCACAAAAGATTGCTTGAGAGGAGGATGTCGTTTGGCCCTGTCATTCTTCTTCTTGTTCTTGGACTTGGGTGCAAACCCAATTCCCTCCTTGCCCACAACTTCCTTTTGGTTACTCAAAAGGTGGTTGAGGTTCTTCTCACCTTGTATGCAAGACACAAGGCCTTTCTCAAGTTGCTCCTTTAAGTTTGCATTCCCCTCCACAAGATGCACATGCTCACAACATGGATTAGTAGCATTTGCATTATCAATTGAAACCATCTGAGGAAAAGTGGCTTTCTCCTTGGTTATCTTCACTTGGAGTTGATCATGACACTCTTTGAGGCTAGCATGAGCACCCTTCAAGGCCTTGTGAGCCTTTTCAAGTATATCAAACTCCTCCTTGGGTCTAGTAAGATCAACCCCAAGTTTGGCCTTCTCGGAATTGAGCACACGAGATACAACAAGTGCATGATCAAAATCTTTCTTTAATTTAGCATGATCATCGTTGTGTGACTCCTCAAGAGACAAACGATGATCACGCTCTTCCTCAAGCACATTAGAGAGGTCCGATATCTCATCGACATAGTCACGACTATGCCCCTCCATCTTAGAGATGGTTTCTTCGTGAGCCTCGATCATGTCATTGGACCCACCAAGTTGTTCCAAGAGAGAAACGAAGTGCTTCTTGGGTTTCCCCTTGAGCTTACTCATAAAAGACTCCAATTCATTTTCTTCCTCCTTCGACCCCTCATTTTCATCAATTCAATCCATCAAGGAAGGATTAGTAATGATGGTAGTTTTGATGTTGGGGGTTACCTTGTTGGTGGCTTTAGCCATGAGGCACTTGGCGGTGATGTTCTCATTGGGTGAGTCGAAGAGGGACACCCGTGGAGTTGTCGCAATGGCATCAGAGGCCATGACAACCGTTGAGGGAGTCCTGGATTAGGGGGTCCCCGGGCGTCCGGGCTATGTGATATGGGCCGAACTGATGGGCTAGGAAGATACAAGATCGAAGGCCTTCCCCCGTGTCCGGATGGGACTCTCCTTTACGTGGATGGCAAGCTTGTCGTTCGGATGTTAAGATTCCTTTCTATGTAAACGGACTCTGTACAACCCTAGGCCCCTCCGTTGTCTATATAAACCAAAGGGTTTGGTCCATAGAGGAAATTATAATCATACAGGTTAGACATCTAGGGTTTAGTCATTACGATATCGAGGTAGATCCACTCTTGTAACCCCAATACTCATCAAAGTCAATCAAGCGGGAAGTAGGGTATTACCTCCATCAAGAGGGCATGAACCTGGGTAAAACATTGTGTCCCTGCCTCCTGTTACCTTGATCCTCAGACGCACAGTTCGGGACCCCTACCCGAGATCGGCCGGTTTTGACACTGAGGGAGTCTTGGATTAGGGGGTCTCCGGATAGCCGGATTACATCCTTTAGCTGGACTGTTGGACTATGAAGATGCAAGATTGAAGACTTCGTCTCGTGTCCGGATGGGACTCTACTTGGCATGGAAGGCAAGCTAGGCAATACGGATATGGATATCTCCTCCTTTGTAACCGACCTTGTGTAACCCTAACCCTCTCCGGTGTCTATATAAACCGGAGAGTTTTAGTCCGTAGGACACAACAACTACAACATACAAGCATACCATAGGCTAGCTTCTAGGGTTTAGCCTCTCCGATCTCATGGTACATCTACTCTTGTACTACCCATATCGTCAATATTAATCAAGCAGGACATAGGGTTTTACCTCCATCAAGAGGGCCCGAACCTGGGTAAAACATTGTGTCCCCTGCCTCCTGTTACCATCCGGCCTAGACGAACAGTTCGGGACCCCCTACCCGAGATCCGCCGGTTTTGACATCGACATTGGTGCTTTCATTGAGAGTTCCTCTCTATCGTCACCTTTAGGCCCGATGGCTCCTCCGATCTTCAACAATGATGCGGTCCAGGGTGAGGACTTACTCCCCGGACAGATCGTCATATTCAGCGACTTTGCACTGTGGGCTAATTCGCTTGGCCATCTGGAGCAGATCGAAAGCTACGCCCCTGGCCATCAGGTCAGATTTGGAAGTTTGAATTACACGGCTGACATCCGCGGAGACTTGATCTTCGACGGATTCGAGCCACAGCCGAGCGCGCCGCACTGTCACGATGGGTATGACCTAGCTCTGCCGCCGAACAGTGCCCTAGAAGCCGCGCCCGCATTGGCTCCGACCCTTAGCTCAGAGCCAACTGTGTCGATCGAGGACAGGTGGCTAGACCCCGCCTCGGGGGCTGCAGTCTCAACGGTGATCGAGCCGAACACCAACCTTACCCTCTGCGAAGCCCGTGATTCCAGGGTGCCGGACTCTTCTCCGAACTCCGAAACCTCCGCGCCCCCGCCAATCGAGTCCGATTGGGCGCCGATCATGGAATTCACCGCCGCGAATATCTTTCAGCACTCGCCCTTCGGTGACATTCTGAACTCACTAAGGTCTCTCTCTTTATCAGAAGAGTCCTGGCCGAATTATGACCGGCAAGATTGGGATGCGGACGATGAAGAAATTCAACACCCACCCACCACCCACTTCGTAGCCACTGTCGATGATCTAACTGACACGCTAGACTTCGGCTCCAAAGACATCGACGGTACAGACGACGATGTAGGAGACGAATAGTAACCAGTGCCCACAGAGCACTGGACAGCCACCCCATCCTATGACGTATACATGGTGGACACACCAAAAGAAGACGACGACGAGGAACGGAAGGACGCAACGAAGGCTTGTCCCCTCGAGAAGCAGTCAAAGCGGCGGCATAAGCGCCGCCCCAAATCCCGCCTCGGCAGAAATAACGATCATACAGACCCAGCATTGGAGCAGGGCGAACCACTGTCGGACCACGGCAATACGAAGGATCAAACCAAACAAACCGATTCTGTCAAAGATAATAGTCCGGATGACATAACGCCGGACAGGCGCCCGGAGCAACAGAATGCCCGTCAAAGGCTTGTTGCCACCGCGAGGAGTCTGAAAAAGCAGAAGCAAAGGCTCAAGGCTGCGCAGGACACACTCCAAATCAGATGGAGTAAAGTACTCAACACAGCAGCGAAGTATGGTGGTAATCGCCCCACCAAGAGCTACCCGAAGCGGAAGTTGCTACCCGAATTCGATGAGGAGGCCCTAGATCCCCCACAACCAAAAATCAAAATCGCCACTCACAAGCCAATACGCGATCCATGCGAGGGCTCGCACCAAAAGGATGGCGCAACCAGATCCATCTATGGACCACGCAAGCGCGCCCTAGCATACGATGTAACACAATAAACATCCGAACAACGCGGTACACCCAGATACAGGGGTGCCACACACCCCCTATGTTTCACCGATGAGGTGCTGGACCATGAATTTCCTGAGGGATTCAAACCCGTAAACATAGAGGCATACGACGGAACAACAGACCCTCGGGTCTGGATTGAGGACTATATCCTCCATATCCATATGACTCGAGGAGATGATCTCCACGCCATCAAGTACTTACCCCTCAAGCTCAAAGGGCCAGCTCGGCACTGGCTTAAAAGCCTCCCCGAAAACTCCATTGGGAGCTGGGAAGAGCTCAAAGACTCTTTTCGGGAAAATTTTCAAGGGACTTATGTCCGACCCCCGGATGCGGACGATTTGAGTCATATAACTCAACAGCCCGGAGAGTCAGCCCGAAAGCTTTGAAACAGGTTTCTTACTAAGAAGAACCAAATAGTTGACTATTCAGACGCCGAAGCCTTGGCAGCTTTTAAGCATAGCGTCCGCGACGAATGGCTTGCCAGACACCTCGGCCAAGAAAAGCCGAGAACAATGGCTGCATTAACAAGCCTCATGACCCACTTTTGCGCGGGTGAGGACAGCTGGCTAGCCAGATGCAGCACCAGAGACCCAAGCACATCCGAAGTTAGAGATGAAAATGGGAAATCACGACACAGCAAAAATAATAAGCGTCGCAATAAAGAAGACACCCCGAAGAGCACGGCGGTAAACGCCGGATTCCGAAGCTCTCGGCCAGGTCAGCAAAAGCCACCCTCTAAAGGCGCGAGAGATGAACTATCCAGCCTAAACAAAATTCTGGACCAAGTATGTCAGATCCGTAGCACCCCTGGTAAACCCGCTAATCATACCCACAGAGAATGTTGGGTCTTCAAGCAGTCCGGCAAGCTCAACACCGTACACAAGGGGGAGGATACACCAAGCGAAGACGAGGATGAGCCTCTCAAGCAAGACACTGGGGAACAAAAGAAGTTTCCATCAGAAGTCAAAATAGTCAACGTATTACACGTGATCAAGGGAAGCAAATCGGCCCTCCCAGATAAATATGCCCAAGGGCCTATCACTGTGAAACCCTGCCACTGGTCATCTCAACCGGTCACTTTCGACCATCGTGGTTACTCAGCAAGTATCCGGCGGGCAGGATGGACTGCCCTGGTATTAGACCCAATAATTGACGGATACAACTTTACACGAGTCCTGATGGACGGTGGCAGCAGTTCAAACCTGATATACCAGGATACAATCCGCGAAATGGGGATAGACCCAACGAAAATTTGCCATAGCAACACTACCTTTAAAGGAGTAACGCCAGGCCCAGGGGCTCACTGCACGGGCTCCCAGCTACTAAAGGTTATATTCGGCTTCCCCGATAACTCCCGTAGCGAACATTTAACCTTCCACATTGCTCCGTTCCAAAGCGGTTATCAAGCACTACTTGGACACGAAGCTTTTACTCGCTTTAATGCAATACCACATTACGCTTCCCTCATGCTCAAGATGCCTGGTCCACGTGGCATCATTACAGTGAACGGAAATATTAAGCGATCTTTGCGCGCCGAAGAGAATGCGACTGACTTGGCAGCCACACACTAAAAACGGCCTCACCAACTAAAGCATTTGATAGGTCGTCAAGACCACGGACGCGGTTAGACGAGTCCGGCGCTGCTATATGTAATTTGTACCGGATCGATGGCCACACCCCTATTACAAATACAAGGGGCTCAACACGCACAGACAAGTGGCCGTTTCTACTCATTTTTAGTTATACATGGTTTCTTTAAAAACTATCTTTTTGCACGACAACTTTTTCACCTAAGTTCCTCTCTTTTACAGATGATCATCGTGCTACACCCGTCCAGGATACGGCACAACGGAGACACAGGCACAGACGTGCAGTAGGGACCTGCTCCAAGGATTCTTTTTAGATTAAGACCCTACGTAAACCTTTTTTACTGTCTCTTGTTGATACACATCCCTCGAATTCTCAGTACAATTGAGAAGGATGCTGACGTCTTGGCATGTGGCCACGTCAGATAATGCACGTACCTGGACACAAGGGGCTTCTTACAAAGGGCACTATTTAGGCCCGGTTTATACCATAAAGACCGAATACATTAGGGAGTGTTCGGCGTCGCGAGTTTGGCCTTATATGCATCAGCTCCGAAACATTGTCTTTGGTCAAATGTTGGGTTTGCCCGGCTCCTGTGTTTTGGTGCCTTACGTTCCGCTTTATCGGCTAAGGCAGCACCAGGAGAACTACTGCGATTGTGCCCTGGTTCATCCGGACGAGCACCTCAGTAGAGAAAGCCGAAAACTGACTGTCATGATATAGCGTGAGACTGGTCAACCACTCGATGAACTATCGGAATGTTAGAATTCCTCCACCTTAACGAAGGGCCGTTTTCCAACTAGGCATGTACGCACCCCGAGATTGGGAGAGTGCGGAGCCACCAGGGGCTATCTAGTAGCCCCACTGTCAAACTCCTATGGCTAAGTGAAAGTGTGAAAGCATTATAGTCCGGTTGCCTCGTTCGCTGCGCTATCACCTCCTTAATAGGACAAGACGTTGGGTTAAGTGTGAACACGCGTTTTTTGCGAGCACCTCCGCATTATATGTGTGGGGGTTGAAGCCGACGACTGCAATCTTTCAGGTTATATACATATATACACAAACGGCCGCACAGGAGGCATCACATTACTTTCCGGCAAAATTATAAATACAACCTTACTATATTTCACAAAAACATTGTGTTTACAATGGGAATACATGTCATTCAAACATAATATTCTTCGAGCACTGGGACTCTATCAAACGAGCACCCTCAAGAACCTCATCAAAATAGTGCTCGGCAGCTACTCGGCCTATGGCCGAACCTTGCGCAGCAATAGTGGTAGCATCCATCTCCGCCCAATATGCCTTGACACAGGCAAAGGCCATCCGCGAGCCTTCTATGCACGCCGACCTCTTCATCGCGTTGATGCGCGGCACCGCACCAAGGAACTGTTGCACTAAGTTGAAATAGTTGTTCGGCTTCGGCTTCTCTGGCCACAAATGATCTACAACAGACCTCATGGTGAGTCCGGACAACCTATTAAGTTCGGCCCATTCGGCTAGCTGATCAGTCAAGGGAAGCGGACGCTCTGGAATGTTGAATTGCGACCAGAATAGCTTGTCCACTTCACGATCTGATTGATCTTGGAAGTATTCGACCGCATCGACAGCGCTCGCCGCCAAGTCCATATATGCGTCTGCCGAACTCCACAGCCAATCCAGAGGGGCATACCGCGGATCTCCAAACTTCCTCCACAGCAGAAAGGGCTTCCTAGACGCAATATCCCCGGCTTCGCATAGCTCTTCCTTCTTCGCCCTCATAGCAGTGCGACTGTCTTTGGTCGCCATAGTGGTCTTCTCAAGGTCCGCTGCCTTCACTCGGTTCTCTTCTTCAAGGAACTGGCAATGGTCGGCAGTGCCTTTTAATTCTACGGCCATCTTGGCCATCTTTTCTTTGCTTTCCCAATGGGCGGCCTTCTCGGCTCTTAACTCTTTGGCCGCCTTCAAAGCAGCCGCATTACTAACCCTCGCTTGTTCCTTGGCTCGGGCGAGTTCCGCCCGAAGGGTCTCCATTGTGGCAGCTCCGTCTGCAGTCACAAGATATTAAAGATACTGGCATCATGCTGCTCTTATTGTGTGACATTCACCAGAAAACATTACTTACCCCGTGATTCGTCAAGCCGCTTGTTAACAAGCTCGATGTTGGCGTCTGCCACATCCAGTTGCCGTTTTAATTCGGCAAACTCTCTAGTACGGCTAGCCACCGGAGCTTCCACCACCTGCACATAAAGGCAGTCTGGTTATTGCCTGGGACTATGATCCTCTGTTCGCCGCCGTTCTTGACGACAACCAGAGTCTCAGGGGCTACTATCTACACAGCGCACACCTAACATGTGCGGTACTATCACATATTATTTCACGTACCTCAAAGCCTGTCAGTAGACTCATAAAGGCTTCATGTAATCCACTTTTGGCTGACGAAATTATTTCCATCACCGTACCCATCAGCGTACGGTGTTCTTCTGAGATGGCCGCTCGCCCCAACAGCTCCCTCAGAAGGTCCGACCGCATACTAGACGGTGCCGGACTCTTTTGTTTGCTCTCTTCGAGAGCCGGACGCTGGGGACTTCGGGGGACTATGGGATTATCTTCTGGCCTCACCGGATCCAGAGAGGCCCTCCGTGACGACACTTCGGGGTCGCCCGCTTCTTGAGCGGAGGATTCCGGGGGAGGCGTTTCGCTCTCCATCATCTCCGGAAGAAGATCCCCCAAAGACGAGCTCAGCTGAGAAGGGCTAAGACCCAAACTGCAATATATATGCGGCGGTTATTTTCTCAGAAGAAAGATAGTATACCTTCACTATTAAAGTATTTTTTGGATCACTTACGACTCGTTGGAGGGCTGATCCCCCCGCGGACTTTGTGCGGCAAGAGCACCCCCTGAGGAAGGACCCTCTGTTGGAGACTTCTTCTCTCGTTTGGAGGCCTCGGCTTACGGATCCTCGGAAGCATTCCTCTTCCTCCCCCGATTATCCTCCTTTATGGAGGCGCTCATTCCCTCGGTTGGAACTGGCAGTGATGGGGGCCCGCTTCCGCCCATATTATTCCCCCCTGTATCTTCCTTCGAGGGCTCCGGGCAAGGTGCGAGCTCGAGCATCTTTTCCAATACCGGATTTTCCAAACCCTCAGGGGGGGGGGCGAACACTGAATCATCTTCGCCTTTGTTAGCCAGTCCTGGTCAAAGAGCGATCTCTCAGAAATAACGTCATGATGAATAAAAGACGGTGTGTTCATCTAGAGGATTTCTTACTTGTTCGGCGGCGCGGTTACTGCTCAGGCCCACGTCCTCGGTAGTATCCGGACACTCTATTTGAGGTCCGAAGAATGACCTGTACATCTCCTCATGCGTCAGGCCGAGGAAACTTTGAACGGCACGCGGTCCTTCTGGGTTAAACTCCCACAAGCGAAGGGGCCGGCGTTTGCAAGGCTGGACTCGATGAACCGGCATAACTTGCATTACCACGACCAAATTAAAATCTCCCTCGAAGAGATCTTGAATGCGGCTTTGCAGTATAGGCACGTCCTTGGCTGGACCCTAGCTCAGACTTCTGCTAATCCATAACATCAGTTGTGGTGGGGGGCCCGAGCAGAAAGCAGGGGCAGCCGCCCACTTGGCACTTCTGGGAGCCGTGATGTAAAACCACTCATGTTGCCATAATCGGGACACCTCTGGAAAGGAACCTTTTGGCCACAGAGCTCCTGCCATCTTGCCTATTGACGCGCCTCCGCATGCTGCATGTTGCCCCTCGATCATCTTCGGCTTCACTTCAAAGGTCTTGAGCCACAAGGCCGAAGTGAGGGGTAATGCGGAGGAAAGCCTCACACACGACAATAAATGTCGAGATGTGGAGAAAGGAGTCTGGAGCTAGATCATGGAAATCTAGCCCATAATAGAACATCAAACCCCGGACGAAGGGATCCAGAGTGAGTCCTAGGCCTCGAAGGAAGTGGGAGACGAACACGAAGTTCTCGTTGGGTTCGGGAGTGGGGACGACCTGCTGAAAGTGCAACTATCCCTAGGTGGTTTTGGTAATTCATAACAACATATAGCTCATTGAGCTAATGCTATTCCAAGATGATTATTTCAGGAAAGCTCAATGATTGGCATGGCATGGATGTGAAAGTGGAACCCTCAAAATGCTAAGGACAAAGGATTGGCTCAAGCTCAAAAGCTCAAGACTCTTCATTTTATATTTTAGTGATCCAAGATCACATTGAGTCTTTAGGAAAAGCCAATACTATTAAGGAGGGATGAGGTGTTGCTTAATGAGCCTATTGCTTCATGTGCTTAGTGATATGCTCCAAAACCCTCAACTACTTTCCCATATCCACATATGACCTAAACCCTAAGCCAAACTCGGTCCTATCGATTCTTCCTATCCGGCGCCATCGAGTTTCACTTGTCATTAGCCACTGCCAAACCCTAGCAATTCGGTTCTACCGATAAGGATCTCGGTCTCACCGAGATGGGGTTGCAAACTCTCTGTTTCCCTTTCGTAACTTTTCGGTCCCACCGAAAGAGCAAATCGGTCCCACCGAGATTGCAATGTAAACTCAGTGTTTCCCCTTTGTAACTTTTCGGTCTCACCGAGTTCCACTCGGTCTCATCGAAAGAGCATATCGGTCCCACCGAGTTTGCCTGACCAACTCTCTAGTTAGCTAATTACCAAATTCGGTCTCACCGAGTTTGTGTAATCGGTCTCACCGAGATTACGTTATGCCCAAACCCTAACCGAATCGGTCCTACCGAGTTGCATGTCAGTCCCACCGAAATTCCTAACGGTCACTAGGCTTACTATTTTCGGTCCGACCGAGTTTATTGATTCGGTCCCACCGAGATTGGAAAACTGTGTAACGGTTGGATTTTGTGTGGAGGCTATATATACCCCTCCACCTCTTTCTCATTCGGTGAGAGAGCCATCAGAACACACACATCATTCCAACTCATATGTTCTGAGAGAGAACCACCTACTCATGTGTTGAGACCAAGACATTCCATTCCTACCATATGAATCTTGATCTCTAGCCTTCCCAAGTTGCTTTCCACTCAAATCCTCTTTCCACCAAATCCAAATCCTATGAGAGAGAGTTGAGTGTTGGGGAGACTATCATTTGAAGCACAAGAGCAAGGAGTTCATTACCTACACACCATTTGTTACTTGTTGGAGAGTGGTGTCTCCTAGATTGGCTAGGTGTCACTTGGGAGCCTCCGACAAGATTGTGGAGTTGAACCAAGGAGTTTGTAAGGGCAAGGAGATCGCCTACTTCGTGAAGATCTACCGATAGTGAGGCAAGTCCTTCGTGGGCGATGGCCATGGTGGGATAGACAAGGTTGCTTCTTCGTGGACCCTTTGTGGGTGGTTGCTTCTTCGTGGACCCTTCGTGGGTGGAGCCCTGTGTGGACTTGCGCAACCGTTGCCCTTGGGTGGAGCCCTGTGTGGACTCGCGCAACCGTTACCCTTCGTGGGTTGAAGTCTCCATCAACGTGGATGTAGGATAGCACCACCTATCCGAACCACGGGAAAAACATCCGTGTCTCCAATAGCGTTTGAATTCTCCAAACCCTTCCCTTTACATTCTCGCAAGTTGCATGCTTTACTTTCCGCTGCCTATAAACTCTTTGCATGCTTGCTTGAATTATGTGATGATTGCTTGACTTGTCCTAAATTAGCTAAAATCTGCCAAGAACTAAAATTGGGAAAAGGTTAAGTTTTATTTGGTCAAGTAGTCTAATCACCCCCCTCTAGACATACTTTCGATCCTACAAGTTGTATCAGAGCTTTGGTCTCCATTTGCTTGATCTCCATAGCTTTTGGTGGTCATAGCCTTGGTTTCACAACCTAGGAGAGTATGGCGTCTAGCGAGGGAAATTATCACCGTAGAGGTCCTTACTTTGATGGTACTAATTTTGCTAGTTGGAAGCATAAAATGAAAATGCATATTCTTGGACATAACCCCGCTGTTTGGGCTATTGTGTGTGTTGGTTTGCAAGGTGACTTCTTTGACGGGAGAGAACCAAACCGTGAAGCTACCGCGGATGAGTTGAAGATGTTGCAATACAATGCTCAAGCTTGTGATATTCTCTTCAACGGATTGTGCCCCAAAGAATTCAATAAAATCAGCCGCCTTGAGAATGCAAAGGAAATTTGGGACACTTTGATTGATATGCACGAAGGTACCGACTCCATCAAGGAATCCAAGTTGGATGTGCTTCAAAGCCAACTTGACAAGTTCAAGATGAAGGATGGTGAAGGTGTCGCTGAAATGTACTCTTGGCTTGCTCTCATCACAAATGAGATTGCCGGCTTAGGAAGTGAAGAGATGACCGATAGATTCATCATCAAGAAGATCCTAAGAGCCTTGGATGGAAAATATGATACCGTGTGCACATTGATCCAAATGATGCCCAATTACAAAGATCTCAAGCCAACGGAGGTGATTGGAAGAATTGTTGCTCATGAGATGTCACTTAAGGATAAAGAGGAACTTCACAACAAATCAAGTGGTGCCTATAAAGCCTCATGTGAAGCCCCTACATCATCAAGTGAGAAACAAGACTTCAATGAAGAACTGAGCTTAATGGTGAAGAACTTCAACAAGTTCTACAAGAGTAGACGCAAAGATAAAAGCTCCAAGTCAAGGTCCTACAATGACAAAAGATCTTCTAGTCGAGAGCGAAACTGTTACAATTGTGGAAGACCCGGACACTATTCCAATGAGTGTACGGCTCCCTACAAGAGAAGAGAAGATTCTCCAAAAAGAAGAAGCAAAGGATCACCACCAAGAGAGAGAAGGAGTAAAGATGATCGTTATGAACGAAGATACTCACGGAGAAGCAAGGATTCGGAAAGGAAGGAAAAATCATCAAGGAGCTACACAAGACGAAAAAAACAAGCTCATGTTGGTGAATGGATATCCGGCTCCGACTCTGACAGCCACTCCGAGAGAAGTTATCACTCCGACTCCGAAGATACTCAAGATGAAGGTGTTTCCGGTCTAGCACTTGTGTCAACCAACTCCTACGACATATTTGACTCACCAAATGAAGGAATTGGAAGATGCTTCATGGCCAAAGGTCCTAAGGTAACACACCCCGAGTATGTTGATTTCAGTAGTGATGAAGATGACTTGTTAGGTGATGATTTGCTTGGTGACAACTCTAGTGATGAATACTATGATGAAAGACCAATTAATCATGCTAAAACGAGTGACAATGATAAGGAGAAGATTGAGGCTCTAACTAAAGAACTAAAAACTCTTAAGTTAGCTCATGAGACTATCTTCGAAGATCATCGAGAACTTTTAAGAGCTCATGAGAAACTACACTTTGAAAAGCTCAATCTTGAGCAAGAGCATGAGTTCTTAAAGGCAATCAATGATGATCTCCGCAAGGAAAGTTCTTCTTACATTGCCAAGCGTTTACTCTTATCCACTTACATGCCTCAAGTCAAGTCTAACAAGAAAGATTCTTCCTCTAGTAGTAACAATGATCATGCTAAATCCAATATTGTTGCTTCTAGTAGTTCTCTTGATTCCACTAATGATTCTCTTGGCCAAGTTACACTTGAGCAAGAAAATAGCTTATTGAAGGGAATTATAGAGAAAGGAGTGTACAAAATCCTTGCTGGGAGTAAGCAATTCGAGGAAATTGTGCGCAAGCAAGGAATGCACCGGAAGAATCAAGGTGTTGGTTTTGAATGAAAGTTCAATGCCAATGGAGTTGAATGGTAAGAAGATCAATACCCCAAGACAAAGTTTGTCCCTCAACAAGAGAAGTATACTTCTTTCAAGGGGACACAAGCTCAAGATGATCTTCCACCACAAGACTACGAGCAAAAAGGCAAGGACAAGCTTCAAGAGGAAATTGATGCATTTGAAGAAGCTCCTAAGACCTTAGTCAAGTGGATTCCCAAGACTACCTCAAGTTCCACTTCATCAAGTACGACTACAACTCCAAGGATTCCCATCAAGATGATGTGGATCCAAAAGAAGAAGAACTAGAGAGTTCTTGAGGGTGACTCCGCCAACATACTTCACTCTTATCATTTTGGCAAGAACAAGTGCAATCAACTTCCACATCTTGCACTAGTTCAAGGAGTCACAAACCCTCTTGTTGGTAAGACAAGGGACAAGGTAACCTAAAAGTTTTCATGGAGATCATGTTTTGTGTACATCACTCTATGTCTATGGATATCCTTGTTTGTTCCTTGTGGGACTAACCCATGTAGGTATTGAAAGTGCAATTCACTCAAATGGATAGCTCCAAGAGATCTACATCAACATTGAGCATCCACATCTTCAATATCTACATGAAGTCATCATCGACAAAACCCAAGGTTAGTTCATCCCTCTTAGGGGGGATATCACATCTAGGGGGAGCTTTACTCTAAAACTTGAGCTAAAGCAACTCTAAAGATGTGAACACAACAATGCTTTATGTAAAAGTGGTAACCCCACTTGAGCTTAAACGATGAGTATGACCTATGATCAAGTGTTCTCACTTGACTCCTAAGTCAATGTACTCATATATAGATGACCTAGTCATCGCAAATTGCTTGATAGATGCTAGAATTGGTTGTGCATGACTTGCCACATATTTCATTTGCCATCTTATTGTGTGAGCATGCTGGTTGCATATTTTGATCATTCGAGGACATCCACTTGTTGTTTTGATTGTTTGGTTTTATCTTCTTTTGCCAAGTGGATGGACAAGAATGCTTAAGAACCTCCTCTAGCTATCTATGCTTTTCTCGTCTCCAACTCTATTCATGTTGCATCACAAAATTTGATCAAGTCAGATTCGAACCACTCTGTGTGAGGAGCGCTCGGAGTCCCCGATTCGTCATAGACTTAAACTTCCAAAACCTCTTTATGATTCTCCGTCTGACCGATACTCCACTTTCGGTCCTACCGAGATCATTAAGTTGGTCTAGGTTTTCTATCTCGGTGCAACTGATTTGAACCTTTCGGTCACACCGAGTTTCAGTAACTGCACGCAGTTATGAATCTCGGTGCCACCGAGTTGTTCCACTCGGTCACACCGACAGGGTCGGGCTATATATAGTCACGGGCAAAATTTGGAAATTTCTCCGAACCCCTTCGCCCGTGCGATAGCCTGCTCTGCCCTCGAGGTCTCCGGATCGTCTTCTCGCCGCCAGCAGCCTCCAGTCGCTGGTCTCCGTCGCCGTCAACGGGAATTCTGCCCCGCCGTTGCCACCGTAGCAAGTCCCTGCCGAACTAGGGTACGGACTTGATCTTTGTGCTATTCCTCAATTTGATTCCTAGCACATTGTGATCATATTGTTTCTAGCCACGTTTGAGAAACTTCTATCCAGTCAAAACGCTCATAGATTAGGTTTGATTCGAAAATTCTAGGTTTAGGTTTCCGCCGAAACT